>NC_047108.1:47031445-47385564 GCF_902500255.1 Thalassophryne amazonica
ACCCATCGGTTTCCTGCTGAGAACCATGGCCTCAGATTTAGAGATACTGATCGTCATCCCAGCCGCTTCACACTCAGCTGTGAACCAATCCAGTGAGTGTTGGAGGTCACAAGCGAGAGTGAAGAGCTGGTTAGTTGTTCCACAGCCAGGTTGGAACCTGTCTTGGGCTTTATTTACATCAAATATGAAGAAATACAAACAGTATGGCACTCTATGGTAAATCTGCATAGACAGTTTTCAAAAACTGAGTGACTGTACAAGAAGGTGAAGAGTGAGGAAAGCCACCAAGACACTCAGACAACACAAAAGATGTTATAGGCTTATGTGTGTGTGATTGGAGAAACTGTGCATAGTCCATGTTTGCATTTTGTATCCCAGCTATATAAATTCCTCCAGAGAGAGGCATGGGGCCCCAGACTGAAAAGCACCCAGGGGCGCCCCTCTCTCATATTCATAACCGGGAACAAAGCGGAGTGCACCCCTGGCAGGGCACATGTCAGTCTTGGGGTCCCATGCCCCTCCCTGGAGGAATTTCATTCATCCAGGAACACCTTAGGGGAAAATCCACACTTTGTATCCGATCACAGCGCACTGTCAGCAGTTACAAATCGGCCGATTTTGATTATGACTCGAGAATTCCTCACGCTTGTCATTACATTATTAGGGAATGGAAAGCAGTGGAATTGCATAAAAACATTTCATCGTGGATGTGCAGTATGTGGTTCTGAGCAAAGCAGTGGCCAGTGTGGCACCATATGAGATGTTTTCTTGTAATTACAAGACGAGGTGCCTATTTTTTTTTTTTTTTTTTTAATCCAGTGAATGCAATGCGTTTCCAGAATTTATTTAACCCTTATAAGGTCTTTGGGTCTGTGGGACCCGTTTTCAGTTAGAAAAAATGATACAAATTATTTTTTCAAACTAAGATGTTGTGAAAGTGTCGTGACACGGACCCACAACAGGGGGCGTAAATGAACGGACAATGGATAAGCCAAAAGTAACAATTTAATGTTGTGAATCGCACAACGTCGCCAGACAAGTAACAATATGGTGACTGTCAATCATACACCAGGTGACGTGTGGGCAGGCTCGACGATAGAAGACGCCTGGTGAGAGAAGAGCCGGATCCCAGACAGCTTCCACCGCCAACGGAGCTGAAGAACACCGGAGCCGCCAAGCCCTGCGCCCCAGGTGGCTGCTGTCTTCAGCAGTCAGACCCGGTACTGCTGGCAGAGAACAGAGACAGTCCTGATGAGTGTGAGGTCGCACACTCAGTAATCCCACAGTCTGTACACAATGAGGAGGGAGAACCTCCACCTCCAATCACACACTCGTGCAGCTCCTGTCTAACCACTTATCTGGTTGGAGTGTGAAGCGAAGCTGTCGCTGATCACACCAAACGCCAATCCCACAGATAAGGAAACCACAGGAAAACGGCTGCAAAGAAGTTCAGATTATTACTCAATGTTTTGAGTCAGCAGAGAAAATTACCTGAATGGTAGCTGATTTCTCGGCGAGGAGGTGGAGTCGCAGTCCGGCCTTTATGGAGATGGTGATGAGTTGACTGAGTGACAGCTGGTGCTGATGAAGAGTGACAGCTGTCACTCCCAGTGGCTCCGGCGCCCTCTCGTGCTTGAAGCCCGCACTCCAAGCAGGGCACCATCTGGTGGTGGTGGGCCAGCAGTACCTCCTCTTCAGCGGCCCACACAACATAAGATTCACTGGCCTTGGCTCATTTTCTGTGAGGAACATAAATCAGAAAACATTTTCAGTGACTCCCCCTGTATAACCCCACCCCTTCACATTTATATTACATACACAGTGTTTGGGTCCACTGGACCCAGAGTTATTGAAAGTTATATTATTGAAATCATAGGTCCTGTGAACCCTCATTTTCCCTTTCTGCTCTCTGGGCCTGTGAGTGAGTGAGTGGGTGGAGTGGAGCGAAGTGAAGCAGATGAATGGGCCCTTGGTGTGACCACCCACTGTTCCCGAACAAGGTTGCAACATTGTGCAGGGACTGCACACACATTCCCACACATTTCACCCTCAGTCCCCAATCTTGGGGACCTGACACTATAAGTAGCTCTGTCAGCATGGTTCCATACCACAACTGATCAAGATGGCAAAACAATTGTCTGTTCAGGCTGCCTTACCACTAAGGCAGGTGGCTTAGCTAACCACTAAATCACCATGCTGCCTCTGTTCAGGGCAGTACAGTGGATTAGTGCTTAGCACTGACGCCTCACAGTAAGAAGGTCATGGGATTGATTCCCAGCCTTTCTGTGTGGAGTTTGCATGTTCTCCCTGTGTCTGTGTGGGTTTCCTCTGGGCACTCCGGTTTCCACCCATAATCAAAAACATGCTTAATTAGGGTCTGCTCCTTTCTCTGCCCCTGACCAAGGCAGCGTCTACATCTGGAGTTGGTCCCCGGGTGGCGGACTGTGGTTGCCCACTGCTCCTAGTGGTTGGACTGTGTCTAAGTGTAATTAGGATGGGTTAAATGCAGCGGACAAGTTTTGTTGTATGTATGTATTGTATGTATGTATGTATATATGTGCAATGACCATAAAGTTTCTGTTCTATTCCTTACAGTTAATATTGGAAGAGACAGAGGGTTTTGATGGTGATGCAGAGGAAGAAGTTTCAGAATGTGAGGATCACATTTCTAAACATTCATCAGACTGAGTTTGTAGAGGAGGATGAGCATCAGCCAGCTCCGAAGTGTGAAGGCGCCTCAAGACCAGCCCTTCCAGCAGCCAGGACTAGTCTGTGAAGTGTGTGGACCCAAGATGGACACAAAAACACAATATACATGCCCCCATTGCAAGAAGTACATATGCAATACACACACAGTGAAACTCTGCCCCTCATGTGTGGTATAGTCTGGTATGAAAATAGCCGAGTTCATTGGAGCTAAGGTGTTGTTCAGACAGGTGTTATATGTAAACTGACCTGAGTAGGTTTAAATTTCTAATAAAATTCAAATAAATAATACATACAGTTTTGGTAAAACCTGCCTCATTTGTTGTATTTGTTAATTATTTTCCAGTTATGTCTGTTTTATGATGCATTTTCTTATTTTCTTACACTTTAATTAATAAATGAACAAAAACGAGTTGCATTTCTATTCATAAATGTGATTTAACAAAGGTAAAAGGCACAAACCTTACATATGTGTTGTTTATATTACTTGCATTTGGAATGAAGTAAACATCTGCTGAGTATTTTAACAAAAAGTGTGATTATGTTGAATTAAAGGCTCCAAAATGCAATGGGTCCAAAAGACCCAGCAGGACTCCCTGTGTAACAAAAAAACGAAGAACCTATGAGGGTTAATGCAACAGAGGAAACGTATTTATTAACCTGTAGACTTTAGCTTTGATAACAATTGTCCTTTTTTATTTACTCCTGCATATAATGTGCGACACATGCATACAATTTATCTGCACAAAAAAGAGCCGTGGGTGTGAGAGAGACTTAGGAAATTAGTGGGAAATCAAAATGGGCTCAGGATGGTGAGTTAATCTCCACACTTAATGGGGTTGTACAGTCAAGGTAGATTTGCTGTATTTGGAAGACAATAACCCCTTTTAGTCTGCAGAAATTCCTTATGTTCAGGTAGTTAATTTACCAAAGAATGATTCCAAGCCATTTTCTGTTCTTCTAATATCTCACAGTCATTAAATTGGTTAATTTACAGTATTTTTTCTGATGTTTAAACTTCACACCCAGACACTGTTGACATAAATGCAATAATACAAAATGCAAATGTATCAGCAGTTGTCTCTAATGGTGTGTCAATCACGTGAACAACATGATTGACACACCAGCAGCCCTGGATTTTTTTCTTTTTGTATATTAATAAGGTGGCTAATTATTTATGGCATTTTTTTTTCTGCAGTGCACTTGAAATATTGCTTTCACACACAGAAAAATATGTCAGTATTTGAGTTTGGAAAACTATTACAAACTGCAAACAAGCACTCTAAATTAAATTCAGTAATCCTGATTGCAAATGTCAGCAGTCATTCATTTGCTGATTAGACCTATTCTGTATTCAAACTTCATAAGCCACTCGACTGATTGCAAATGAGGAAAAAGTAAAGAAAATCATTGAGTTTTTTTTTTTTTTTTTAAGTGAAGGAGATCAAAAGACGGCACACATCACACATTAAATTTAACAACACGGGGTTCAAATGTGAGCCCCTTGAGGATGTATTTCAGCAATAAGACTGTTAGCTGTGATTATTATTGAGTCTACAGTGTGCAGTTACAGCAGAGTGAGTTAAAGTGCCTTCCAGTGATAATCACAGCCTTCAAAACATATGGGCTTTGACTGGAATGTGAAATTTCTCTTTCATGACTTTGGACTTTTTTTATTCTGCAACATCAATATCTTTTCTGTGCATATGGAAAATTTATTAACCCACATGCCATCTTACAAGTTATGTCAAATTATGAAATGCTGTGTGATTGAACACTAGATTGACTTTTTTGTTGGGGGGGAGGGGTAGTTTGTTGTCTTTATTTATGTCTGACTTGAACTTACAAAATTGTGTCACATTGATATTATTACTTGTTTGGTAATTTGGCAATTTTATAAAGTTTGTTGATTTGGTAAACTTCCTCAAACTAACTCAATTACGTATTATTGAGTCTACAGTATGCAGTTACAGCAGAGTGAGTTAAAGTGCCTTCCAGTGGTAATCACGGCCTTCAAAACATATGGGCTTTGACTGGAATGTGAAATTTCTCTTTCATGTCTTTGGACTTTTTTTATTCTGCAACATCAATATCTTTTCTGTGCATATGGAAAATTTATTAACCCACATGCCCTCTTACAAGTTATGTCAAAGTGTCAAATGCTGTGTGATTGAACACTAAATTGATTTTTTTTTTTTTTTTTTTTGGGGGGGGTAGTTTGTTGTCTTCATTTATGTCTGACTTGAACTTACAGAATTGTGTCACATTGACATTATTACTTGTTTGCTAATTTGGCAATTTTATAAAGTTTGTTGATTTGGTAAACTACCGATTAAAGCTATAAAAAGTAATCAATCCTTTTAGTGAGGGAATTTTATGGGAAACAGGCCAATGCTACAACAAATTCCTTAAGAAATTTCTGAACCAGCATCTTGCTAAAGGTGTAAACCAACACAAAAATTTAATTAAACTCCCTTAAGAAGATCCATGACAGCTCCTGGAAGTTGAGGCACCCGTAACCGTATCTTGGTGGGGGGCGGATCATGTCTTAATTAGGTTATGTGTGGTCAAACTAGGGGGTTTTCATGTTTGAATCAATTGCAAGCACTTGCTTTGCACCAAAACTGTGGAAAAAAACAGCCACACGCCTGGGCATAAATTTGTTGGTACCTTTCTGTTAAAGGAAGGAAAAAACCCATAATGCTCACTTAACCCCCTTAAGCCCTAGAGAGCCTATTTCACCAAAATCACATACCCATACATTATAATTGACCATTCACCCACTTCCATATATTTGACCAAAAATACGCAATCATTGTGGAAACCTTGTCTGGCAATAAGTACAACCCCAGTCCAATGAAGTTGGGAAATGTAAAATGTAAATAAAAAACAGAATAACAGTGATTTGCAAATCCTCTTCAACCTATATTCAACTGAATACACCACAAGACAAGATATTTAATGTCAAACTGATAACTTTATGTGTTTGGTGCAAATATTTGCTCATTTTGAAATGGATCCCTGCAACAACCTTTCAAAAAAGCTGGGACAGTGGTGTTTTACCACTGTGTTACATCACCTTTCCTTCTAACAACACTCAATAAGGGCCCGGTCCCACTGCATTTAGGAAGATTTGCGTATGAATTGTGCACAAAATTGGTTCAAATTTGCCAAACATCCGCATCACATCTGCACACGTCCCGCAAGTATCCACAGAGGCATGTATTTCCCGTTGCCAGGATTTCTGAGCTGCACAAAATTTTGGTTACAGATGACAGCCACCTACATACGCAGTACATAATCTATGCGCTGCATATCCACTGATATCCGTAACTGACGGGTATTGCGGCTTGGCAGCGGACTGGTCCAGTGTGTAAAACGGATATATAGTGGTGCCTATCACATCCACATCACAAACTAAAATAGTTGTGGCAAATGCATACAGATTGGTCACGAATAAAGCATTTGTATTGCATCTGCTTTGCATCTGATTTGCGGACAATTTGCGAATGCTTAACAAACAGAAATCGACATACCTGCCAGTCATTGCCAGTCTGGCTGTGGAGACGTACAGATGTAGTTATGGATCCCAAAGACATAGTGTGATAGTTGCTGCCATCCAACAACATACCAATCAAGTGTCCAAGTCCAGCAATTGCTCCAGAGGATGTGGTGTTGGTGTGAATAGTGATGCCGACAGGCCGAGTGCACTTATGTTATGACCGCAATGCAGATGCCGCACATGTGCAATACAACTGCTGTTGCTGCCACACGTGCGCGATACATTCTCAATACATGCGTTATACATCCATGATTGTTCGTCATATATTCGCTATACATTATTAATATATCTGTAATTCATGCTGAGACATTTGTCATTTTTGGCCAATTAATCCTCTCCCCAGTGGGACCGGGCACTAAGCATTTGGGAACTGAGGACACTAATTGTTAAAGCTTTGTAGGTGGAATTCTTTCCGATTCTTTCTTGATGTACGACTTCAGTCGTTCAACAGTCCAGGGTCTCTGTTGTCGTATTTTGCACTTCATAATGCGCCACACATTTTCAATGGGCAACAGGTCTGGATTGCAGGCAGGCCAGTCTAGTACCCGCACTCTTTTACTATGAAGCCATGCTGTTGTAACATGTGCAGAATGTGCTTAACATTGTCTTGCTGTAAAAAGCAGGGACGTCCCTGAAAAAGACGTTGCTTGGATGGCAGCATGTGTTGCTCCAAAACCTGGATGTACCTTTCAGCATTGATGGTGCCATCACAGATGTGTAAGTTGTCCATACCATGGGCATTAACACACCCCCATACCCATCACAGATGCTGGCTTTTGAACTTTGCGCTGGTAACAATCTGGATGGTCTTCTTCCTCTTTTATCCGGAGGACACAACGTCCATGATTTCCAAAAACAATTTGAAATGTAGACTCATCAGACCACAGCACACTTTTCCACTTTGCATCTGTCCGTTTCAAATGAGCTTGGGTCCAGAGAAGGCCGCGGCATTTCTGGATGTTGTTGATGTATGGCTTTTGTTTTGCATGGTAGAGTTTTAAAGTAGACCTGCATTGAAATAAATGTGGTCAGATCTCAGAAGAAATAGCTGATATGTATTTATGAGACCCTTATGAATGCAGTAAAGTAAATCTACAAGCCCAAATTGTAATTCAGCGTAGAAATCTTCGTTTAAAAATGGACAAATTTGCAGCTAAAATTTGGCCCTCCGCGAAAGCTGTTTGTACATCCGGGACATTGCCGTGACGCAAGGGAGAAGACAGAGCGCTAGCACCTTCAGTCCGATCCCACATTGAAATTGATTTTATATGTTAGTAATGTTACTGTTATACACATCCTGGTTTCAACATCCAAAAGTAAGCTGCAATGAATGCGAGATACAGTTCTGCATTGCTCAGATCAGCAGTGGCGACGTTTCTTCCCCGACCCTTACGCCTTGCTCTCACTGCCTCTGATGCGCTTACGAGTCCTGCGGGCTCGGTAAATGCCGCAGCGAGCCACTCACACCTGCACACCCGTGTCTGCTGTGCAGAGCTGCGGCCAACTCTGGCACCACCTCCCTGTCTACTGAATGGCGGTGCGGCCAATTTGGCAACAAGTCCAGAAACTACGCTCACTGTTTTGATGCGGAGCGCTCTGGCAGCCCGCAAGGATAGACTTCTTGCGGAAAAATCCACAGCGCCACACGGTCTTGGTAACCAAAGCCGTAGAGCTCCGTGGCCACTGAGAGAGGTTTGTATCTTTTTAATAACTTGAGTTCTTTGCGGGTCCAGCATCCGTACCCCGCAACGGTAACACCGGAGGCAGTGTGAGCGAGGGGTTACTTCGCCAGCCAGCTCACTAGCGCAGCATGTGAGCGGGTCGTCGCGGTAACCCTGACCCCAGCCCTGCCCCGTGAGAAAATATTGGCTTGCATGGAGTGCCTCTGGGGAAATATGATCGAATATAGATCTAGTCTAAAGGCAAAACAATCATAAACAACCTTGAAATGGCGGTAGGCTAAGACAGTAGATTTTCAGTGCGACACTACTCAATCAAATGGGCATATGAAAAAGTCACCAAAAATAATTTTCAGGCAAAAATAAAAGAAATGTATACTCACCAAATGTACCGCAAGCCAATATGAAGTTTTAAAAAAGTAGATCCTTCTGTATAAGACAATAAAAAGGTGCTTTTGTAAGATATGCAAACTGACGTAAATCCACAAATTACAGTTGGCACACGCAATGCATGCTGGGATAGGGTCTTCCCTCTTATGTCTTGGCAACGTCCCGGATGTGATGACAGTTTTGCAGAGGACCAAATTTTAGCTGTAAATTTGTCATTTTTTAAATGAAGATTTCTCTGTTGAATGACAGATCTGGGCTTGCGGATTTACTTTACTACATTCAGAAGGATCTTATGTGTAAATATAAGTCATTTTTTGGTCCAAAGATCTGACTGCATTTATTTCAATGCAGGTCTACTTTAACTTGCACTTGTAGATGTAGTGACGAACTGGGTTAACTGACAATGGTTTTCTGAAGTGTTCATGAGCCCACGCGGTACGATTCTTTACACAGTGATGTTTGTTTTTAATGCAATGCTGCCTGAGGGATTGAAGGTTCACTGTTGCTTTTCGGCCTTGCCACTTATGTGTAGAAAGTTCTCCAGATTCTCTGAATCTTCTGATTATATTATGGACTGTAAATAATAGAATCCCTAAATTCCTTGCAACTGAACATTGAGAAACATTGTTCTTAAATGGTTGGACTATTTTTTCACACAGTTGTTCACAAAGTGGTGATCCTCGCCCCATCGTTGCTTGTGAACCTCTGAGCCTTTTGGGGATGCTCGTTTTATACCCAATCATGACACTCACAATTAGTGTCCTCAGTTCCCAAATGCTTATTGAGTGTTGTTAGATGGAAAGGTGAATAACATTTCATAAAACGTCCCACTTCATTGGACGTGGGGTTGTAAACAAATACAATAAAACAATAGAAATATATGAGTAAAACTTGCTTAAACCGTCATTGTATAAACCGAATATTCACACTCATGCAAACATAGCAAAGGCCCCAATGCTTTTGTATGTTTTTCCATATAATAAACACCGTATATATTGGATTTTGTATAAAGGATTTTCACTCACATTGGACAAAACATCCTGTCTGACCGCGATGCATTTTCATTAAAAACCCCTTGCAGTCTGGATCGACGTGTACAGTTACAGAGGCACAAAATTAAGTTCAGCACTGACACTCGCCAATTCGAGGAAAGCGCATATCGCATTTCTGTGATTAAAAGACGAGCTGTTTATTTTTTTCTAAATCGTGCTCAGACACAGGACCCGCCTGACCTGCACCTGCTAAATCAAAGATGGGAACGTTGTGATTTGTCACTTTCACTCATGTCCCATCATATCTAAAAGTTTTTGCAGTGCGCATGTCGATTTGGATTAAATATGTTTGGTATAAAAGTCTGCAAGTATGACAACTAGTTTCACAACTTGAAGTTGTTAAATGGTGCTCAATTTCATGGAGGAAATTGTACAAATATAAATGCAGTCCATTTAAACCTCAAACAGACTAGACTCAGGGGGGCAATGCACTGCTTAGGCTAAAAGACGAAGCTATCGATCTACTGGTCAATCTTCGTTCCTACTCTCACCTAAGGTCATAAGGGTTGGGTCATGACTGAAAGAACTACATTGCGGGTACAAGTGGCTGAAATGGGCTTCCTTAGGAGGGTGGCTGGTGTGTCCCTTAAGGATAGGGTAAGAAGTTCAGTCATCCATGTGCAGCTCGAAGTAGAGCTTCTGCTCCTTTAGGTTGAAACTAGCCAGTTGCGGTGGTTCAGGCATCTGGTAAGGATGCCTCCTGGGCGCCTCCCTAGGGAGGTGTTCCAGGCACGTCAATCTGGAAGCAGACTCCAGGGAAGACCCAGGACTATGTGGAGAGATTATGTGGCCTGGGAATGCCTCAGGTTCCCCCAGTCAGAGGTGGTCAATATGGCACGGGAAAGGGAAATTTGGGGTCCCTTGCTAGAGTCTGCCAGATAAGCGGTTGAAGATGATGAGTGTTTTGTGTTATATAGATGAATGATTGCTGTCTCTGCTTGATTGCTGACCTCTGAAGACCTATTGAAGACGTCAGGACTAAATCATCACTTTTAAACCCAGTCAAGCAGTGAATACATGAACCTTTGTAATTCACTGAATATGTCTTGGACTTAATTTGCCTCGATCTTAAAGAAATACTATCAGTATAGTAAATCTATTTCAAGTTGGCAGTTCTCAAAAACTGAGTAATGGTGGCTTGAAGTGCTTTGGGAGGCTGATGATGGCACACATGAAGGACTCTATCGATATCGCTGTGGACCCACACCAGTACACCTAATACAAAAACAGATCAACAGATGACATTGTCATCGTACATGTATTCTACATGACCCTGAGTCATATGGAGAACAAGCAATCCTACGTCTGCCTACTCTTTGTTGACTTCACATCTGCCTTCAACACAATAATACCACAGACCCTGGTGCAGAAACCCAACATAATCGGATTGGGCACCTCCCTCTGCAACTGGATCCTGGGCTTTCTAATGGACAGGCCACAGTCTGTCTCCCTTAGTGATAGGGTGAGGAATTCGGTCATCCATGGCAGCTCAAAGTACAGCTGTTGCTCCTTCAGGTTGAAAGGAGCCAGCTGAGATGGTTCAAGAATCTGGTAAGGATGCCTCCTGGGCGCCTCCCCAGGGAGGTTTTCCAGGCACGTCCATCTGGGAGCAGACCCCAGGGAAGACCGGCCTAGGAATGCCTCGGGATCCCCCAGTCAGAGGTGGTCAATATGGCATGGGAAAGGGAAGTCTGGGGTCCCCTGCTAGAGCCTGCCGGATAAGTGGTTGAAGATGAGTGTTTTGTGTTATATAATGGAATGATTGCAGTCTCTGCTTGATTGCTGTCTCTGTCTCTCTTTTTATCCATTTTCTTTCTTTTGTTGTGCTCTGAATGACCTCCACAACACAGGAACAAAGCAAAGAGACAAAGCAAACATTTCCATTGCAACAGCTCAGTTGAATGTTTTTATGCGTCAACAAAGGATATTGGATTTGCTTGTTGATGTTGTCATGTCTAACCATAATGTATGAAAGAAGCTAAATTACAGAGAAGTAAAAGCTTTTGTGGGCAGTACAGACTGAAATCTTCATTAGGACTTCATCCAGTCATGTCACGCTCCATCTCAGCTTCTCTAATCTCATTACTCAGAGACACCGAAGGATTACGATTTGAATCTGCTGTCAAATCACAGATGTATATCTGATGTAGAAATTGCCGTCTACTTTATTCCCTGAACCTAAAGTTCATTCTTTAGATATCAGATCCCATCAGAAGTACAGAGCATCCCTCATCTCCAATGATATATATATATATATATAGAGAGAGAGAGAGAGAGAGAGAGAGAGAGAGAGAGAGAGAGAGAGAGAGAGAGAGAGAGAATTTGCATGTCCTCATCCTTAATCTCTGTGGTAATTATTGAACTGATAATTAATTGAATTCAGGAAAAGTTGGGGCCACGTGGAAAATGCAAATAAAAAACTAAATAAATAAAAACAAAAAAAAAACTGCACTAATCCTTATATTTACTTTGACTTCTACTTAATTGCAGACCACAAGAAGCAAAGATATTTCAAAAACTGGAACAGAGGCAATTTATTCTAAATATAATGACTAAATCAGAGGTCTTCATCTTATTCCAGAAAGGGCAGAGAGGGGGCAGATTTTATTTGCAACCACACAATTTCAGTGATTAACTGATTCTATTTGCTCAAAGTGATGTTAATCAGTGAAATCACTTGGTGGAGCGTGTGGTCAATATGGCACGGGAAAGGGAAATTTGGGGTCCCCTGCTAGAGTCTGTCAGATAAGCAGTTGACGATGATGAGTGTTTTGTGTTATATAGTGGAATGATTGCTGTCTCTGCTTGATTGCTGACCTCTGAAGACCTGTTGAAGACCTCTGGACTAAATCATCACTTCTACAGCAAGTTTTCTTGAGACAAGTTAAGCAGTGAATACATTTACCCTTTCTAATTCATTGAATATGTCTTGGACTTCATTTACCTCGATATTTTGAAAAATACTCTCAGTGTGGTAAATCTATGTGAAGTTGGCAGTCCTCAAAAACTGAGTGACGGTGGCTTGAAGTGCTTTGAGAGGCTGATGATGGCACACATGAAGGACTCCATCGACATCACTGTGGACCCACACCAGTACACCTAACGCAAAAACAGATCAACAGATGACATCGCCATCGCACGTGTAGTTCACATGGCCCTCAGTCATCTGGAGAACAAGCACTCCTACGACTGCCTACTCTTTGTGGACTTCACATCTGCCTTCAACACAGTCTGGTTTGGGGAGTGGTTCTTGGGCTTTGTATGGTGTTTGTCTTTTCTTATTTTGCGTGGGGTTTTGTGTCACTGCTATCTCTTGTCTGTCACTTGGGTGTTTGGTGGTGGGCGGTTCCCTTCTGTTCCCCATGCCCCGCTTTGGACCTCCCCTGCACACCTGTTCCTCATCACCTCGTTATTATACTCTGCATTTAAGCCTCACTCTTCCCTGTCTTTCCGCCAGATTGTTGTGCTCCATGCCTTCGTTTCCAGCCTTGCTTTTTGTATTTTTCTCATCCTGTTTGCCTCTCTGTGTTTTGATGACTGCCTGCTTGTTTTTTGGACCACGCCGCTGCCTTATGAACCTGTTATTGTTGCTGATTCTGGACTGCCTTTTGTGTACCAAACCCTGCTTGTAACTGTAATAAACCTTTTTGAACAAATCCACTCTGTGTCTGAGCTTTGCAATTGTGTCCAGCTATTTCATGTCACAAAGCCTGATAGATTTACCATACGGTTCCATCCTATTTTTAATGAGTGACATAAATGGAGTCCAACACATATACATTGACTTGGAAATGTTCATGTGTCCATGCCCTGACTTGTCTCTTGAAAACTGGCTGCAAAAGTGATGATTTAATCCTTACATTTAAAATAAATTCCCCCATCCAAACTTTTTTTGGAATGTGTTGCAGGCCTTATATTCAGGAATGGAGGCATATTAACAAATGAAATGAAGTTGACCACAGAAAAACATAACTTTGTTTCATATTGTCTGCAATGACATGGAAGTCAAAATAAATGTAAAGATCACTGCAGGAGGGCGGGGTGTATTTTCCATATTCTTTCAACTTTGTATTAATGGGGAAATAAATTATTTGAATTATGTGTAGTCTGAAATATTTAGGCAGCTCAAAGGTATATGGAAGCGTTATGATGTTGCCCATATACCCATTGAGATATGGCAGAGTGGAAGATTGCAATAAATTTATGCTGGAAGGATGCATGATGGTGTGTTATGTGATTATTTTATGGCCCTGTCACACATAACATGAAGTTGGGCAAATAAGGCCGAAAAAGGCCAAACTGGCGAACCCCGACATATTCCAGCCACTGTCGGGAGGGACAGATTGTCGAGCAGCCCTGTACTGATGCTGTATGATCCCGCGACAACGGTTGTGTGCATGCACTTGAACACAGTGCAACCACTTGAGAGATGTGTTACCACATTCTGCTCACACAGCAGTGGAAGCAATCAAATGTACAAATGTACATAACTCAAAGAAACTGTGTAAGGACCAAATAATGAGAGCACAGAACATTATAAGAACAATGAATGTACTCTTTAAATGTAAGACAATCATGTTACTGGTAATGATGTTTAATTGATGCTTGATGACTTGACAGTCTGTGTTGGAATTGTGGAAACAAATGGATTTCATTTTCTGTTAAAATATTTAAATGCTGTTATAAAGAGCAGAGAATAGAAGAATTAATGTCCTTCTGTTCCTTTCTGTTCATGAACCATGCCCATGGACATAAACAAGGAATTAATGAACTGACATGAATTCATTGGTGCGCTTACATCATGAACACATCAGCCAGCCACATGGAGTGTCCATATGTCCTGCTGTCTTTGGCCAATCTGGGCGCTGCGCAAGAAAGGACACCGCATCATGTGGACTATAACTCACATGGTGGACATGACATTTGCCTCGCCAGCTTGCTGTTCACATGATCAGCTGGATACTGTCACATGGGGCAGCCTGGCTGATGATGTCCAGTGCGCACTGAGGTGCTGGTGACCGTGTTGTAAAGGTGATATGAGTTTTTATTTTTTACCATGTGAGGAGAGCCCACAGATCGCATCACGGTGGCATGTTGAGACGTGATATTCTGCATGGCATGATATGTGTTCTCCTGCTTTGAGTAGTGATGACACAGTGGTGGGCTGCAACATGATGATCGCCTTGGTGAATGCACGTGTGATCATTTGACGGCTTCTTTGCATCCGCGTGCGTTGGTATCATCTGATTGCTTCACTGGGTGCGTCTGGGCCAATATCATCAGCGATCGCATATCACATGATATCGCTGTCCGGTCGGAAGGCGTGCTGATGCTGTGACACACAACTGGAGCAGCTGGGGTTTTATTGTTCTCTCTGTTGTGGTGGTGTGGGTACCTGCTGGCTGGTGATTCTACCTCCAGCAGGACATGGTGGATATGCCATGATTGGTGTTCTACAGCTGTAAACTGTTCCATTATGGACATGACAGCCGCCCAGGTGTGCATGCTCCACTGGACAGCGATCGCACTGCACTCCGGCCACCATTCAAGTCTTCGGCACCTCAGCCCTCTGACCTTCACGCTCATTGCTTCTTCAAGTGCCTTTATCCCTTCCTACTCATTATCTAAGATCCACTGTGCAGCCTACACATTCTCACTCCCATCTAGTCACATTTTGATGTTTTGTTCATGCCCCTTTACATCACAATGTGACGAGTTATATAACTCCTTCCTGTGACATAGTGATCCACGTTAAAATGTGTTTTTTTCAAAGCACCATCATTTCTCTCTGATAGAAGACACTTCTGCATCATCAGGAAACATTCATCTATGTTTGGTTTATAGTTATGGTCATGGTTATGGTTCAGGTTAGTATTTCCTCGTGCAAAATATAGTTTCACAAACAATTAGTCCATGTGCCAGTCATGAATTTTGACCTAATCGGTACCACTTAAGGGGAAAAAACGACACTTAGAATCCAGCCTCAGTGTATCATGGCCTACACAAAAATGTATGATAGCCATCCCTGGGTGGTAGCCTTACCCAGGTAGGGGTCAGTGAAGAATTACACAGAGGTCAAACTTTTAAAATGCTCCAATCATGTTGAAAACCATCTCACATTATTTCTCTTATCATAACAATTCCAAAAAGGTATAGTTTGGACTATCTATGATGGAATGGTCTCGAGTTATGGGTTAAAACAGCAAAAATGGTGACAAAGGTCAATTTCAGTTTGTATAAGGGTCAAACATTAAAGTTGCTCCAATTTCAGCAAAAAAAAATATGCAAATTATTGGTTGAAATAAAAGGATCATTAAATGAAATAGTTGAATGCTTTGTCTCCAAAGTAAAGGTCAAACAAAGTCAACATCCATTGAATTCTATGACATGTGACATATGTTACCCTGTATGATAAACTAAGCATGACAGATGGTGCAAACTATTCCTTTTTAGAACCCATCCATCCATCCATCCATTTTCTTCCGCGTCATCCGAGGTCGGGTCGCGGCGGCAGCAGTTCAAGCAATGCCGCCCAGACCTCCCGATCCACACACACCTCCCCCAGCTCCTCCGGGGAACCCCGAGGCATTCCCAATCCAGCTGCGAGATGTAGTCCCTCCAGCGTGATCTGGGTCTTCCCCGTGCCCGGAACACCTCTCCAGCGAGGCGTCCAGGAAAAGATGCCCGAGCCACCTCAGCTGGCTCCTTTCGACGTGGAGGAGCAGCGGCTCGACTCCGAGCTCCCGAGTGACAGAGCTCGAAAGTACGAGGTATCTTATAAAACTAACCGGCAGTTTTATAAAAAAAAAAAAACTACACTCAACAAAAATATAAACGCAACACTTTTGATTTTGCTCCCATTTTGTATGAGATGAACTCAAAGATCTAAAACTTTTTCCACATACACAATATCACCATTTCCCTCAAATATTGTTCACAAACCAGTCCAAATCTGTGATAGTGAGCACTTCTTTGCTGAGATAATCCATCCCACCTCACAGGTGTGCCATATCAAGATGCTGATTAGACACCATGATTAATGCACAGGTGTTTCAGAGAATTTGGCAGTACATCCAACCAGCCTCACAACCGCAGACCACGTGTAACCACACCAGCCCAGGACCTCCACATCCAGCATGTTCACCTCCAAGATCGTCTGAGACCAGCCACTCGGACAGCTGCTGAAACAATTGGTTTGCATAACCAAAGAATTTCTGCACAAACTGTCAGAAACCGTCTCAGGGAAGCTCATCTGCATGCTCGTCGTCCTCATCGGGGTCTCGACCTGACTCCAGTTCATCGTCATAACCGACTTGAGTGGGCAAATGCTCACATTCGCTGGCGTTTGGCATGTTGGAGAGGTGTTCTCTTCACGGATGAATCCCGGTTCACACTGTCCAGGGCAGATGGCAGACAGCGTGTGTGGCGTCGTGTGGGTGAGCGGTTTTCTGATGTCAATGTTGTGGATCGAGTGGCCCATGGTGGCGGTGAGGTTATGGTATGGGCAGGCGTCTGTTATGGATGAAGAACACAGGTGCATTTTATTGATGGCATTTTGAACGCACATAGATACCGTGACGAGATCCTGAGGCCCATTGTTGTGCCATACATCCAAGAACATCACCTCATGTTGCAGCAGGATAATGCACGGCCCCATGTTGCAAGGATCTGTACACAATTCTTGGAAGCTGAAAATGTCCCAGTTCTTGCATGGCCGGCATACTCATCGGACATGTCACCCATTGAGCATGTTTGGGATGCTCTGGACCGGCGTATACGACAGCGTGTACCAGTTCCTGCCAATATCCAGCAACTTCGCACAGCCATTGAAGAGGAGTGGACCAACATTCCACAGGCCACAATTGACAACCTGATCAACTCTATGCGAAGGAGATGTGTTGTACTGCATGAGGCAAATGGTGGTCACACCAGATACTGACTGGTATCCCCCCCCCAATAAAACAAAACTGCACCTTTCAGAGTGGCCTTTTATTGTGGGCAGTCTAAGGCACACCTGTGCATTAATCATGGTGTCTAATCAGCATCTTGATATGGCACACCTGTGAGGTGGGATGGATTATCTCAGCAAAGGAGAAGTGCTCACTATCACAGATTTAGACTGGTTTGTGAACAATATTTGAGGGAAATGGTGATATTGTGTATGTGGAAAAAGTTTTAGATCTTTGAGTTCATCTCATACAAAATGGGAGCAAAACCAAAAGTGTTGCGTTTATATTTTTGTTGCGTGTATATGGATTTGATTGACATGCGATTACACCAATCATGCTTGAACCCTCGTGCGCATGCGTGAGTTTTTTCACGCGTGTCGGTGATGTCATTTCCCTGTGGACAGGCCTTGAGTGAGATGTGGTCCCACCCTCTCGGCTGAATTCCTTTGTTTCACACGCTGCTCCAGACGGCGCGCGTTGCTTTATCAAAACATTTTTTGGATCTGTGAGGAATATCCAAGTGGATACTATTCGAGAAATTAAGCTGGTTTTCGGTGAAAAGTTTAACGGCTGATGAGAGATTATGGGGTGTTTCTGTCGGTGTAAAGACTTCCCACGGACCGGGACGTTCTGCAGCGCTTCCAAGTGCCGTCGTCGGCCTGTTTCGACCTGAAAACATCCTAATTTAAGGCTTAATTCACCCAGGACGTCGTGAGAGAACAGAGAAGATTCAGAAGAGGCCGGCATGAGGACTTTATGCGGACATTCCACTGTTTAAGGACATTTTTTAATGCTTTTTTCCTGTCGCGGCACACACAGATTCGCCGAGTTGTCACGGAAATGACTCGGCGAATCTGTGTGCGCCGCGACAGGAAAAACACCTCCGTGTTGAAAACCATTTGTAAAATTCAGGCGGCTTTTGATGGCTTTCAACAAGTGAGTAACTGAGAAATTGTTTAATAGCTTGGGCATGTTCCAACTTGCCCGTTAAGGTTTCCAACGGAGGTGTTTTTCCTGTCGCGACCCCCCGCGGTCGGGTCCGGCCCGACATGCGACTCTGCCCGCACGTTCTTTCATTACAAAATGTCCGTTAACAATGGAATGTCCGAATAAACTCCTCATGCCGACTTCTTCTGAAAGTTCTCTGTTCTCTGACAACTTACTGGGTTAACAGAGCCTGAAATTTGGAAGTGTTCAACTTGAAACGGCGAGACGCTGCCGTGTCGAAGCGCAGATCGCCGTCAGGCGCCGTGGGCCGTCCTTAAAGCAACAGTTACAGACCAAAATCTCTCATCAGCCGTTAAAATTTTTACCGAAAACCAGCTGAATTTATCGAATGGTGTCCACTCAGTTGTGCCTTACAGTTTTGAAAAAATTTTGATCAAACAAAGCAGCAGTCTGAGCCATTCCTAAACAATGAAAAAAATAGATGAGAGGGTGGGCGACTCCTCACTCAAAGACTGCCCACAGGCGAATGACGTAACCAACAGGCGTGAAAAAACTCTCGCATGCCTACGAGGGTTCAAGCATGTCTGATGTAATCACACGTGATTCAAATCCATATGGTTTTTGAAAAAATAAGGTCAGATACTTTTCTAATAGACCTCGTATGTGTGTGGGTAAGTTATGTGTGAGGGTGGGCACACAAGCAAATTTCATTGTGCTGATAGCTGTGCAATGACAATAAAGGTGATTCTGATTCTGATCTGAAAAAATGCATTAAAAATGAGACAAATTAAAAATGTTAAAGATATATTCAGTACAATTATAGAAAGTGCTTAATATCACAATCCTGGTTAAGGCCATAAGGCGTTAGAGTTTGTAATGCATAAATGTGGAAGCTCTCTCTTTGTAAGAGCAGTCTGTTGATAACCCCTCCTCTTCTTGGGGGTTTTACCTGCTCAATCCCAATGTATTTTACAGAGGAGACAGGGTGCTGTGCTTCCTTAAAATGAGCAGCAACAGGATTTCTTAAGTCCTCGTTCCGAATACTACATCTGTGCTCTGCTATTCGAGATGTTATACTTACATAACCCAGTCCACAGGGGCATTTTAAGAGATATATGACATTTTTGGTTGAACATGTAATTGTCTCTTTAATTTTGAATGTCTTTCCAGACCTTGGGTGTGTGTAGGTCTTGCATTTGTAAGTAAAATTGCACTGTATGCAAGAGCCACAGCGGTAGTTGCCCGGTGGAGAATCCAGGAAACTAGTCTGTTTTGTTGGAACCAGATCAGAATGGACAAGCATTTGTCTCAAGTTCGGCGGCCGTTTGTAGATCACCTGCGGAGCTTCATTAAAATATTTTTCAATTGTGGATCTGTATTCACAATGTGCCAATGTTTCTTCAGGATGTTTTCAATATCCTTACCCTGAGCTGAGTATTTCAAATAACATCTAGGCACATTTGTCATCCTTCTGTATCTTTTGTTTTTGTGTAACTGAGTCAAATCTGTCTCTTGCTCCTCTTCTCCACTCTTCCCTGTAGCCTCTCATTTTGAAGCAATACTCCAGTTCATCTGTTTGTTTCACATACCGTATTTTCCGCACCATAAGGCGCACCTAAAAGCCTTAAATGTTCACAAAAATCGGCTGTGCGCCCTATAATCCGGTGCGCCTTATGTGCGCACTGAATTCCAAAATCTGTAAAAACGACCGACGTTGTCTTTGACCGTCGGAATATCGGACCATTTCCCGCTGACACAAGGACGTAATACGTAAAGTACGTACGCTAGCAGTGTAGAGTATGTACGCTGCCAGCGATAAACCAATCAGAGAAGAGTCCGTGAGTCCGTGGTACGTACACTTACCTCCGCCACTCCTCCAGTAGTTACCATATACTTCAGGTATCCTGCAAAACAACATTTGTTTGTCTAAGGACCCCTGAAAATGGCGCCAGCGAAGAGACATGCTTACAAGGCAAACTGCAGGCTAACAGTTACGCGGTTGTTCATGGGAATAGAGCAGCTGCGAGAGGAAACAAGAAAATGAACTGCGCCAAGTTAAAAAGACCAAACGGAGTTTCCGCAGAAACAAAGCGAGGTGGCCACAGCTAGAAGACCAGCTGTTCAATTCAGACACAGAAGATGAATCGATGGATTTGTGACAGAACCATAATAAAAAAATAATGTGAGTACTATATTGTTAAATACCGGTAGTTCAAAGTTGTTAAAAAGTTCAAATAAACTCACCGTTTTGCTTCCGTGACCTTTTTTTTTTTTTTTTGTAGACTATATGTTTTAGCGTGCACCCTTTGTAAGGGTTAAGTACCCGCTAATTGAGGCCGCGCCTTATAATCCGGTGCGCCTTATGGTGCAGAAAATACGGTAGTCAGTTTGTTTTGTACAAATCCTCCTGACCCGGTTGAACTGACCAATTAGTAAACTTTTCTTCAGGTGTGGGGGATGAAAAGAGTCAGCATGCAAAAAGGAACATTTATCACTGTCTATTCTATATAGATCTGTGATAGGTGTATTTTGCTCACGTATGATTAAAATGTCCAAGAAGCTTATCTGTGACTGACTATGGCTCAAAGTAAACTTTAAGTGTTGATGAGTTATATTAAGTAATTCATAAAAGTTCATCAGACTTTGAATTGAACCCACATAAATTATGAAAACATCATTAACATATCTTTTCCAAAGTTTTATGTGGCTATAGAATGGATTACTCTGAGCACAAATTCATTTTCAAACATGGACACATACAATGAGCTGGTTTGGAGACATCTTACTTCCTATGGTTGTGCCCTTGAAAGCATGGTTTCTGCCAGTTCCATAAGGTCTCTAGTTCAAAAAGGCTGTAAGTACTTCCAAGCCTCCTATGTGATCCATATTGGTGAATGTCCAATGTAACAAGGTGAGTATCCTTGTTTAGAATATTAACTGTTTTTAAAATATTGATCATATCAATAGAATCTCTGACATAAGAGGGCAGGGTCACAACAATTGGTTTTATAAAAAAATCTACAAACTTGAAATGTTTTCAATCATGGAGCCTGTAGCCGAAACTATTGGTGTACCTGGAGCGTTCTATGAATCGTTGTGTATTTTTGGTAAAATATAAAATACAGGAATTTTGGGATGAGTAACTGTCATATATTCAGCCTCTTTCTTTGTGATTTCTCTTTTTTCCATTACATTTTGCAGTAAATAGTCAACTTCAATTTTATATTGTGATGTCAGAGCTATCTTTAAATTTAAATAATAAGTAGAGTCTGAAAGCTGGTGTTCTGCTTCCTTCACATAGTCTGCTCTCCTCAATATGTACGAGGTCTATTAGATAAAAAAACCGACCCTTTTATTTTTTTTTAACTATATGGATTTGAATGACGTGCGATTACACCAATCATGCTTGAACCCTCGTGCGCATGCGTGAGTTTTTTCACGCGTGTCGGTGACGTCATTTCCCTGTGGGCAGGCCTTGAGTGAGATGTGGTCCCGCCCTCTCGGCTGAATTCCTTTGTTTCACACGCTGCTCCAGACGGCGCGCGTTGCTTTATCAAAAATTATTTGGGATCTGTGAGGAATATCCGAGTGGATACTATTCGAGAAATTAAGCTGGTTTTCGGTGAAAAGTTTAACGGCTGATGAGAGATTATGGGGTGTTTCTGTCGGTGTAAGGACTTCCCACGGACCGGGACGTCGTGCAGCGCTTCCAGGCGCCGTCGTCGGCCTGTTTCGACCTGAAAACATCCTAATTTAAGGCTTAATTCACCCAGGACATCGTGAGAGAACAGAAAAGATTCAGAAGAGGCCAGCATGAGGACTTTATGCGGACATTCCACTGTTTAAGGACATTTTTTAATGAAAGATGTGCGCGCAAATTCGCCGAGTCGTTTCCATGACGACTCTACAAATCTGTGTGCGCCGCGACAGGAAAAACACCTCCGTGTTGAAAACCATTTGTAAAATTCAGGCGGCTTTTGATGGCTTTCAACAAGTGAGTAACTGAGAAATTGTTTAACTGCTTGGGCATGTTCCAACTTGCCCGTTAAGGTTTCCAACGGAGGTGTTTTTCCTGTCGCGACCCCCCCGCGGTCGGGTCCGGCCCGACATGTGACTCTGCCCGCACGTTCTTTCTTTACAAAATGTCCGTTAACAATGGAATGTCCGAATAAACTCCTCATGCCGACTTCTTCTGAAAGTTCTCTGTTCTCTGATGACTTACTGGGTCAACAGAGCCTGAAATGTGGAAGTTTTCAACTTGAAACGGCGAGATGCTGCCGCCTCGAAGCGCAGATCACCGGACCAAAATCTCTCATCAGCCGTTAAAATTTTTACCGAAAACCAGCTGAATTTATCGAATGGTGTCCACTCAGTTGTGCCTTACAGTTTTGAAAAAATTTTGATCAAACAAAGCAGCAGTCTCTCAGCCATTCCTAAACAATGAAAAAATCGACGAGAAGGTGGGCGACTCCTCACTCAAAGACTGCCCACAGGCGAATGACGTAACCGACAGACGTGAAAAAACTCTTGCATGCCCACGAGGGTTCAAGCATGTCTGATGTAATCACACGTGATTCAAATCCATATGGTTTTTGAAAAAAATAATAAGGTCGGATACTTTTCTAATAGACCTCGTATATGGTGTCACCTTTATCGGCTGGTTTTATTACTATATTAGAGTCTTTTTGTAGCTCTAGGATTGCTTCCCTTTCCTTTTTGGATAAATTATTGTAGATTTTATATTCTTTTTGTATATGTACAACCTCTGTCACTTCTCTTTCAACTAGCCTACAAAATGTGTATGCAAAATGCTTCGTTGGAAGCATTTTGTGCGGTTGTGTGGAGGTTTGAGTAAAACGTTTGAGTAAAAACTTCCGCATCTTTCCCAAACTTTTTCCAATCCAATAAAATAATGACTGAAATTCTTCCTGGTTACCTTTTTTCTCTGAATGTAGTCTTCTCAATAAAAACGTGAAAAATAGTCTTCACAGTGATTACTACAATACAGTATGATGTTCCCTTGTTACATTCTTATTATGACACGGCTGGATGAAAATATTGCCCACTCTCAAATATGTATGGGGCTACACACACTTTTGTGATGAGAACGCAAGACCTTCAGGCCAATATCACATTTTTATTAACCATTTTATGTAATGCTCACTAAATTTAGCAACTCTTAACTTTCCATGATTGGTACAGCTGACTGGAAATTTACATAGCAGGGTTCTCCCCAGAAATGTTTAGTATAGCGGTGCTATTGGGAACTATCACCGCGCGCAACGCTTCCACTCGGGGTCCTATCCGACCTTGTGTCCTGAAGCCCTAAGACAAAAATGAAAATCTTCTAGTAATGTTTCTGGTCTGATTAAATGCTGAATTGTTGATTAGTTAATCTAAAATGTTTCTGTTTCATTGACACACTGTATGTTTTGAATGTGCAATACATTTATTTGAAAGAAAAAAGAATGTACGGAAAGACAATTTAAAATGTGGGAAATTTCAGAATTTTTTCACATTTCCCCTGCATAATTTTCAATTTAAAAAGTTTGAATTCCCAAGTCACATCACCAAGCTGGGGGCATTCACTGTGAAAATCTCACCTTGTCCTTGTGATTCAGTTTTTGACACCCCTCTATATTGTCAAAAAAGAAATAGAAAAACAAAAGGTCCAGTTTTCCTCCCCGAGTCAGCAGGTGCATTTCTGGAAACCGTCTTATTACTCTGCATTTTATTCTGCATTTATCAGCATTTCTTGGTGTGTGATGCACATTTTAGGAAAAGCAGAAACATTCCAATTGCTGACAGACAGTGAAACGAACACTACTTCGTCCAGTAATGAAGCTTCTGAGATTTCATTCAAAAGTAAAGGTTCGGATTTACAGAGAGGTTGTACAGAGAGACAGAAGGCAGCACACTTCACCCCAAAACTCTTAATTATTTCAGTCTGATGAATTTTGGATTCTAACATGTGGTGACACTACTGTTTATGTCGCTGGACACTATTTTAGTCCCGCCATGAGCGTGCACACGGATGTTGCCATAACGCTGTTTTTTTTTTTTTTTTTTGGTGGAGCGGACTTTGGAATTCACAAGTGGATGACTGTTCAGGTTTTTTTTCTTCTTCTTCTTCTTCTTCTTCTTCTTCTTCTTCTCAGTGGAGCTGATAGGGTTCATTTTTCTTTTACTTTGAGAGTCTGTCCTGATGGGAGACTGTTCTGTAACTGAGCAGCACTCACTGCAGTTTTTGCACAGTGGAAAGCGGCTGGTTTTACCGTAACTGCATCAAAATGAACAGTTATCACTTAAAAATGAGTCATCATAACATGATATCACACTTATGTAAACTTTGTAATTAATCTGTGGTTCCATTTTTAACGTTAGCATTCAGGTGCACACTGAGATGTTTTCCTCTAAGAAATGCTGTTGGAAACACTCGGAAATGTTATGATTTCAGTGCGACATGTCCTTTAAAACATTGAAGAATGGAAATACTGTACAATGCTATCCTGCCCCAACATCTCAAAGTGTGTCTCTGTACCTGAATAATTTCTAATTCCATTCTGCCGTTTTCCTCATAAAAGCCTCCCTGTTGACTGTCACAGAGGCAGCAGCATTGTTCTTAGCAAAAAATGCAGACTCCTCTGATTATCTGGCTTTGTGTAATGCTTGCATTTTATCAGTGTTTGTGTCATCTGGATGTAAACAGGATAAAATAAAGAGGTGAAGTTGTTTATGTGAAATTTCCCACAAAAGTGGGTTTGCACGCCGTTCCACCAAGTCTCCCGCTAAAACATCATGAGAAGACACCACACTATACCGGCGCTAGATGACCGTATAACGGCGTGGTGCCGTTGATCCATTGTGTGGGGAGAACCCTGCATAGACTTATGTTAGGTACCATACCAGCAGGGCTGGACTGGGGAAATTTTTCAGGCCGGGCATTTTTAACCAAGACCAGGCCACCACCAGGTATCAAAGGGGAAAAAAATTAAGCCTGCTGTGACAGAGTGGTTATTTTTTTGGTCCCTTAACCGATCAATGTGCACCAGGAGACACATACATTTTAACACTATAAGCAGTGGTGGGCACAGATAACCAAAAAATTAACTTTGTTAACAGATAATCAGATGACTGAAAAGTTATCTTCGATAAAGATAAAACAATAAACCACCCAAAAATGTATCGGAAGTTACAGATAACCAATAAATTCCAATATTGTCTCTGGCACATTTGCAACTACCAGTAAAACAAATTTAAGTTTTAATGTCACAATAGCTTTTACTAATATTAAAAATAACAACAGACCCAATGAGGCCACACTTTTTTCTTTGAACATTCTGCCCCTGCTGGAAGCTCTTGTTTACTACAGCACAAAGGCACCCTGAGAGCAGCCGTAACACCAACTGTCTATTAATTACAATGCTCCAGTCAGGCGGAGGTCTTGAAAAATTAAGTCATGCTGACTTATAGTTTTGATTTATAAATAACATTAATACCGATAGAATAACTCCATTAATGTCAGTTCTGTCATTTGTGCAAAGTTAAAATATAGCATATATCTTTTAATGTTGAATAATGCACTAATTCTGAGGTTTTGTGACAAACAGACAGATCACAAAGGATTCTGGGTAAAAGTGCCTCTGCTAAACACTGATTGGTTCAGTATGTAAACCAACACATTAATGTTTTGCATGTGGACAGAATGTGCGCACGTTTTATGATGTTGTAAAACATGCTTTACACTGTGCGAGATGATTTTTCATGCAGGAATTTTTTGGACCGAACCTGTTTGTATTATTCTGGTCGGCCGTTGTGAGGTTATCCTCCTGCTGAAAAGCTACAAGCATCCAACCGCTCGCACTGTGCCTGTGCAAACACTGCAGAGCTGTCTTGTAATGTTATTATTATTATTATTATTTATTTTATTATTTTTTGCTGTTGTTTTGTTTTGTTTTTAAACTTAATTTGTAAAAAAAAAAAAAAAAAAAAAAAAAAAAAAAAAAAAAGCCATTTGCAAAGCCAAAAAGTTGATTTGACAATCATCTGATATAACCGGGGTAAAAATAAATAGAACACTGCCATCTACTGGTTCCCAGACGCTTAGTGCTTAGGGCGAATACTGCCATGAACACTACTGGCCAGTAGATGGCAATAGATGCCTTGAAAACAAAATTCCAGAAAATCCCTGTCTGCTACATTTAAAATGCATGGAATTTAACAAACGTAAATACAATAACAATGTCTATAAACCCAGAGAATATATTCAAGAGAGTTTTAGGCACTAGAGTTTAATGCTGTTGTCCGTGTTGTCCGTGAAGCAAACATGTCTGTTATTTTAAGACATTTTGCAGCATCTGTCTGAAGGGCTACTCTCTTCTGATCCCTGGCTCTTTCAGCGCCACCTTTCCTCTTCTTGCCACCATCCATATCGCTTGTTATCACTCTGTCTGGCACTGGCGCACTGTGTAGCCCAACCGAGGCCAGAGATGGAGGGGTAATTGGCCTGCCCCTCACCTCATTGGTCCAGGCCACAATCAATCATGACTAATGGGCCGATCTACCAGTTTATGCACCAATAGGAGGGTTTATATACCGGTATCCACCTATAGCGTTATGTTTTAAATTATTATTATATTATATATTATACTTCGTAAAAAAAAAAAAAAATCCGCAGGCCAGTAGGCCATCAGGCCAGCGGGCAAATGCCCGGTGTGCAATACTATCAGTCCAGTGGTGCATACCAGCCATTTTGCAGCTCATCACAACGCTGTACATCTTTTGACACATCCTACAAGTTAGTCATCAGAAACCCTACACTTTGGTCTTACTTGTGATAATTTTCACCCCTCTGTATACTATTTTGTTTCATCTCTTAAAAAAATGCATGATGACAGAAAGAGAACTCATGGTTACAGTAAACAAGTTTAGCACACACTAGGCTACGTGTCATTTGCAGATTTAAAACATTTCCACGGTAATAGACAGAGACCTTCACCAATCAGAGTCATCGCTATTTCAATTTAGGATTGTGGGTAGTTCTTTCCCACAAAATTACAAATAAAATGTGTTTTTGTTCAAATAAATAAATATGGTATCTCCATGCTTGTGGCTTCTCAACCTGGTCTCACGGCAAGTCGTGATTCAGCAGCATGAAATATAGATTAATCTATTGGTTCGTGATATTGTGACGAAAAGCGCTTCATTTTCATCACAGCAACACTAATTCATTCCGTGATGGGTGCACGAAATTAAAAGTGAAGCAGGTGGGTCGGGGGTGGTGGGGGGAAAGAGTAAATTAGGTTATGGTTAAGGTTAGTGTTGGGGGTGGGAGTAGGGTTAGCAATAGTGAGTTAAAAAAAGCCCCGTCATGAAATTTTGACTAATTTCGTCACGGGAGCACAAAAAAAAATGTGAGACTGGGCTGGGCTTCTACATGAGCACATACCATTGTTTCACAATGTTGTAGATCAGGGTGAGTGTATTTTGGATGATTACAACATTATAGCCCATAATCGAAATCCCTATGCAGAATATGAATGTGATTTTTACTTTTATAAATGTACTGTTGAGATTGTTGAATCAGTGTCAAACATCAAGTGCTGGAGGTGTTTCTTCTTGCTGTGTTGAGTCCCTTACCACATTATTTATCATTTCTCTGGAGTGTCTCCTCTAATATGCCTAACGCTATGTGCAGTGTAGTATTCAGTAAATGTCATGGTCTCAGCTGTAGTGAATGCCAATCTTTAATAAAGCACTGGACTGCTCCAAACAATCTTAAGGGCCCCTTCACACATAACATGACTGAGGCAGAATGGCACACGAAAGGAGTCGAATGGCACTTGGTGAAAACTGGAGTCACACTCAAACGCCTCATACAGCAGTCGCCACATCCATTCGGGCATGGCACATGCACTCTATATTCGCATGGTGCTCGCTCCAGAAACCCACTTGAACAGCGGGTAAGATGAGGTCGCACTGCCATCTGATCATGTTCAAAGCATTCATGAGGCATGTCATATGCAGGTCTGTCATATCGTGACTCAGCCGATGAGCTGCACGAAATCATTGGCCATGTCGAACTGTGGCCGAATGGTGCAATCGAGGCAGCCTTCATACCAGCCGCCAAATGTCAGTGAATCCCTGACAAATGGCCATTTGACCCACTCTCAGCAGGAGTCGGACACAGTCGAGGTGCCACCCACAAACATCCAACACCACTTGCGGGGCACTTAGAAGGTGGGGCTATTTGTACAGCTGGCATGAGAGCAGAGTGCAGGCGACCATATTCGAGCTGCTGTGTGAATGGCCCCACATTTTGTAAGTGCCTGAGTGTGCCGTTCCCAAGCAACACAAATGGAATGCAAGTGTGCACCCCCCGCAACACAAATGGCGTGTAAGTCTGTCATCCCCCCCCCCCCCCCACACACACACATACACACACACACACACACACACACACAGACACACACACACCATGATCCAACATCGTCAGGTTCGGATGAGGTGGCCAGAGTGTACACCTGGATGACTGCAATGTCCAACTGGAACAGCTGACTGCTGTGTACGCGCAATTCAGCTGGAGAACACATATCGTGCCATGAATTACATGAACAACACTCCATGCAATGCACATGTGTGGGCGGCCTCTCATGCTCTCATGACATGCTGATAATTACGTACAGACAAGATCAAATAAGGACCGGCCAGCAACGTCTGTGTGCGCACGGCATGGTTTGAACGTTGATATCAGCCAGCCGGCCAGACTAATTTCACTTCCAACACATAAATTGTAGTCCATGTGACAGACAGAAAGAGTTCAAAAATAAATAAAACATATGTACAAAAATGGGAAACTGACAGTCAGTCAGTGCACATGGTGTGTTACATTAAAAACACAGAGAACAGACAGAGGCAGGACAAATAAATAAATTCAACGACTACATACATATTGACATAATAAATACATAAAATAAATAATCACAGAACAAATGAACAGACAGTGAGACTTTTTCTGTGAGCAGAGTTGGTCCGCAGAGGTGGGCGCGTCCGCGCCAGCAGCAGCTGTTCAGCACTGTTTACTCGCAAATCATAGCTGGAGACCATTTATCATGCCATGCAGTATATCACCTCACAACACTCCACCGTGAGGCATGTGCATCGGCATGCTGTCCTCACGTGGAAATACATAAAAACACATATCGCCTTTGCAACATGGGCAGCAGTGACTGCATCAGCCCGCACCTCAGCAGCCAGGCTGCCCGATGTGAATATAGCCATCTGATCATGTGAACACTGAGATGGCGATCTGATTGTCATGTGATACAATGTCCTTCGGCGTGCCACTCACTGTACAGCTGGACACATGAGCTGGGTGATGTGAACATGTCAGTCCATTACCTTGTTTACATCCATGACTGTGAGTCATGTACAGAGGAACAGGAGGATGATACTTGTATTGTCTGCTCTTTATTGCAGGAATTAAATATTACAAATTGTGGTGTTTTATTTTTTATTTTTTATTTATTTATTTATTTTTGTTTTTTGGTTTTGTTTTGTTTGTTTTTTTTACAGTGAGAACAGATTCATGACCAGCAGCATGACTGTGTTACATTAAACCATACATGCATTGTTTCTATAATGTTCTGAATCTGTGGTCTAACATTATTTTGCTCTGCTGCTGTGGGAGCGCGATGTGGTGTCACACTTTCCATGTGCTTGCACTGTGTTCGTGCACACGCACATGAGCAGACACAAAACCATCGCTGCCGGATCGTTCATGCCTGTCTGACCGTGTGTCCCTCCCAACAGCAGGTGGAATTTTTTACGGATTGCCGGTTCGGTTTTTATTGCTCTTTTGGCCAGTTCCTGCTGCTTTTGCCCAACTTGGTTATGAGTGAAGGGGCCATAAAGTTGGAATTTGTAAGCTGAATGACTGTGTTATAACTTGGCTTGGTACCAGGCACCAAGGAGTCCTTCCCCCACTCTTGTCCAAAGTGCCTGAAGATAGCAAAACATTTCCTCTGTGAATTTAAGACACCTCAGGAAAACTTCAACAAACAGTCCCTATGGATTGAAACACTCTTGTTCCAAACTACACTTCAGGTTCAGTCAGCGCCAGTTCAAATGGAATTTATTTCATAGTTTAATGAAACCTGTCCAAATTGAGATCTTCCAAATCCAGAACAAGTCCATTCCTGGTGATAACATTTCCATAAACAAAAGATCCCTTATCAACAAACAGCCAGATGTGTCCATGACCAACATAGGGATGGAACGACAGTGCCTCAGTATGATAATATACTTTTTACAAAGAAAAAAAATATGTATTTTCCTGTGTTATTATACTTAACTAAAGGTGGAATTTATACTGCAAGTTAATCCGTTATGTTTCTTTCATATAATGATACGCGTATCCCTTTGCATAATGTGTTATGCACTTGCATGCTTCAATGTCATCTGTTTATTATTAATGAATACCAAATGCTTTATTGGGTACACAATATCTTAACCATTTGTTTCACCCTGTGTGCTCAGTTAAAAGATGATGTTCATTCAGGTATGTGAGTCACAGAAAGAACATATGATAACATGTCATTTTATTTAGTTGGGTTTCTCAAATAACTTTCTAGTTACAGGAACCTGATGCCAAGTGGGCAGAGGTTATGACCATGTGCGAACCCTCTTTTAAAAAGAACCCTGAAACAAAGAATCACTGTCTTAACAATCTGAACCCTCTTAACGCTTATGTCTTTTTCCTTTCTCCTCTTGCCTCTGTAATGATGTAAAGAATCTATTTTTAAATTTTTTTATATATGTGTATATATGTGAACTTCACCAAATCCTTTATGTTTTATGTTCATTTAATGTTTAGAGGCGAGTTCTGGCCTTTTTGTTGTGGTTTCCATGTATTGAGTGTTGCACTGTACTGTCGCTTTAAGAGACTGTGTACGTGACTGCTGCGGCAGCTCCTCCCTCAGTCTGTGTTTCACTACGTGAGAGGAGATATGTATCCCTAATGCTCCTGCCAAATTTATTAGTAATTTGAGCATTTATGTATTTAATTTGCATGGAGAATGAATCTGCTGTGGTACAATGTTGACATGCAGTTCTGAGAAACGTGTGGCTGTGTGGACCATCTTTTGGGGTTTTTCTGGGAGCACATGCAACAAGCTAGCTGCGGTGTTTTTCTATGTGCTAACAGGGGCTGATGAACCGCTGTGTATGGAGAGACTATGTCGACCGGGATTTTGTATCACTTTTCATTTGTGCAGGTATGTGCAACACAATGTACACGGTTTTGTTGTTTTATATGTTATACACTGGGCACTTATTTTATTGTAATTAATTTTTTTTTTTTTAAAGAATATGTTTATTTATAGTGTTGTAAAACAGTGTGAATTATATACACAATTTACTCAGTCTGTGTTTCACTACGTGAGAGGAGGGGCTGATGAACCACTGTGTATGGAGAGACTGTATGTTGACCAGGATTTTGTATCACTTTTCATTTGTGCAGCCTAAGATGAGAGCTCCAGTAAAAGTGCCTCCAGTGTCAACCCGTGTCTGGTCCCTTCTTCCTCTACACAAAGCACAGCCAAGAACACAACGCAGATTAGCACAGGTTAACGGGAGTGCAGCAAGTCAGCAATAAACTATTGTATGGACAGGCACACACCCGTTACAATGGTGCCGTGACCCGGATGGGAGTGAGTTTAGGGGGGGTGAGTGTAACGGAGGCCAGCAGGTGTTGCTGTGCAGATGTAGTAAGTAAACCTCACTCCCAACAGCTCAAAAGGATTCTCTGGTCACAAGGCCAGAGCCCTGGGTTTTAGCCTTCTGGTTAGAGAGTCCGACTCCCATGCCGGAGCTCGTGAGTTCGCGTCCCGAGGGGAGTGAATGGGCGGAGTCATAACAACACAACTCAGAGTGCAGCCGCTACACCTCTTAGCATAGCTCTTGGCTTTTTGTTCCATTACTTTCTTTGTTTGATTCCCATGTTTTTTTTGTTTGATGAACCAGTTTTCCAAATAACATGAGCCAAGCCATCTGAGTTTTGAAGATAACTTCCTAGTTGAGTTTTTCAAATTAAGAACGAATATGCGAGCTAGCAAATTCTTCACTTGAAGGCTTTAAGCTAACTTTAATTTTTCTCCACAATTTTCTTTGCCAAGTCCTGAGCCTTTTAAATTTTTTACAATGACATTAAATTGATTTTTGGAAGCTGCCAGAGCATTTTTGACAGTCAAACACTGATTGTCTTCCTCCTGGGTTATTAACTTCATTGGAGCCACTGAACTCCCATGTTCGATCCTGCAGGAAAAATGAGCCAGATACACACCTCTAGTCATCTGGGAGACCCGTCAGGTTAACCCAACACAGGTCCTTAAAAGAGGCCAGCAAACAGCTGACCTGGAACCTGGACCGGACCAAACCTCTCCATTTCACCTGCTTCAAAGTGATACTTCAAGTGTTTTAATGATCTTTGCTGTCAGTGATGCAAAGTGGCTTTGTTTCATTTTCTGAATAATAATAATCATTTTGTGAACCCAAAATTCACCACTAAAATTCTAACCAGGTTTATTGTTAATTTCCATATTTAGAGCCTCATTCTTTGATTTTCTCCTTGCTTTTCACATCTCATCATCACCTCAGTAACAAAACTATGAATCATTATCCATATTCTCAAAATCTCAGTCACATGTGTTTGTATCTGTAAATATGTAAATAAATGTAAATATTACACCAGTTGTTTGTCTTGTGTCCAGTTGAAGACAGAAGTTTACTCTATTTTATTTAGAATTTATGATTTTCAGATTAAAGATGGATTAATATCGATCTTAACATTCTTTTCCTGTGATTATGGCAGGTGGTGCCCTTTACGAGGTATCAAATTAAATTTCAGGTTTAATTAAATATTGTTTAATTTATAGCCATTACACGGCACACTCAATTGTCACTCAAATGCTCACACTTGTTTGAAGCTGACCTTCAGTCTATTGCGAGGTCTTTCTTCCTGTCTGTGAGGACAATACGTGCCTTGCAGATGGAAAGAGGGAATGCATGAAATGATAAAACAGTTTGTACACTCACTGAAAGAGTTGCAGCCTTTATACCACCAGAGATTTGGTGATTCACAACTAGCTGGAGGATCCGCCACCACAGATGACCAACATCCTGGCAAGAAGGCCAGCCTGACACAGCTGCTCAGAGTTGCCCAGCAGGTCAAAACTACAGAGTCATCCATCAGAACCATGCCTTCTCTTGCTGCTATTGTCATGACACAAAGCACACTAGCACCTGCCACCGACAAAAGTTTGTTTTAATCACAGAATGAAAAAAAAAGACATCAGATTAGCCAATTTCTGTGATTAAACTTTGGAATTTCAAACAAGCTTGGAGCGAAGGGACTAAGATTTAAATCAAACAGAATGGAGGCCTCTCGGTATCGTCGCTGCCACAGCCTGAAGCTGTAAAATCACACCAAAACCATTTAACTTTTGTCTGATCATCCGCGCGTCGGCTCAGCTCTGGAGAGAAAATCAGGACTGGGGTCATTCTCAGACAGATCTTTTGTGTGTGTATGTGTGTGTGTGTGCATGCGCGCGCATGCCCTGGAGTCTGATTCACAGTTTGGCCACGTCATTGGCCATGCCATCACAAAGACTACACATTTCTAAAGGTAAGATATAAACTCTTGAGCTGTCAGCTAAATGTGCTGCCAACAAGAACGTAAAGAGACTTGGACTAAATTGGTCATTTGGCTTTTGTTTTACAAAATACTAAGTTTTGGACACGACGATGATGAAAATACAGTAATTTGGCAGTGCAGTCTTATTTGAGGGCAGGCGCTAAAGTAAAATATGACGCATATGACCTCATTTCTCTACTTCTGTGGACAGAAACATGGCGCTTTCTCTGAGTTTTTGGGCAAATTACACACAAACAAATTGAAAATGCAAAGAAAAAGTGATGATGCGGTGGAAAGTGGACATGTGTTGCGGTTTATTTATGACCCAGAGCTCAAACGTGTCGAGGGGGTTGCGTAGGTAAGAGAACACAGCTACTCTGGTTAGCTGTGTTCTTACAGACACAACATCTCCCATTTGCCTTGTCTTCCCTTCTCCACTGGGAACCTAAAAACTGCACTTTTCGCGACTGCTTCTGTGATTGTAGCAGAAAACAAAAGAGTACACCACTTTCCCCTGTGAAGTTATGTTGTGTGAAAATATATTGCACAACAGGAACGGCTGTCTCCTTAAGTGGTCAAATCCCACGATATCATGCAGAGTTTAAACGAGACCGCGCTGCCTAACTGACATGAGCGGTTGTTGACTTAAGAGGGGCAGATACCAACCACTGACAGCTGAGGCCATGACTCCAAATCAACAAAATCTTGCAGTCAATCACCAGAACAAAGGCCAAGCCCCATTTATGTTGATTTTAAAGTCAAGCTTCCTCTTCAGTCAGTAGACTTTTACAGTGCTCTCTTATTGGTGGATGGTGTCACATCTCTGGTGCCTCTAACTCCTTCATAAGATGCTTTTGATCGGGGGACATCATTTATCAAACATTCATATGCACCAATTTGTATTTAAACCATGTGTATGAACTTTTCAATGCAAAGTATGCAATTTATCAACTTAGATTAAGCTTAAGAATTTATCCTTAGATTTAGAAATGTATATAAATATACAAACAGGTCTGAGCATGTGTACATACAGAATCTAGTGTTAGAACAGGGAAACATGCAAAATCATCCACATACATTCTTTATTTCCTTGAAACAATAACTACACAATTAGTAATCATTTTGATTTAAAATCAGGCATGGAGCCCCACTGATGTCAAAACCTACATAAGACACCTGTGTGAAAGCAAAGGCAGCTTTTGACTTCATTTCAGCATTTAAAAAATAAAGACCTTTACCATCAAAAACACCTCAATGTTCCACTGTTATTACAAGGTGTAAAGACATTTGCTTCCGTCTTGCAATTTTATGTTAATAATTGGCCCACATTATTTTCACTGGTCAAATTTAATTACAAAAAGATTACATCTCTTAAAGATGGCAGCATGGCAACATCACAGGAGCACCAAGGATTGTGGGCTCATGATTATAATAAATTATTGTGGTGTTGTGGTGAATGTTAAAGATTCTTAGAATTGTTAAAATTATGGGCATAAGTGATTTTGTTGTCTGAATTATGAAAAAACAAAACCATGACATTGTAAGTGAACGTTCTTTCCCCATGGTGGGGTTCAAAACAAACAGTTGACATCTTGTCACCACCTCGTGACACATTTATTTGTTTTTCATAATTTTTGTCTCACTGCTGTGACCACACGTGCTCAGCCATCTACAAGACATTTCAATCACAAAAGTTGATTTTCTTTACAGTCTTAGCCATTATTCTGGTGAAGAACACAAGGAACAGCCAGATGTTTTGTTACCATCAAGGTTGGGTAGGATTACTTTGAAATGCAATCCAAAAGTAATCAGATTACAAGTAATCCAAATGTATGTACATACATACATGTAATCCACATGTATTCTTTCAAAGTAATCCTACCCAACCTTGGTTACCATATATGGTTAATTGAGTTATTTTATGAATGCAAATGACCATGAACAAGCATGTGCTAGAACATGTGGAATTTATCAACAGCTGATGCTTAAAGGACACATCTCATATCATTTGATGTGCTGTACAACAACATCAAAGTATTCTTGACTGTAAGACACTGAAGGTCACTGAAGGACTCTACTGTCTGGAAAATGATTATCAGCATTTTTCAGTGGGTGACATCAACTCAGCCATGTGGGGTGAGCAGCCAGTGGATTCTGAGTGCCGGTCCCAAGCCCAGATCAATGAGCAGGGTAGAAGGAGGCAAAGCATTAACCGTGAAGTTTGTCAAATCTCAGCCACATGGGGTGTACACCCAGTACACTCTACGTGACATCCCAAGCCCGAATAAATGAGTAGGTTTGCATCTGGAAGGGCAATCAGCCAAGCCACCTCAACCATGCAGAGTACAAATCGAATTTCCATACCGGATCGGTCGAGGCCCAGTTTAACAACAACTGCCACCAGTGCAGTTGCCCGACAGGGTGCCGTCAGAAACTGGGCTACTGCTGGGCAAAGAAGAAGAAGAGGAGGAGAATGTGTCCACAGACAGAGGGAGAAGAGAAAAACTAGAAGGGTGGAAGTGAGAGTCGGAACTTTGTTGACAGTATGATTGGTAAAGGGATAGAGCTGGCTGACATGATGGAGGGAAACATATTGTGTATGCAAGACACCAAGTGGAAGGGAAAAAGAGCAGGAGCATAGGTTGTGGGTTCAAGTTTTTATATCATGGTGTGAATAGGAACAGAAATGGTGTTGGGGTCATTTTAAAGGAAGTGTATAGTTATGGTTGTAGTTAGAAACAAGCTCCAGAATGCAGGCAGCCAAACTCAAGAGTACGTTCCAATCCAAGGTGATTTATTTACAGGTGAATTCCAAGTTCTCAAAAATCAACAGAGAAAAACAGCATTCAACACCAATGGAGGGAATGCACTTGATGAGTGGCTGAAATAGCAATAATTGCCCAAAATACAAACGTGGAACCACAGGAACCACAGAGATAATGAGTAAGAATGAGAGCATGAGTAAGAATCAAATGGCAAGGAACCAAGAACAGGTGAGGAAATAAATAGCCAACGAACTACTTAGTGCAGGTGCAGTAACTAAGGAAGCTGACAGATGGTTCGGTTAGGACACAAATGCAAAACTCACAAACACAGCTCTGGTTGACAAACTTTAGTGGTGTGACAAGCAGTGGTCGGTACACGGGTAGGCAGTCCAAAAAACACAGCAGCAGTATTATTATCATCAGGCTTAATCATGGTCGGAACAAACGGGCAGGAGGTCGAATACACAATGAGGCAGGCAGGACTATGGAACACAAACGAGAGCTGGTGATGAAGCCTCACAGGACATGTTGGGGCATGTCCAGCTCATGCTCAATTTCGCAGATAATCACACGACTGAAAAGCAACTGACAGCCGTCTGAAATCCACCTGAAAGCCGTCCTGTGAGACCAACATGGAGGAGGTTTTGTGCCGCGTAATGAACAGCTCCGTGGCGCGTCCCTCCGCTTTTCTTTCCATGAAAAAAACTCCTGTAACAGTGGAATGTGCCAAAAAAGTGCTGATATCCATGCCTTCTGCCTTTTTGTGAAAGTCAGACAACGTCCCGGATCAACAAAGCCTTCACATTGGAAATGATCTGGTTGTTTCAGCAGGGTTTGAGCCTGTCGATCGGCGCTCGGAGCGCGGCACGCTCTCAGCAGTTGTGGGCGGTCTTTAAACCATCTGGATCACTCCTTAATCTGTGTAATCCCCATAAAATTGTCCCTGAAAGCCATATTAATTTTCCGAATGGTGTCCACCTGGAGGTCTCTCACAGTTTCTGGAAAAAAATTGATGCAGCAAAGCTCCAAATCATTCAGACATGTATTCGCAATAAAAAAAACGACGAGAGGGGTGGACCAGTGCTCACTCAAAGCCTGCTCACAGGCGAATGACGCAACCGACAGGTGTGAAAAAACTCACGCATGCGCACAAAGGTTCAAGCTTGGCTGATGCAATCACACGTGATTCAAATCCATATGGTTTTTGAAAAAAATAAAAAGGTTGGATACTTTTCTAACAGACCTCGTATATATATATATATATATATATATATATATATATATATATATATATATATATATATATATATATATATATAAACATTTGCTAAAAGCACAACCTGCTTATTTCAATCCTATAACAAAAAACTATTTAAGGATCTGTGGCCCACTCTTGGGTCTACTGTGTTGGAAATTATTAATCTGTCAGCAATCTCTGGATCTGTTCCTAAATGTTTCATATCTGCAGTGATTAAATCATTAGTTAAGAAATTTAATATTGACCCTAGTGTACTGAAAAACTATAGGCCAATGTCAAAACTATCATTTTGGTTCCAAAATTCTGGAAAAAGTGGTTTCACAGCAGCTCATGAACAACCTTGCTGAGAATAATGTCTTTGAGCTAGTGGAGTCTGCATTTATAAAATATCATTCCACAGAGACAGCTCTCACTAAAGTGGTAAATGACCTTCTCCTTACAATGGATTAAGACACCACTACAGTTCTGGTGCTGTTAGAGCTTAGAATCATTTTGGGATTACTGGAAATGTCCTTGCATGGTTGACATCCTGCCTAACCAGTTGTTCTCACTGTGTCTTGTACACCAACACTGCCTCTAACCTTAGTGACTTTAAATATGGGGTTCCGCAGGGTTCAATTTTAGGCCCCTTGCTTTTCTCACTTTATATAGCACCCCTTGGGCACATACTGTGGTGTTTTGTGATTACCTTTCATTGCTATGCTGATGATACTCAGTTATACATGCCAATACCTCCTGGTAACCTCATCCATATAAAATCCTTAGAGGATTGCCTTGCATCAGTGAAAAGTTGGATGTCCAGCAGTTTCTTACTTTTAAACACTGACAAGACTGAAATGATGGTTCTTGGTCCATCAAGTCATCAGCATCAATTTGACCAGCTAAGACTTAACCTAAGCTTGTGTGTCATACATCATATTGGCAAAGTGAGGAACCTTGGGGTATTTTAGAGATATTACAAGGACTGCTTTCTTGCACCTGTGAAATAGGGAAGATTCATCCCATCCTGTCTATGGCTGATGCAGAAACCCGGATCCATGCATTTGTTTCTTCTAGACTGGACTATTGCAGTGTTCCACTTTCTGGTTCACCACAATCCAGCATTAGGGGTCGAAAATTGGTTCAAAATGCTGCTGCCAGACTCTTGAGAGAAAGCAGAAAATGTGTCCACATTAGACCCATTTTGGCATCTCTTCACTGGCTTCCTGTCTATGTGAGATCAGATTTTAATGTTCTGCTATTAACCTATAGAATTATTCATGGACTAGCACCTCCTTACTTAGCTGATCTAGTCAAGCCCTATGTACCGGCCCAGGTTCTGCGTTCTCAGGGCGCAGGGCTACTTTGTGTCTCTAGGGTGAATAAAAAGTCTGCGGGCCACAGAGCCTTGTCTTAGCGTGCACCTGTTTTGTGGAATGATCTCTCCACAGCAATAAAATAGATTCTGTAGAAACACTGAAATCTAGATTTAAGACGCATTTATTCCCCATCTCGTATGGCTAGCATACTGCCATAGCATGGTACTATGCTTCCGATCCTTTTAAATTCATTCTGTTAGTAAACAGAGCAGGTCTCAGCTTCAATTTTATCTAAACTCTGGGTTTGATAGTGAAGCTTAGGGCTAGTGGTCGGTGATCAACAGTATTTTCTCTGCTTTCCTGTTGCTTAATGCTGATTAATTATACCTTAGGTGTAGTTTTTCCTGGCTGACTGATTCTGCTTTTTTCTCTATGTCTGAGGTGTGTATGACAGAACATGATCTATTCATCAACAGTAATATCTTCAAGTAAACGCAAAAGTTTAATGTCTGCTGGCAATACACTGGCTCCAAGCACTGGCACCTGCTTGACTACATCATTGTCCGAAAGCGAGACCAGAAAGATGTCCTGTCCACCAAAGCAATGACTGGCCCAGATGACTATTGCAGGGATGGCCAGGTTCGGTCCTCGAGAGCCACCATCCTGACACTCTTAGTTGTCTCCCTGCTCCAACACACCTGAATCCAATGAAAGGCTCATTAAAAGTCTACTAACGAGTCTTTCATTGGATTCATGTGTGTTGGAGCAGGGACACAACTAAGAGTGTCAGGAAGGTGGCTCTCGAGGACCGAACTTGGCCACCCCTGGACAATTGTCATGAGTTTCAACATCGCCAAGCTCAAAGACCCACAAACAAAAGCAGTGTTTCAACAGGGTCCAATAAAAGAACTCCTCACAAAGTACTCTGTCCTGGATCTTAAAAAATTGTAAGGAGGTCAAGATAACCGTAACAACAGCCTGCCACATAACACTCGGACAACAGAAGACGAAGTATGAATCCTGGATTGATGAGAATGACCAGGTCCTCTATCAACTCATCGATCAAACACAAAAGGCTTTCCTCAACCTCCAAAGAGATCTGACCTCACAAGAGAAAAAGTTGCAAACCCAGCAAAGCAAATCAACTCCACAAAATTAAACTCGCAAACTGCCAAATCAGTGGTGGGTCAAGGTCACTGTAAACCAAGCTCTTGCAGACAGACCTGAAAGCAGGGGCATTTTTGAAGCCACCAAAGCAATCTATGGTCCCTCCACCATAGGAGAAGCACCTCTTCAAAGCAAGGATGGACTGAGCTTGTTGAAGACCAAAGATGACATCAGTGCTCAATGGAAAGAACACTTTGATGACCTCTTGAGCAATAACCCAATTGTTGAGTAGGAGAATGTGCACTTACCAAGACAGGACATTGCTGAAGAAACCAGACTAATCATCAAAATCAGGACTCAAGAAAAATTACCCACAGACCTGATAGACTCAATGATTGTCAAAATCTACAGAGCACTTTTTCACATTTTATGTTACAGCCTTATTCCAAAATGGATGAAATTCATTTTTTTTCCTCAAACTTCTATACACAATACCTCATAATGACAATGTGAAAAAAAAATTAAGATTTTTGTAAATTTATTAAAAATAAAAAAAACTCAGAAATCACAAGTACATAAGTACACTCAACAAAAATATAAATGCAACACTTTTGGTTTTGCTCCCATTTTGTATGAGATGAACTCAAAGATCTAAAACTTTTTCCACATACACAATATCACTATTTCCCTCAAATATTGTTCACAAACCAGTCTAAATCTGTGATAGTGAGCACTTCTCCTTTGCTGAGATAATCCATCCCACCTCACAGGTGTGCCATACCAAGATGCTGATTAGACACCATGATTAGTGCACAGGTGTGCCTTAGACTGTCCACAATAAAAGGCCACTCTGAAAGGTGCAGTTTTGTTTTATTGGGGGGGATACCAGTCAGTATCTGGTGTGACCACCATTTGCCTCATGCAGTGCAACACATCTTCTTCGCATCATCCGTGAAGAGAACACCTCTCCAACGTGCCAAACGCCAGCGAATGTGAGCATTTGCCCACTCAAGTCGGTTACGATGACGAACTGGAGTCAGGTCAAGACCCCGATGAGGATGACGAGCATGCAGATGAGCTTCCCAGAGACGGTTTCTGACAGTTTGTGCAGAAATTCTTTGGTTATGCAAACCGATTGTTTCAGCAGCTGTCCGAGTGGCTGGTCTCAGACGATCTTGGAGGTGAACATGCTGGATGTGGAGGTCCTGGGCTGGTGTGGTTACATGTGGTCTGCGGTTGTGAGGCTGGTTGGATGTACTGCCAAATTCTCTGAAACAACTTTGGAGACGGCTTATGGTAGAGACATGAACATTCAATACACGAGCAACAGCTCTGGTTGACATTCCTGCTGTCAGCATGCCAATTGCACGCTCCCTCAAATCTTGCGACATCTGTGGCATTGTGCTGTGTGATAAAACTGCACCTTTCAGAGTGGCCTTTTATTGTGGGCAGTCTAAGGCACACCTCTGCACTAATCATGGTGTCTAATCAGCATCTTGATATGGCACACCTGTGAGGTGGGATGGATTATCTCAGCAAAGGAGAAGTGCTCACTATCACAGATTTAGACTGGTTTGTGAACAATATTTGAGGGAAATGGTGATATTGTGTATGTGGAAAAAGTTTTAGATCTTTGAGTTCATCTCATACAAAATGGGAGCAAAACCAAAAGTGTTGCGTTTATATTTTTGTTGAGTGTATTAACAGCCTTTGCCACAAATCTCAAACTTGAGCTCAGGTGCATCCTGTTTTCACTGATCTTCCTTGAGATGTTTTTACAGCATAATTGGAGTCCACCTGGGGTAAATTCAGTTGGTTGGACATGATTTGGAAAGGCACACACCTGTCTGCATATAAGGTCTCACAGTTGACAGGGCATGTCAGAGCACAAACAAAACTTGAAGTCAAAGGAATTGTCTGTTGACCTCTGAGACAGGATTGTATCAATGCACAAACCTGGGGAAAGCTACAGAAAAATGTTTGCTGCTTTTGAAGGTCCAAATGAGCACAGTGGGCTCCATGATCTGTAAATGGAAAAAGTTCAGATCCACCAGGACTCTCCTAGCGCTGGCCATCAGTCTAAATTGAGGTATCAAGGGAGAAGAGCCTTAGTCAGGGAGGTGACCAAGAACCCAATAGGCATTCTGTCAGAGACCCAGCATTCCCCTGTGGAGAGAGGTGAACCTTCCAGAAGGACAACCATCTCTGCAGGAATCCACCAATCAGGCCTGTATGGTAGAGTGGCCAGACGGAAGCCACTCCTTAGTGAAAGGTGCATGGCAGTCCACTTGTACTTTGCCAAAAGGCACCCGAAGGACTCTCAGACCATGAGAAACAAAATTCTGTAGTCTGATGAGCCAAAGATTGAACTCTTTGGTGTGAATGACAGGTGCCTTGTTTGAAGGAAACCAAGCACCATCCCTACAGTGAAGCATGGTGGTGGCAGGATCATGCTGTGGGGATGTTTTCAGTGGCAAGAACTGGGAGACTAGTTGGGATTGAAGGAAAGATGAATGCAGCAATGTACAGAGACAACCTGGATGAAAGCCTGCTCCAGAGTGGTCCTGACCTCAGACTGGGGCAACTGTAAATCTTTCAGCATGACAATGACCCTAAGCACACAGCCATCTCTGCTTCAGGACAACTCTGTGAATGTCCTTGAGTGGCCCAGCCAGAGCCCAGACCTGAATCCGAATGAACATCTCTGGAGAGATCTGAAAATGGCTGTGCACCTTCTTCCACCATTAATTGATATTATGTACAGAATGCATGAAACACTCTTCAACTTGGGTGGAGTTAGAGCCAAGAAGAAAATCACCACCACTTCACTCCTGGACTTCCAGTATGCTGACAGCAGCAGAGGGTCATCCTTTATGGAAGAAGGTCTTAAGAAAATTCTTGAAACCTTTGATGAAGCTTACACCAAGCTTTGTCTTCACATCAACCTGAAGAAGGCACAAGTCCTGTATCAGCCTCCACCCAACATGGTCAATCCAAAGCTTCCTGCTGTGAAAATGGATGGACAGGTCCTGGAAAATGTGACCCACTTTCCATATCTGAGCAGCCATGTGTTATCAAATGCCGACATCAATTACGAGATCCAAGTCCAACTCAGGTGTGCATGAACTGCGTGTGACTGGCTTAGCACCCATGTTTTCAAAAACAGAGATCTTCGGCATGAGATGAAAAGTTGTTGTCGCTCCATCTCTGCTGTAAGGCTATGAGATCTGGACCACCTACTGCTGCCACCTGAAGAACCTAAAGTGATTCCTTCAAAACTGCCCGAGGAGTATCCTCCATATCAGGTGGGATTACTGTTTTATCAAAATCAGCATCCTGACTTGAGCCAAGTTCCAAAGCATAGTGTGTATCATCATCGAGAACCAGCTTCAGTGGGTGGGTCACATTATTAGGATAGTTTCAGCTGATTTCCCAAGCAGATCTTCTACCCCCAGCTGAGCAAAGGAAAACGGTCCATAGGAGGGCAAAAGAAATGCTACAAGGATCTCCTGAAGCACAACCTCAAGAGCCTTTCCACTGACTGGAAGACCTGGGAAGAACAAGCAAGGGACTGAGCCAACTGGCAAGCAATGATCCACAGGGGAGTGGAAGTCTTCAGAAAAATGTAGACAAACAACACAGAGGAGAAGAAGGAAGGAGAGTGAGAGCAAGATCCTGACAAGCAGTAGCTTCCTGCAGCAACCACGTGCCGCTTCTCTCAAAAACAATGTGTGACAAGTCTGGGTCTGTTCAATCATCTCCACATCCCATCCAGGAATCAATAATGATCTTCCTCACCACTGAGGGAGTGCCATGACAAAATGATTCACAGAATCTAGAGGAATTTCAGTGCATAAAGAGCAATGGTGCAAGCCTAAATTGAACAGCCATGATCTCCAATCCCTCAGATGCTACTGCATCAAGAACTGTCATTCATCAATAGCTGATATAACCAAATGAGCAAGGGACACCTTTGTCAAGCACAACAATATACAGTTACAGTCAGAAATGTGACTTAAACTTTACTTTACAAAACAGAAGCGTCATCTTAATCCTATAATGGCGTATGTATAATTTTTGATACATACATTTCTTGGGTCAGACATTACAGGATTAACCCTGTCCAGAAGCAGTATTGACTTCTTTGTGCACAGAAGCATCTGAGTTAGACAATCATTTATTGACAGTGGTCAGATGAATCAGTATTCCAGGTCTTTTTTGGAAGAAACGGATGCTATGTGCTCCCAACCAAAGGCAAACAGGATCGTCCAGCAAGTTTTCAGCAACAAGTCCGAAACCCAGAATCTGTCATGGTATGGGGTTGTGTCAGCGCCCTTGGTAAAAGTCATTTACACTTCTGTCATGGTGGCATTAATGCACATCATTTTCTCCCTGAGACACACTCAGCAGTGACTTGAAAGCAGCTAAAATGGGACTGCGATGATGTTGTTAAAGGAGAGGACACAAACAACCTGGGACAAATGAACTTCGTTTCTGCCCAGTCGATTGAGCGGCAAAAAGAAGTGAGAAGACTTGAGCATTAAGGTAAAATGAAGAGGCTGATTATCACTTTGCTGAGAGTACACACCTGAATGAGGTGTTTATCCTTAAATGTCTCTTTAGAATTCAGATTAATGCACACACCTGTCTGCTATTAAGCCCACTGTGTTCCTCCATATCAGTTCATTAGCGGTTCAGCCAAGAGATGAGGTGTATTTAGATCTGAATGCATTTCAGGTGTTGTCATGGTAACTGATAAAGTCTTCAGCCTGTTGGTTCTAAGGGAACGTGAGTCTGGGTGTCGTGTCAATATGACAGCAACATAGACATGCATGGATCACCTGCACTTGGAAGGTTGTCATTGTTACAGGATCATGTAACATCTGGTTCTTCTGTTGGGATTTCACAGTCTCATTTTCTCAAGCATGACAGAAATGTACGTTTCTGCCCTTGTTTTGGTTTTTGGGTTCTTTGTTTGGTTCATCTCTATGAAAAACATTTTATAAATAAAAAATAGAGAAAAGCCTGTCAAGGTTAACTGAGCCCTCAACAGCAGGCAAAGTGAAAATCCACATAAAAAGCTCAGCTCTGTGTGGGTGCACTGTGATCTGTGTGGACCTCAGCATTAAAATAAAATATGCCCACCATTAGATTATTCATTTTAAGCAAGTTTTATAAAAACATAAAGGCTCTGCATCTTCTGTAAAATGTGAAGGACCGCACAGCTCCTTTTTTTTCTGATACTAATGATTGGATAAAATCAATAACCAGAACCAATGCTGGATTAATGCGTAGATGTGCACAGAATGGATACCAGGGGTGTGTCATAAGGGGGCCCACACTGTTCAGTCATTCTCGAGTAAACTGTGAAGATCATAAAAGATAACACTAAAATAAAGAAGTCATACAGTAGGGAGGGGTGTTATTTCAAAAATTTGTAAATCTATAAATGTTTGCATGGAATATGGAAATATACAGTAGTGTTCAGAATAATAGTAGTGCTATGTGACTATAAAGATTAATCCAGGTTTTGAGTATATTTCTTATTGTTACATGTGAATCAAGGTACCAGTAGATTCAGTAGATTCTCACAAATCCAACAAGAACAAGCATTCATGATATGCACACTCTTAAGGCTATGAAATTGGGCTATTAGTAAAAAAAAAGTAGAAAAGGGGGTTTTCACAATAATAGTAATGTGGCATTCAGTCAGCGAGTTCATCAATTTTGTGGAACACACAGGTGTGAATCAGGTGTCCCCTATGTGAGGATGAAGCCAGCACCTGATGAACATGCTTTTCTCTTTGAAAGCCTGAGGAAAATGGGACGTTCAAGACATTGTTCAGAAGAACAGCGTAGTTTGATTAAAATTGTTGACTGGAGAGGGGAAAACGTATACGCAGGTGCAAAAAAATTATAGACTGTTCATCTACAATGATCTCCAATGGTTTAAAGTGGACAAAAAAACCAGAGACGCATGGAAGAAAACAGAAACCAACCATCAAAATGGATAGAAGAATAACCAGAATTGCAAAGGCTCACTCATTGATCAGCTCCAGGATGATCAAAGACAGTCTGGAGTTACCTGTAAGTGCTGTGACAGTTAGAAGATGCCTGTGTGAAGCTAATTTATTTGCAAGAATCCCCCGCAAAGTCCCTCTGTAAAATAAAAGACATGTCCAGAAGAGGTTACAATTTGCCAAAGAACACATCAACTGGCCTAAAGAGAAATGGAGGAATATTTTATGGACTGATGAGAGTAAAATTGTTCTTTTTGGGTCCAAGGGCCGCAGACAGTTTGTGAGACGACCCCCCAAACTCTGAATTCAAGCCACAGTTCACAGTGAAGACATTGAAGCATGGTGGTGCAAGCATCATGATATGGGCATGTTTCTCCTACTATCTTATTGGGCCTATATATCGCATAACAGGTATCGTGGATCACTTTGGATATGTCAAAATACTTGAAGAGGTCATGTTGCCTTATGCTGAAGAGGACAAGCCCTTGAAATGGGTGTTTCAACAAGACAATGACCCCAAGCACACTAGTAAACGGGCACAATCTTGGTTCCAAACCAACAAAATTAATGTTTTGGAGTGGCCTGCCCAATCCCTGGACCTAAATCCAATTGAGAACTTGTGGGGTGACATCAAAAAAGCTGTTTCTGAAGCAAAACCAAGAAATGTGAATGAATTCTGGAATGTTGTTAAAGGATTTTGGAGTGGAATATCAGCTGAAAGGTACCACAAGTTGGTTGACTCCATGCCTCGCAGATGTGAAGAAATCATGAAAAATTGTGGTTATACAACTAAATACTAGTTTAGTGATTCATAGGATTGCTAAAAAAAAAAAGCAGTTTGAACATAATAGTTGTGTTTGTAGGGTCAACAGCAGATGTTACTATTATTGTGAACACCCCCTTTTCTACTTTTTTTTACTAATAGCCCAATTTCATAGCCTTAAGAGTGTGCATATCATGAATGCTTGGTCTTGTTGGATTTGTGAGAATCTATTGAATCTACTGGTACCTTGTTTCCCATGTAACAATAAGAAATATACTCAAAACCTGGATTAATCTTTTTAGTCACATAGCACTACTATTATTCTGAACACTACTGTACACAGAATAAACCATAGTAGGATCAATCTTGGGTCATTTTGTTCCAAAACCCCATATGGACGGAGCCAGTGAAGATATCGGGTTCAAAAATCACCAAAAATATCAACAAAAATGTCATATCTTGAGAACGGCTGCACCTAGAGACTTGAAATTTGGCTCCAAATGTTGCTTGACCCCAAGTTTATATTCATCTTCTATAGTAACAATAAGCCTATGTGGTGTTTTTTAAGAGTAATTGACAAAAAAACTCATTTCAGTACATATGTTCAGGCTTGGGGAGTAACGGAATACATGTAACGGCGTTACATAATTAGGACACCAAAAAAAGGTAACTGTATTCCGCTACAGTTACAGAAAAAAGATGTATTCAGATTATAGGTTTATTTAGTAAAAAGGGGGATTAGTTCGCAGGATTACAATTTTAATGCATTTTATGATATTATCTGTATATATTTTTTTTTCTATGAAACGAAAACGTGGACAGCATGACATCTCCTAACCGGGCAAAATATTGATGAAGTACCCGGATGTTAACGCATTTTCAATGGAGATTCGCAACTGAACACACTCAGAAAAATGCTCTCAAAATATGTGTTAAAAAATGCCATTTTGACCTGGATATCGAGCCAGTAAAATTAAATAACATTAAATTATGTCAGGAAAGTATTAAACTTACTATGACACACACATTCCCAAATATTAGTGTTGAAAGTTACATGGATCTGCGCTGTTCAAGCTGCTGAGCTGAGGCGTCCTGCTGCAGCTGTGTTCAACGCAGCGCGGCTCCTAAAACCATTACAATACATTTATATATATATATATATTATATTTTTACACAATTATCCTTTATTGACCGAGTTTCATTCATGAAGTCAGTGGTGTGGGTACACATCTCTATGTGTGGGTGTGACTGTGAGCGGCACAGCGCGGGTCATTATCATCTCATTATTTTAAGGTGCAAATTAAAAAAAAAAAAAATCCCCCGTCTTGCCGAACAATTTTAATCACTAACGACAAGTATTTTAACTAGGCATTGGTCGAGCAGTGGAAAATCTCAACTAGACATAAGTGAAGAGTTAATGGTCAGCTGTTTATCACCCAAATATCACAGACAAAGTGACAAGAAGAACCAAAACCACTTACTTATGGAAGTAAATATTGTCTCCCTTGTTCCTCCGTTTGTGGCTTTCCCAACATGTGCAGCTTCCGGCATATTCCACCTGTTTCTTGAACTTCTATGTTCGCAAATCACTAACTTGCCCGGAATTAAAATGGCGACCATGCCTCCTTACTGACACTATTTACTTAATGGTTTTCATTATGCTGTTCTTATTTTGAAAGTTCAATAAGTGGACTGATATGTTAAACATGGTGCGAATGCCATGTGAAAGACTAAAGTAAGATAATTTTATGTTTACTGAATAAGTAGCAGAATTTTTTTTTTTTTTTTTGTATATTGTTCTGCAAGTCACTTTTAATTACAAATTCATCCGCACACAGCCTGAGTTTTCATTATCCTTCATTTGTTTGGCATTTTTTGTTGAAAATTTAGCAGGTGAACACTGGGTGTGTTTAAAACAATATTGTGGCGCTCTTAATTCATAATGTGAAGTAAAACAAAGCATGCCATGTAAAAGAAAGTTTTATTTTTGCTTAATAAACTGTACTATGTGGTCAAGACTATTTCTATTTAGTTTCTTTTGTCTGTATTATCATATTTGATATTGGAGTAATCCAGAAGTAATTGAAAGTAATCAAATTACATTACTTTAATATTATGGTACTTGGATTACGTTACTGACTACATGTTTCAACAGGTAACTAGTAACTGTATCGGAATATATTTTTAAAGTAAACCTCCCAACCCTGCATATGTTGCGATCAATTGTAACAAACAAAATCTATGTAGTTTTTATTTCAGGAACATCAGTTGAGTATAATCATCACATGTAAAGAATGACATGGCCACAATGAACTAATTATAAGCAAAAGAGTGGTTTTCTACGTCAACAGCACATATACGACACACGCGTTACATTAAATTTTCAAACGCTCCGTCCATATGGGTTTTTGGAACCAAATGACCCAAACTTTATCCTGCTATGGTTTATTCCGTGTATATTTCCATATTCCATGCAAACATTTATAGATTTCCACATTTTTTTAAATAACACCCCTCCCTACATAGTCTTGCTTATCTGGCTTATCTCTGAGTTTCATAGCATGAAGTGGATGAGAGTGTACGACTCCTCCTAGGGAGGATGTCATTTACTTCCCTAGCCAAGTTCTGGTACACATTTTCATCTCGATGGACTGAGATAATGCTGATTATATGTCTTTTTCAAAGACAGAGACAGGTTTCACAAGTGGCTATCAAACCTACTCCTACATGTTGGTAATTCAACTTTTTATCCACTGCCTGTTTTCTAACACTAAGAACACACAATATAACATACGATAATAAATACTAGCAACTAATAACATGCCAACAGTGGCTAACACGGCAGTAATACGAATAATAATGTTGTTTACATAGCACTTTCAGGCAGCTTCTCCTAAAAATGTATTCAAAACACAAAATGATAATGATTTCATTGGAGACAGTCTGAACCCAAGATAGTTCATGTGTTTTGTTTTTCTGGTAAACTTTAATTTATTAGTTAATTTACATCAAATCCTATATTTAAGGCTTCTACCGTGCATAATACTATTAAACAATTCACACAATCTTACAGTATGCATTCAGTTTGGGCTTTTTGTGTACATTTGTATGTCCGTGTACACAGACACACAGATCGGATCTGGTCACGTGCTGTAGATAGTCAATCAGTGAGATCACATATGCAGCAAATACAATCTGAACTGGCAGTCAGAACAAAGCTTAAGAACAAAAGGCAGATCAGGGTCACTGCTCTCTAGATGTAGTCTATAGATTTTATATGTGTTCCGTTATTTCTAAATAAAATGTTTATGTATGATTATCTTGCTAAATGTGGCAACCTGTGCGTCTAACACTTTAAGTTCAATTACAATTGCATTCCCTAAATGGATCAGGCAAACAGATGGAGAAAAATAAATATTTTTTGCTGTTGCTCTCTATGGCAAGCTACGCCAAACAAATCTCCACTGCTGTGTGCATCAATTCTTCAGACATTTGTTGATTAAATGTTTTCCATTTGTGCAGTCCATTGGTACTGTTAAAAGTATTTCTGTATTCACACCAGACATCTGCACTTCTAAATCCAGAAATCTTTATGATTCTTAATGCAATTTGCATGAGGTTTGTCACTGTACTGTGCCTGAATCAGAGCCACTAATTGACACCTCACAGGACACATTTGGCCCAGCCTACTTTTATGTGGATGTTTTACCAAGAAGTTTGGAGTTAAACTTTGAAAGAAAAAGAAAAAAAACTGCCATGAATTATACAGGTCTCCAGATTAGTCTTGCAAATAGCCTAAAACTTCAGAGCTTCCCCTGGAACCCAACCCCTTTCCTGACTTAAGGTAGTCTCATCCTTTGCACAGTTCAAAACCCAGCAAGACCAAAAAAAAAATCACTAAGGGTGTTGTGATTAAGGTCCAGACGAGACCAGACAAGACTGGATCTTAACCCAAATGCAGGGAGCAAGAAAGAGAGTGGAATGAGCAAAATGAGGATTTTATTTACAATAATCCAACAGAACTTGGAAATGACTCAGGGGGCCTGGAGAATGGAGACACGGCTCGCTCCAGGTGGTGGAAGTAGGGAGGTGCAGTGCAGATGGAATCAGAATGGAATCAGACAGGAGGATATGGGAATCCAGGGCATGAACCGATGCCAGGTGGCCGCTCACAGAGCTGAGGAGTAGGAGGTGAGGTCTGAGGAAGTGAGGACACAGAGGTGAGTTAATGCACTCGTAACGCCGTGCTCACAGTTCAGTAATGCAAGCAGCAGCAGAATGATTCAGTTCAGCTTTGCTGGTAGTTAGTTCAGAAATGTTAAGGGTCAGAATCAGTGACGGTTCTCTCAAAGTCAGAATAACTAACATTTCAGTTCAGGAATGTTAAGGACAGGATAAGCAGAGGATTCTTCCAGGCTGAGCTCAGTAAGAGTGAAATCTCATAAGTGCATAAAATGAGCAGCAATCAGTTGGTTGAAGCAGAGCATGGAACTCTGAAGGCAGGCTGCAGGTGACAGCTGGACACCTGAATGTCCCCAAAATGGCGTGGAAGTAATCAGGAACAACACAGGCGCTGAGTGTGGCGCTCGGACAGGAAGGCGTGTGGAAACACCAAAAATACAATCTCTATTCCGGAAAATAGAGAGGCCAGGTTACTTCATTAGAAACTGTGGAAAACTGAAGGATGAAGTAGGACAAAGTAGAATTTGGCTGTGGAAACTGGACGGCAGAATCTGGCTGAAGAATATGGATGTGGAATCTGGCGATGATGAACTGGCGACCAGAGTTTAAATACACAACTGATCATCAGGTGCAGATGAGCTGCAGGTGTGGTTCAGGTTCCTCAGCTCCACCTGCGCATCACCTGGAGGGCCAGAACAAGACAGACAAGCAGACCATGACAAAGGGCCCTAGGGCAAGGTCCTTAATCCCCTAGTTGCACCCAGTGTGTAGTGAGCGCCTTGTGTGGCAGCACCCTGATGTGTGTGAGTGCGTTTGTATGAATGGGTGAATGCAAGGCATCATTGTAAAGTGCTTTGAGCTTCTGATGCAGATGGAAAAGCGCTATATAAATGCAGTCCATTTACCATTCATTTACCATTTACACTGCCATTAAATAAATAAATCCCAGTAAGAATCTTGAAATTTGCACAAAATTTCATTTTGTCTAGCAACAGGAAGAGAGAGAGAAAAAACTTTTCAGAAGGATAATTAAAACTTCTATTCAATGAACATCAAATAAATAAATACAAAGATTAGCTTTTTGAAATGTTCAGCAGTTTCTTGACAAAAAAATAAATAATTAAAAAATGTGTTGGACCAAAATTGAGCTGTAGTAAGCACTGCCTTATCTGAGTGCAGAATACTGAATAAATTTAAAATGCAAAACATTAAAAATATATAAGGACAACAAAGGGCAGTCATCTGTTGCAGACCGGTGAAAGGTAGGTGACCTTTTAGCCTTTAATATTTGTTGAGCATCTCAACACTGATGTAACATTGTGGTGCCAGTGCCCAAAGAAGTGTGCCACATGGCCAAAATATCACAGCTGACATTCTCTCATGCAAATGGTACGCTTCATCTGAGTCTCCCAAAGTAACAGTATGACAGAAAGTTATTCCAGTGACCTTGTACCAGAGGCTCTCATCACCAAAGGACACAACATACAGGAAAACAAGAAGCTGAAAGTTTTAGGCCTTCACTGAATACAGATAAACATTTAATGGCTAAGTAGGAGTCATTGAATAACTGGAAAAAAAAAAAAACAGAAAAACTCTAAAAAAAAATAAAAAATTCTCAGAATAAGGCCAAAGGGATCAGTATTACCTAAGCAGCATGTATGGAAGCTGTCACTAATTTATAGAATAAAAACTATACAATTTGCAGTACCTCCATCCATATTTTGTTGTGCCATCATACTACCACTCCCTAAGTAGAAAGTGCTGCATCAAATAATCCCAAAAGATAGTTTTTTCTCTTGGGGCCATTACAAGGTCAGTTCTTCTGTAACACAAACAGGATTCATAGGATCCTACCATGTCCTACCATGGTTAACATCCTATTTAACTAGATGCTTTCATCCTGTGCCATAACATCACTTTAAATATTGTTCTTATGAAATATGGAGTCCCACAAGGCTCCATTTTAGGCCCCATAGTGGCAGAAAAGCTTCTGCCACTATATAGCACCCCATGGGCAGATACTGCCATGTTTTTGGATTAGTTTTCACTGTTACACAAATGACAATCAGCTGTATATACCAATAACTGCAGGTAATCTCAAAAGCACCAATACTTTAGAGGACTGCCTGGCTTCAGTGAAAAACTGGATGTCTAGCAACGTCTTACTTTTACATTCAGGCAAGACTGAGATGATGGTTATTGGTCCTACTAGACAGGGACATCAGTTTGAACAGCTAATGCTAAACCTACACCCGTGTGTTGTATGTCATAGTGATAAAGTGAGGAACCTTGGGGAATCTACGATCCCACACTGTACTTTCACCTACACATTAGACGACACACTAGGACTGCTTTGTTCCATCGCCAGAATATTATGAGGATTCATCCTAGGCTGTTTATGGCTGACACAGAGACTCTGATCCATGCCTTTGGCTCTTCTAGACTGGATAACTGCAGCATTCTATTCTATGGCTTCTGAAGTCCAGCATTAGAGGTCTCGAACTGGTTCAAAATGCTGCTGTTAGAACGTTGACTAGAAGCAAAACGTTTGACCATATTTCTCAGACTTTGGCCTCCTTTCACTGGTTTCTGGTCCCATTCAGGTCTGTTTTTAATGTTTGGTTACTAGGTTACAAAATCCTTTACGAACTAGTGCCTCTGGAACTAATGCTTTGGCTCCAACAGACTAATTCTGCTCTCTGTCTGAGGTGCTGTCACCAAAAATGGACTTGGGACCAGGGTTCTTGTCAACATCTGCTGGACCACTTGATGACAAAACACCTTCCAGAGATCACTGTCCTGATGAATATCACAGTGGAACATTTCAAATTAGAATCAGATCTGTTTTGGACTCTATTTTGCATGTTGTATGTTTGCACTGTACTTTGTTTTAATCAATAACTGTTAATGTTAGAACAGCCAAAGGAGTGTGTAACTCCTCTGAGTCTGGTCTGCTTGAGGTTTCTTCCTCAAAAAAAAAAAAAAACACCAGAGGGAGTTTTTCCTTACCTCTGTCGCCCATGTGCCTGCTCAAGGGGTTGGTAAGGTTAGACCTTACCCGTGTGAAGCACCTTGGGGGGACTTTATGATTTGGTACTACAAAAATAACATTAACTGAACAACTGACAAGAGCAAGTTGGAGGAATAAACAGTGTCCACACGTGGAATGAATATAATACTCCAATGACAAAGAGTGTTGCACTGAGATCTCAAAGACACAAAATGGAGTATGGAATCGGAGTCCCTTACTTCCAGTTTCCTTAAATAGGTAAAATGAGGACACATTTGATTTCAAGCGAGGGCCTCTTAAGATAAACCTCCTTTTCCACCACAGATTTCCTTCTGGATTGTTCTCTCTCCGCAGAGAAATGCTGGAGCTCTGACAGAGTGACCATCGGGTTCTTGGTCAAATCCCTGACTAAAGTCCTTCTCTCCTGATAACTTAGTTTAGATGGGTGGCCAGCTCCAGGAAGAGTCCTGGTGGATTTGAACTTCCAGTTACGGATGATAGAGACCACTGTGCTCATTGGGACCATTTTGGAATAAGGGTGTAACATAACAAAATGTGGGAAAAGTGAAACACTGTGAATACTTTCCGGATGCACTGTATTTTCTCAATAATCGTACATTAAGTGGACCTAACGGATGAAGCTAATTCCATTGGCATGCAAGATTAAATAAGACAAGAATTTCATGAAAATATTGCAGCTATTATGACATTAGGACAGAAGCTGGACTCAGCTGCTGTCACAAACAAGATTATACACAACTTTATGGTTTAAAACTACGGAACCCTGGAGTGGTCACTTAAAGTGATATTTTTCTGGCCGTGATCATTTCTGAGCACGTTTTCCTTACATTGAACCCTCAAATTAATAAAACATAAGCACGTTATAGGTGATGGTTGCCTATGTTTTTGTGCACACAATTTCTTTTAATTATTCATGGGTGCATTTTAGTAGATCTAGATCTTGAATATACTATAACGTGCTTATGTTTACATGTGTCAAGACAATACTGAGTGCACTTTTTCCAAATTGTGGCCACGTTTAAGTAGTTTGTGCACACATTTTTTATAACAGCGTTCACAAAATTGTAGTCTCATTATAGTAAATTGTTCCCTCCTTTTAATAAATTGTGACCTCATTTTACGAAATTGGGTGCTCCTTTCAGAAATTGTGCCCTAAATTGTGCATTCATTTTACAATGCTTTGGGCCCTTTCATATATAGTACAAATTTGGATGAATTACGGAGAAACAGCACGAAACAGTTTGAATTAGCGCACCACTAAACATCACACTGATGGGCAGGCGTGCACAATCCCGGTGCGGCGGTTTGTGCACACGATGGTGTCTTTCGAGCAGAAACACAGTGCGAGGTGCTGCAGCTGCTCACACTATGGGACAAGCAGCACCACATAATGCTGCTGATGTGGAGGAAAATATATATACAGGGTGGGCCAATAAAATGTTACCACTTTTTGATCGTACACAAGTTTTTGAAATGAGAACTTATTTGAAAATTTTATTTACAGACTTGTAACAGAAGCATCAAATTAACATTCGATACCAAAGGTTTCCCACTTTGTCTCTTGTTTTCCGCACAGTTCAATAATTGATGACATGTTCAATCCACACTCCTCTTCTTTGGATTACAGCTGTAACACGCACACTGAAGTTTGTGATGACATTGCCACACATCTCAGAGATTCTCCGAATTTCCTGACGGATATTGGTCTTCAGGGCCTCAATGGTCTGTGGGCTGTTGTAATTGCCTACGAATTAAAAAGTGGTAACATTTTATTGGCCCACCCTGTATATATATATATATAATATATATATAAAAATATCTAATGAATATATAAATAATACTTAAAAGGGGATGCAATACAGAACCGCGCGGTTAAATAACCGTGATTAAATAAAAAAAATTCCAAGTGGTGAATGATCTTCTGCTTGCAATGGATTCGGACACCACTACAGTTCTGGTGCAGTTAGATCTTAGTGCTGCGTTTGATAGCATGGATCATCATATTCTACTCAGTAGGCTGGAGAATCATTTTGGGATTACTGGGAGTGCCCTTGCATGGTTGACATCACACCTGACCAGTCGTTCTCACTGTGCTTTGTACAATAACACTATCTCTAACCTTAGTGACATGAAATTTGGGGCTCCACAGGAGTCCGAGTCCCTTTATATAGCACCCCTTGGGCACATATTGTGGTTTTTGGGATTACCTTTCACTGCTATGCTGATGATAGTTATATATGCAGATAACTGCTGGTAATCTCATCCACATAAAATCCTTAGAAGATTGCCTTGCATCAGTGCTCCAGAGATGGAGAGTGCTGCATTGAGATCTCTGTTTACAAACTAGTGCCTCTGGAACTGGATGTCTAGCACTTGCTACTTTTAACCTCTGATAAGACTGAAATGATGGTTCTTGGTCCAGTGAGACATCTGTATCAATTTGACCACCTAATGCTTAGTGTTGGCTCGTGTGTCATACATCACACTGACAAAGTGAGGAACCTTGAGGTAATTTTTGATCCTACATTGTCCTTTGACCTCCACATTAGAGATATTACATTGACTGCTTTCATCCACCTGCAAAATATAGCGAAGATTCGTCCCATCCTGTCTATGGCTGATGGTGAGACCCTGATTCATGCGTTGGTTTCTTCTAGATTGGGCTACTGCAATATTCTATTTTCCGGTTTAACTCAGTTCAGCATTAGGGCTCTCCAATTGGTTCAAAATGCTGCTGCCAGACTTTGGACACAAAGCGGAAAGTTTGACCACATTACACCCATTTTGGCATCTCTTCACTGGCTTCATGTCTCTGTGAGATCAGATTTTAAGGTTCTGCTACTAACCTATAAAAATGTTCACAGACTGACACCTCGCTACCTAGCTGACCTAATTAAACCCTATGTACCAGCCCGGGCTCTGCGTTCTCAGGGTGCAGGACTACTTTGTGTCCCTAGGGTGAATAAAAAGTATGTGGGTCACAGAACTTTCACTTATCATACCCCTGTTCTGTGGAATGATCTCCCTGCATCAATAAAACAGTCAGATTCTGTAGAGACTTTCAAGTCTAGACTCAAGACACACTTATTTTCATAGGGCTAGCATACTCGCATAGTATGTTACTATGCTTTTTATTCGTTTAAATTCATTTTAGTTGGAAACGGAGCGTGCCGCGGCCTCAACATTATCTAAATTCTGGGTCTTTAATGAAGCTTAGAGTTAGTGGCCGGCGATCACCTTAGTATTTCTTCTGTTTTTCTTGTGGCTTAATGCTCACAAATTATACTGTACGAGGTCTATTAGAAAAGAAACCGACCTTTTTATTTTTTAAAAACTATATGGATTTGAATCATGTGCGATTACGTCAGACAAGCTTGAACCCTCGTGCACATGCATGAGTTTTTTCATGCCTGTCGGTTGCGTCAATCTCCTATGGGCAGGCTTTGAGTGAGCACTGGTCCACCCCCCTCGTCGGAATTCCTTTGTCTGACTTCTTCCTGAGAAACTGGGGCTTTGCTTGATCAAATTTTTTTCTGAAACTGTAAGGCACATCCAAGTGGACACCATTCTAGAAATGCAGATGGTTTTCGGTGAAAATTTTAACGGCTGATGAGAGATTATGGAGTGTTACTGTCGCTTTAAGGACTGCCCACTGAGCCGGAAGGCGCGTCGTGCCCCGAGCCGCTGTCATCAGCCTGTTTCAAGCTGAAAACTTCCAAATTTAAGCCTCTGTTGACCCAGGACGTCGTGAGAGAACAGAGAAGTTTCAGAAGAGGTTGGGATCAGCAGTTTATCCGGACATTCCACTGTTAAAGGAGATTTTGTAATGAAAGACGTGCTGACAGATTCGCGCGTCGGCACCCAGCCGCTCATGGTGCCGCGCCACAGAAAAACACCTCAGTGTTGATAACCATTCGTAAGATTCAGGCAGTTTTCGATGGCTTTCAGTCGAGTGAGTATCCAAGAAATTGTTTAACAGCTGGGCATGTTCAAACTTGTCCTGTAATGCTTCCAACGGAGGTGTTTTGCTGTGGCGCCGCACGATGAGCAGGCTGGGTGGCGACGCACGAATCCATTCGCACGTCTTTCATTACAAAATCTCCTTTAACAGTGGAATGTCCGTATAAACTGCTGATCCCGACCTCTTCTGAAACTTCTCTGTTCTCTCACGACGTCCTGGGTCAACAGAGGCTTAAATTTGGAAGTTTTCAGCTCGAAACAGGCTGACGACGGCGGCTCGGGGAGCAGCGCGCCGTCCGGTGCCGTGGGCTGTCCTTAAAGTGACAGTAACACTCCTTAATCTCTCATCAGCCGTTAAAATTTTCACCGAAAACCGTTTGAATTTCTCGAATGGTGTCCACTTGGATGTGCCTTACAGTTTCTGAAAAAATTTTGATCAAGCAAAGCACCAGTCTCTCAGGAAGAAGTCAGACAAAGGAATTCCAAAGAGGGGGGTGGACCAGTGCTCACTCAAAGCCTGCCCACAGGTGAATGACGCAACTGACACACAGACAATCTTCTGTTCATTCTCATTTTGTTCATGTGGACCCACCTCCACAATAGTCCATTTTTCCGTGTCCATCCACCAAATTGCCAATGCCTCACAAACGTATGTTTAAGGTGAACTGTATTGTTGCTAAGCGACACCAATATACATGACAAACTGTCATTTACGGCACTTTGACACACTGGAGGAGATGCTGCTATTTCTCAATTTAGCTACTTGGCAGAACAATGTATTCTTCAGATGTTTATCTACAGCATGAATTAGTCGTTCCTCTAAGGAAATAAGAAAAAACATTTCATCTGCTTTGTCTCAGCCCACCAGCTGTGAATGGGCGTCAGCCTTGGCTGGGGATGGACTGGTAACCCATCCAGGAGTTGTAAACTTTGATCCACTTCACACTAATCTGTAGATGAGCACGGCCTCCAATTGGCCTCAGGCCCTGTGTCAGACTTACTTCAAAGGAGGCTGATTTTACTAATGATTGTTTGATGGTTTGTTAGTAAGACTACTAAAAAAGTAATGAACTGATCATCAAAGCTGGGGAAGGTTTGTGGATTGCTCTTGAATGACTTACCATCGTTATCCAGTTTCAGTCCAGTTTATTCCCCTGCATGCAACAGCGCAAGCAGAATATTGTAATCGCTGCATTTTGTGTGTGTGTGTGTGTGTGTGTGTGTGTGTGTGTGTGTGTGTGTGTGTGTGTGTGTGTGTGTGTGTGTGTGTGTGTGTGTGTGTGTGTGTGTGTGTGTGTGGTTTTGATCATGCAAAAACCAAGGAGAGCTGACATTTGCCGCGTGGCATGCTTATGTATTTTGGGTCAAGGATGAATGCTGTAAAAATGGAAAGTTGATAGGACAAATATTTTTGGAGAAATTAGCAATTTTAGCTAACCAGTAAACAATGGACATTATGCTCAAATGTACCATGGGAGTTTAGGGTTTTGAGGTTTTAAATGTTATTGTGGTTCATGTTACTTGTGTTGTTAGTGTTATACATATATTGCATTTTTGTAGTTCAATTGGTTTAGTCAGTTTAGTTAAGTGTTATGTTACTCTTACCATGAGTGAGTTAAGTCTCATGTTGGTACCATGAATGAAATGTGTAGTGGTTTTAATGTCTTCCGCCACCGTCTAATTTATGGCAAATTAAAAGTGCGTGCGTGCGTGCAACTTTGATCACAGACAGACTGTGGACAGCTGACATTTGCCGCGTGGCATGCTTATGTATTTTGCGTCAAGGATGAATGCTGTAAAAATGGAAAGTTAATAGGACAAATATTTTTGGAGAAATAGCAATTTTAGCTAACCAGTAAACAATGGACATTATGCTGAAATGTACCATGGGCATTTGGGGTCAAGGATGAATTCTAAGAAAACAGAATGTTGACAGGACTAATAGTTTTGGAGAAGCTACAGATATTAGCAAATAACAGCAAAACATTTATGTTTCTAACTACTTTCTGGACTCATGCCATTCCAGCAGAGGGCAGTATTTCATTGTTATATTACAGTTTTTGCTAACTGCTTACACCCAAAAAGTGAATGCTGACTAAAACTTCAAATCCAAAACTTCTTGTAACAATAGCTAAAACACAATATGGCAATACCATAAACACATTTTCTGCTTTGTACTTTGCTTGCAATTCCTCAACACAGTTGTTGCAGAGCATTACACACAATTTCCTACATTAGACACTGAACTCAAAGATAAAATACCTTGTTATTATTGAGAAAACACTTTTAATAATGGCAATTAGAAATACTTATGCACACATCTGAAAACACACACAGAAAACTCACCACCAATGAGTCTGACATTTGGCACTACAAATAGTGCTCACGTAAACATTATGTCAAATCTGCAATCATGGAGGTGGTCACACCCAGAGAAAGAGAAAGAGGACAAGGAAGCAGAAGAGAGATACGTGGACAAGGACAAAGAAGAGCACGAAAGGGAAATCTTACAGATGAAATTCATGCATCTTTGGTGGACCATGTGATGAACCATGGCCTCACACTGAGGGAAGCTGCACTCTAAAAAAGGTGCTGTCTCAGTGAGAAAAACTGATGTAACAATTTGCATTTTTTTTCTTTTGTTATTTCAGTTTAGTTATTTCATAATGCCACAAAACCTTTACTTTTTTTAAATAACTGCATAGTGAAGTTACAGTAAAATTACACAAAATTGTTACATCACTTTTTCTCATTGAGACAGTGGTTCATTTTTTAAGAGTGTGGACAAAGGGTCCACCACACAGTGGGGTAGTACTGTCAAGTGCAATGTCATTCTGATGTTATTGTACCATGTATGTAAACTACAGTACTGTAAACACTTGTTTTCATTGTTTTGTTTTTTTGAATTTGAACTGTACTCTATCTTTCTTTAGGTATTTGTAAGAAAGTTCTATTTCTTTTGTTAAAAAAAATTAAATAAATAAATAAAAGCAAATAACTTAACTGGAGTCCACCTGTGGTAAATTCAGTTGATTGGACATGATTTGGAAAGACACACACCTGTCTATACAGTAGTGTTCAGAATAATAGTAGTGCTATGTGGCTAAAAAGATTAATCCAGGTTTTGAGTATATTTCTTATTGTTACATGGGAAACAAGGTACCAGTAGATTCAGTAAATTCTCACAAATCCAACAAGACCAAGCATTCATGATATGCACACTCTTAAGGCTATGAAACTGGGCTATTAGTAAAAAAAAAAGTAGAAAAGGGGGTGTTCACAATAGTAGTGTGCCATTCTGTCAGTGAGTTTGTCAATTTTGTGGAACAAACAGGTGTGAATCAGGTGCCCCCTATTTAAGGATGAAGCCAGCACCTGATGAACATGCCTTTCTCTTTGAAAGCCTGAGGAAAATGGGACGTTCAAGACATTGTTCAGAAGAACAGCGTAGTTTGATTAAAATTGTTGACTGGAGAGGGAAAAACTTATACGCAGGTGCAACAAATTATAGGCTGTTCATCTACAATGATCTCCAATGCTTTAAAATGGACAAAAAAAAAAAAAAAACAGAGACGCGTGGAAGAAAACGGAAAACAACCATCAAAATGGATAGAAGAATAACCAGAATGGTAAAGGCTCACCCATTGATCAGCTCCAGGATGATCAAAGACAGTCTGGAGTTACCTGTAAGTGCTGTAGCAGTTAGAAGACGCCTGTGTGAAGCTAATTTATTTGCAAGAATCCTCGCAAAGTCCCTCTGTTAAATAAAAGACATGTGCAGAAGAGGTTACAATTTGCCAAAGAACAGATCAACTGACCTAAAGAGAAATGGAGGAATATTTTGTGGACAGATGAGAGTAAAATTGTTCTTTTTGGGTCCAAGGGCCGCAGACAGTTTGTGAGATGACCCCCAAAATCTGAATTCAAGCCACAGTTCACAGTGTAGACAGTGAAGCATGGTGCAAGCATCATGATATGGGCATGTTTCTCCTACTATGGTGTTGGGCCTATATTTCGCATACCAGGTATCGTGGATCAGTTTGGATATGTCAAAATACTTGAAGAGGTCATGTTGCCTTATGCTGAAGAGGACATGCCCTTGAAATGTTTGTTTCAACAAGACAATCACCCCAAGCACACTAGTAAATGAGCAAAATCTTGGTTCCAAACCAACAAAATTAATGCCTCGCAGATCTGAAGAAATCATGAAAACCTGTGGTTATACAACTAAATACTAGTTTAGTGATTCACAGAATTGCTAAAAAAAAGCAGTTTGAACATAATAGTTTTGAGTTTGTAGCGTCAACAGCAGATGCTACTATTATTGTGAACACCCCCTTTTCTACTTTTTTTTTACTAATAGCCCAGTTTCATAGCCTTAAGAGTGTGCATATCATGAATGCTTGGTCTTGTTGGATTTGTGAGAATCTACTGAATCTACTGGTACCTTGTTTCCCATGTAACAATAAGAAATATACTCAAAACCTGGATTAATCTTTTTAGTCACATAGCACTACTATTATTCTGAACACTACTGTATATAAGGTCCCACATTTTGCAGTGCATGTCAGAGCACAAACCAAGCATGAAGTCAAAGGAACTGTCTGTAGACCTTAGTTGGAGAGGTGGCCAAGAAACCAATGGTCACTCTGTCAGAGCTCCAGCATTTCTGTGAAGAGAGGAGAACCTTCTAGAAGGACAACCTGTTGTGGGCTGGGGTGTTTGGCTGGCTTGGTTTTTGTTTTATGTTTCTCCCACCAGGTGGTATGCATTCAGGACTGAGTGGCTGAGCATTAGGACCTCACCCTGAACACCTGAGGCTTGTTTTCACATGCAGGTCATCAGGACTCACAGCTGTGGTGTATTTTGTCTTGATCAGAGATTGCTGCATTTAAACCTTGAATGCACAGTGTGTGATTGCCAGAGACTCGACCTTGTGAGCAGACGTGTGAGATCGACGTCAGGAGAACAATCTCACCATCATGGACGCAGAGACCGCTCCAGGTTTGACGCCACAGTCTGTGAAGGAGGATTGGGTGAGGTCTCACGCTCTTCAGCACACTTCCTGAGGTAATTTGGTTTTGGTAACTTTTATGAAGTAATGACAGTGGATTTGGTGTCCCTCACACGTTGTGTTATTGAGCTGTCACGTTATGCTAATTGTCTAATCAGCTTCTGCTGCAGTGGAGATTTGAACTGAGTTGTTCTGTGCCTGCAGGGTGAGAAGCTGATGTATAGATTTAAGCCAGGAAGTGTTTGCTGATTGCGTGCACCTTTGAGTTGTGTCTCTCTGTGTGGAGTTGGACTCACCTCATGTTTTCTTTCTTCACAGACTCGGTTTGTCGCGGCCACCTGGGGGTGTCGGCGGGGTCCCTGGGTCCGAACTGCTGTGGCTCCGGACCGTTTGCGCTGTTGAGAGCGCACCGTGTTTCCACCTCACCAGACCGCGGACTTTTTAGTTGTTTAGCACTGCATCTCACTGTTATGTTTATTAAATTCTGTTATCCTTTGAACCGTGCTCTGCTTATTTTATGCTGGGTCCTTTCAAATGCTGGGTCGGTGCTCCGACCGCGTCCGAAACATAACAGTAGTCTCTGGCCATTTAACAATGGACCAGCGGAAGCAGAGACGGTATTTTTGCCGGGAAGGCTGCAGCAGATGTTGGTCCGGGATCAGTTGCGGGTGCTCTCCACCCGGGTTGTGCGCGTTGGTGCGTGCATGGCGGAGTTTACAGCTTGGGTCGTGTCGCACCCCGCTGTTATGGCTGTAGCCCTGTCTCCTCCCGTGCAGCTGGCTCCGACGCCTGTTGTAGCAGCCCCGGTGGTATTTGGTTTGCACTTTAAGCTGTTTGTTATAACCTGCTGTTATTTACAGCAGTGTGAATGGGTTTTTACTCTGTTACCACGGGGATTTTCTTATTTGGCACTTTGGCTCCCTCTGTTGGTGACAGTCACATTACCGTTCAGGTTCAAAGGATGGAAAACAAAATGTTTTTCCATTTTTTGCACTTGACGACGTAGGCCAATGTTAGTTTTTTTTTATTGGTCTATTATCTGTTTCTTGTTTTAGTATGAGGTGTTTTTATCAGGGGTTAATTTGTTGTTTTTGTGGGTTTTAAAGCACTGTCTGTGGTCTGGTGGAGTTGAAAATGCAGGCTGTCTGGAGCATAGTTTGACCCAGGTGACTTTATGTTAGTCTGTTGGTCTTTTTTATTTCTTTTGGTTTCACCTCCCAGGGTTTGATGGGATGGTCCTCTGGGGGGTGATGGGGGGGTAATTGGATTGTTTTTTCTTTTTTTTGTTTTTGTTGTTCCCTCTCTTCTCCTCTGGCTCCAGCCGTGTGAGCCGTATGTTGTCGGCGTTGCTGGAGTGGTGCAGTTTGGTTATGCTGGGCGTTTCCCAGGTAACCTCTGCACGCGGGAGGGGGGGGGGGGAGTTTGGGGTATTTTTTTTATTAATGTTTTTTACTTCCCTGTCTTCTCCTCTGGCCCCAGCCGTGTGAGCCGTAGGTTGTCGGCATTGCTGGGGTGGTGCAGTTTGGTTGTGCTGGACGTTTCCCAGGTAACCTCTGCACCGGGGGGGGGGTTTCGGGGGGTGTTTTTTTGTTGATTCCCTGTTCCACCTCCGGCTTCAGCGCGCCTTTGAGCCGTATGCCGTCGGCGTAGCTGAGGTTTGGGGCAGTGGAATATACCCGCAGCTAGTGGCTGGTTTAAAAGTCGGAGGGGTGGCGCCATCTTGTGCTGTACGCCATTACCGCTGTTCCACTCCTCCCGGTTGACTTTTGGGGTATAGTCGTGGTTGGTGACACTGGACGTACTTCCAGTTTCCACTGCGCTGAGGGGGTGGGGTTGGGGTTGTTGTTTTGTTTGTTTTGTTTTTTTTTCCCCCCAGTTTCCGCCCTCAGGGTGTGACTGTGGTGTCCTCTGGGGGGGAAAGGGCGGTGGGTCCATCTAGCCGTAGACGGCCGGGGCTGGGTCTGTTAGTCATGGCGGGGGCGTCTCCTGGGGTTTGATGGAACGGTCCTCTGGGAGGCGCTGGGAGTCCCCATGGGTGACTTTGAATCCCAGAGGGACCTCAGCTGTGGTTATTACTCCTGGAGCTGGCGGGATGTCCTCTGGGGGGTGTTGGTCCCTACATGTTGTCCGGGGAGGGGGGGGTGTTAGCATTTTTTTTTTTGTTTGCAAGCTTAAGTTTGGGTTGTGTTTTTTCTTTTCTCCTCTTCCCAGGGTTTGATGGGACGGTCCTCTGGGGAGGGGGGGTTGGTATGGTTGTTTGTGTTTGTCTTTTTTTTTGGTTTTATGACTAAGCAGACTTTAACACACAGTCGGAAGAAGGCTGAGTGCACAGGTTCAAGAACTCCTGGCCAAAATTATGCAAAGTGAACAACTAAAGCAAGAGTCGACAGGAATGAACGCAAAGGTGGAGACTCTAACAGGTTTGCTAAATGAAACAGAGGGCAAGACTATTAAAGTCAACAAAGGATGTCTCTGCACTGGAGTGTCAGCTGCAGAGCAGTCTGCTGCAGACAGGCTCAGGGTGGGAAAGGATGAGCTCCAGGATGAGAGTGATGGTCTCGGCACGGAGTTCCCTGTTGACAGAGAAGAGGTGGCTGGAAGCGTGCATTATCCAGCTGAGGGAAGAGCTGGAGAGGCTCAACATTGAGATGATCAATGACTGCATGAAGAAATTAACATTGCAGGTGGAGCAGCTGATGATGGAGCTGTCGTCAGAGCACAGTAATGCACAGCTCCTGGAGACGGGCCTTTCCCAGCTGGATCGTCAGCACAAGGAGCCGAAACTGAAGCTGCAGGAGGTGTTTTTTGTTCCCAGCCAACATTCCAGCCATGGTCCCTGGAGGGGGGCTTTGTTTTTTCTGGCCCAGGTCCGTGTGGTCGCCGGGAGGCTTCCCGTGAGGGTGGGGTACTGTTGTGGGCTGGGGTGTTTGCCTGGCTTGGTTTTTGTTTTCTGTTTCTCCCACCAGGTGGTATGCATTCAGGACTGAGTGGCTGAGCATTAGGACCTCACCCTGAACACCTGAGGCTTGTTTTCACATGCAGGTCATCAGGACTCACAGCTGTGGTGTATTTTGTCTTGATCAGAGATTGCTGCATTTAAACCTTGAATGCACATTGTGTGATTGCCAGAGACTCAACCTTGTGAGCAGACGTGTGAGATCGACGTCAGGAGAACAATCTCACCATCACGGATGCAGAGACCGCTCCAGGTTTGACGCCACAGTCTGTGAAGGAGGATTGGGTGAGGTCTCACGCTCTTCAGCACACTTCCTGAGGTAATTTGGTTTTGGTGACTTTTATGAAGTAATGACAGTGGATTTGGTGTCCCTCACACCTTGTGTTATTGAGCTGTCACATTATGCTAATTGTCTAATCAGCTTCTGCTGCAGTGGAGATTTGAACTGAGTTGTTCCGTGCCTGCAGGGTGAGAAGCTGATGTATAGATTTAAGCCAGGAAGTGTTTGCTGATTGCGTGCACCTTTGAGTTGTGTCTCTCTGTGTGGAGTTGGACTCACCTCATGTTTTCTTTCTTCACAGACTCGGTTTGTCGCGGCCACCTGGGGGTGTCGGCGGGGTCCCTGGGTCCGAACTGCTGTGGCTCCGGACCGTTTGCGCTGTTGAGAGCGCGCCGTGTTTCCACCTCACCAGACCGCGGACTTTTTAGTTGTTTAGCACTGCATCTCACTGTTATGTTTATTAAATTCTGTTATCCTTTGAACCGTGCTCTGCTTATTTTATGCTGGGTCCTTTCAAACGCTGGGTCGGTGCTCCAACCACGTCTGAAACATAACACAACCATCTCTACAGCAATCCACCAGTCAGGCCTGTAGAGTAGAGTGGCGAGACAGAAGCCACTCCTTAGTAAAAGGCACATGGCAACCCACCTGTAGTTTTCCAAAAGGCACCTGAAAGACTCTCAGAGCATGAGAAACAAAATTTTGTAGTCTGAAAGATTGAATTCACATTCTCATCCAGTAGATGGCAGACTCATTTCCCATAATGCCTTGTGGGGTGTATGTTGGTTAATGCTCAAACCTTCAGAATTAGTGCATTACTTTAAAAGATATGCGATATTTTCACATTGTAAAAATAACGGAGTTGCCGTGAATGTCGATAAGCTGTCCAGAATTAGTTTTGTTTTTAAATAAACCATGAGTGAAAAATGCCCTGCGTTTGATCTCCTCTGCCACCGTCTGTGTTGTGTGTGAAAAGTAAGTGACATTTCTTTACAGCAGTGGGCAGGGTCCATAAAGATAAAAAAAAAAAAACACTTTGGCTCACTGTTTTGGTTTTGTGATCACCTTTGAATTTACTCAGAAGCCCTTGTGGTGCTTAACTCTCTGGGGTCCTAGGGCATTTTTTGGACAGATCACTCGCCTGGCATAAATGTTTTATTATTGCTGTTAACAGCTCTTCCTGCATCCTACAATCAAGTTTTATGTCTCTTTTTTCAGGACATGTGCTTTCAGAATATATATGTTTTTGTTGTGTTTATAAGTGTAATAAAGGTTTACAATCAAAAATAGGCAAGGAAAAAATAAAGCAAAAAATAATTTTCCACACACATTTATTCAAAACACTCAGCAAACTATAATAAACAACTATGTTGACACTTTATAAAGGTAATTTCAGGTCTTTTGTGAAAAACTTCACAATTAAAAGGTTCAAACCATAAACACAAAAGCACATTTTGAACAATATATACAAAATGGTCTATGCGTTTTGTTGTCCATGATATGGTAAACAGTGCTTTACACAGAGAAAGCAACAGAGTTATCCAGTAACACTCACATGCAAACTAGTGGAGCAATATTGATAGTTACACACTCTTTGTTTGAGCACATGAGATTCTCATCAGAGGCTCTCCATCTGCTCATGATTCCACTGATCGCTGTGTGTAATGGCGCAGGGCACACTGAGTATGTACTAATAGTATGTACTCATTGGAGCACCGAGGGGGCTATTCAAACGGGCCAACTAGTAACATATCACTCCTGAAAATGATCTTTGGCTTTTCACGTGAGGTAAATCTGCCCTATGATTGGATTTTGGAAAACCATGTGACGGTGAACCAATTCCGATTGGACACTCACATTGCGCACGTCATCACACAGCTTCTATAAGGAGTACAAAGATGGCCCATGGCTGGCTCGAAAGTCCGTGGAGTTAACTTTTCAGCAAAAAAAAAAGTAAGTTTCTATCTCATATCATTCAAAAGTTATTTATAATATAGTAAAGCTTGGTCTTATAGCCGTCGTATATGACGGCGTCGACCCCAGAGGTTTAAACTTGAAACTGTTGTAACTTCCGCTAAATTTTTTTTTTTGCAGTTTATCAATTTAGCATTATAAAAGTTAACTTTTCAATCAATCAATCAATCAATCAAATTTTTTTTATATAGCGCCATATCACAACAAACAGTTGCCCCAAGGCGCTCTATATTGTAAGGCAAGGCCATACAATAATTATGAAAAACCCCAACGGTCAAAACGACCCCCTATGAGCAAGCACTTGGCTACAGTGGGAAGGAAAAACTCCCTTTTAACAGGAAGAAACCTCCAGCAGAACCAGGCTCAGGGAGGGGCAGTCTTCTGCTGAGACTGGTTGGGGCTGAGGGAAAGAACCAGGAAAAAGACATGCTGTGGAGGGGGGCAGAGATCGATCACTAATGATTAAATGCAGAGTGATGCATACAGAGCAAAAAGAGAAAGAAACAGTGCATCATGGGAACCCCCCCACAGTCTACGTCTAAAGCAGCATAACCAAGGGATGGTCCAGGGTCACCTGATCCAGCCCTAACTATAAGCCTTAGCGAAAAGGAAAGTTTTAAGCCTAATCTTAAAAGTAGAGAGGGTATCTGTCTCCCTGATCTGAATTGGGAGCTGGTTCCACAGGAGAGGAGCCTGAAAGCTGAAGGCTCTGCCTCCCATTCTACTCTTACAAACCCTAGGAACTACAAGTAAGCCTGCAGTCTGAGAGCGAAGCGCTCTATTGGGGTGATATGGTACTACGAGGTCCCTAAGATAAGATGGGACCTGATTATTCAAAACCTTATAAGTAAGAAGAAGAATTTTAAATTCTATTCTAGAATTAACAGGAAGCCAATGAAGAGAGGCCAACATGGGTGAGATATGCTCTCTCCTGCTAGTCCCCGTCAGTACTCTAGCTGCAGCATTCTGAACCAACTGAAGGCTTTTTAGGGAACTTTTAGGACAACCTGATAATAATGAATTACAATAGTCCAGCCTAGAGGAAATAAATGCATGAATTAGTTTTTCAGCATCACTCTGAGACAAGACCTTTCTGATTTTAGAGATATTGCGTAAATGCAAAAAGGCAGTCCTACATATTTGTTTAATATGCGCTTTGAATGACATATCCTGATCAAAAATGACTCCAAGATTTCTCACAGTATTACTAGAGGTCAGGGAAATGCCATCCAGAGTAAAGATCTGGTTAGACACCATGCTTCTAAGATTTGTGGGGCCAAGTACAATAACTTCAGTTTTATCTGAGTTTAAAAGCAGGAAATTAGAGGTCATCCATGTCTTTATGTCTGTAAGACAATCCTGCAGTTTAGCTAATTGGTGTGTATCCTCTGGCTTCATGGATAGATAAAGCTGGGTATCATCTGCGTAACAATGAAAATTTAAGCAATACCGTCTAATAATACTGCCTAAGGGAAGCATGTATAAAGTGAATAAAATTGGTCCTAGCACAGAACCTTGTGGAACTCCATAATTAACTTTAGTCTGTGAAGAAGATTCCCCATTTACATGAACAAACTGTAATCTATTAGACAAATATGATTCAAACCACCGCAGCGCAGTGCCTTTAATACCTATGACATGCTCTAATCTCTGTAATAAAATTTTATGGTCAACAGTATCAAAAGCAGCACTGAGGTCCAACAGAACAAGCACAGAGATAAGTCCACTGTCCGAAGCCATAAGAAGATCATTTGTAACCTTCACTAATGCTGTTTCTGTACTATGATGAATTCTAAAACCTGACTGAAACTCTTCAAATAGACCATTCCTCTGCAGGTGATCAGTTAGCTGTTTTACAACTACCCTCTCAAGAATCTTTGAGAGAAAAGGAAGGTTGGAGATTGGCCTATAATTAGCTAAGATAGCTGGGTCAAGTGATGGCTTTTTAAGTAATGGTTTAATTACTGCCACCTTAAAAGCCTGTGGTACATAACCAACTAACAAAGATAGATTGATCATATTTAAGATTGAAGCATTAAATAATGGTAGGACTTCCTTGAGCAGCCTGGCAGGAATGGGGTCTAATAAACATGTTGATGGTTTGGATGAAGTAACTAATGAAAATAACTCAGACAGAACAATCTGAGAGAAAGAGTCTAACCAAATACCGGCATCACTGAAAGCAGCCAAAGATAACGATACATCTTTGGGATGGTTATGAGTAATTTTTTCTCTAATAGTCAAAATTTTGTTAGCAAAGAAAGTCATGAAGTCATTACTAGTTAAAGTTAATGGAATACTCAGCTCAATAGAGCTCTGACTCTTTGTCAGCCTGGCTACAGTGCTGAAAAGAAACCTGGGGTTGTTCTTATTTTCTTCAATTAGTGATGAGTAGAAAGATGTCCTAGATTTACGGAGGGCTTTTTTATAGAGCAACAAACTCTTTTTCCAGGCTAAGTGAAGATCTTCTAAATTAGTGAGACGCCATTTCCTCTCCAACTTACGGGTTATCTGCTTTAAGCTACGAGTTTGTGAGTTATACCACGGAGTCAGACACTTCTGATTTAAAGCTCTCTTTTACAGAGGAGCTACAGCATCCAAAGTTGTCTTCAATGAGGATGTAAAACTATTGACGAGATACTCTAACTCCCTTACAGAGTTTAGGTAGCTACTCTGCTCTGTGTTGGTATATGACATTAGAGAACATAAAGAAGGAATCATATCCTTAAACCTAGTTACAGCGCTTTCTGAAAGACTTCTAGTGTAATGAAACTTATTCCCCACTGCTGGGTTGTCCATCAGGGTAAATGTAAATGTTATTAAAAAATGATCAGACAGAAGGGAGTTTTCAGGGAATACTGTTTAGTCTTCTATTTCCATACCATAAGTCAGAACAAGATCTAAGATATGATTAAAGTGGTGGGTGGACTCATTTACTTTTTGAGCAAAGCCAATAGAGTCTAATAATAGATTAAATGCAGTGTTGAGGCTGTCATTCTCAGCATCTGTGTGGATGTTAAAATCGCCCACTATAATTATCTTATCTGACCTAAGCACTAAGTCAGACAAAAGGTCTGAAAATTCACAGAGAAACTCACAGTAACGACCAGGTGGACGATAGATAATAACAAATAAAACTGGTTTTTGGGACTTCCAATTTGGATGGACAAGACTAAGAGACAAGCTTTCAAATGAATTAAAGCTCTGTCTGGGTTTTTGATTAATTAATAAGCTGGAATGGAAGATTGCTGCTAATCCTCCGCCCCGGCCCGTGCTACGAGCATTCTGACAGTTAGTGTGACTCGGGGGTGTTGACTCATTTAAACTAACATATTCATCCTGCTGTAACCAGGTTTCTGTTAGGCAGAATAAATCAATACGTTGATCAATTATTATATCATTTACCAACAGGGACTTAGAAGAGAGAGACCTAATGTTTAATAGACCACATTTAACTGTTTTAGTCTGTGGTGCAGTTGAAGGTGCTATATTATTTTTTCTTTTTGAATTTTTATGCTTAAATAGATTTTTGCTGGTTATTGGTGGTCTGGGAGCAGGCACTGTCTCTACGGGGATGGGGTAATGAGGGGATGGCAGGGGGAGAGAAGCTGCAGAGAGGTGTATAAGACCACAGCTCTGCCTCCTGGTCCCAACGCTGGACAGTCACAGTTTGGAGGATCCAAGAAAACTGGCCAGATTTTTCAGTTAGCAGATTAGTGGTTATCGAAGCTACGTAACTTTTTGGTTAACTGTGCCCAACACTGGATTTCTTACTTTTTTTATTTATTTATTTATTTTTAATAAATTTGTAAAAATTTCAAAAAGACTTTTTTTCATGTTGCCATCATGGGGACCTGTGAGTAGAATGGTGAGGGAAAAATAAATTTACTTCATTTTAGAATACAGCTGTAACATGATAAAATGTGAAGCACTGTGAATGCTTTCTGGATGCACTGTACGTTGAAATTGAAGTATTAAGAATTGCCCATTGCAGTACATGTGAAAGACATTAATATTTAAAATCAACCAATCAATCAGACAATTTCAAATAATTTACAGATTATTTGTAGCTTGGGTTCATGGAAATAATCCATCCTCAGCGTGTATCCAATTAAGTGAGAATATAATTGCTGCACGATATTACACACAGGCACAGAACCAGAGTATGTAATAGACACAATATTAAAAGATAACAACACAAGATTGATTCACTTCTTATGTTATGGTTAGGTGTTCGGGTGGAACCAAACCATTTCAGACTATGGGCTCAAATGCAGGGAGCTGGACACGGAGTGGCGTACAAAAGGAAAATATAGTTACTTACAAGAAATAAAACAAAATGCTGCACTGGGGTGCCTGCAGTATGGAGAGTGGCCTGCCCTCTATCGATTAAATTAGGAGCTGCAGTAGCCCGAGACAGTCTTGAAGGAGTGTGTCAACAAAGGATTCTATAGTCTGGGCCAGGTGGGACGCCCACCTCTACAACCAGGAACTAAGGAAGAAGACACACAGGGTGAGTGAAATGCATTGTAATGCTGGAGCCTCAAATAATCACAGTTCAAAATGGGGTAACACAGGTTGTTTCAGAGTTCATGAAATTAGTTATTTTCCTATGAAAAACAGTTCACCGTTCAGCAAACGTTCACAGTTCATAAGTTGTATCCAAAGGTCAGAGCTCAAGTGCTGCACGTTGAAGCACAGCACTAATTAAGCAGGACTTGATACAGCTGGGACGGGTTCTTCAATTGTTTAATATCAGAGTTCATGCAGTTCTTAAACAGAGTTCTCGGAATAGTTCTTTATCATAGCACAGTCACAAACAGGAACAGATGAGAATGGGATACCACTGAGATGAAGGAGAACTTAACTGGTGTTTGTCGAGATGCTCTCTACGCCGGGAGCCGAGGAGTTCCCAAAGTAACATTGTGGTGCAGGTAGTTAGTACCAGGGTCCAGGTCCGCTTGGGAGCCGTACTAGAATCGTCTGCAACATCAAGAAAAGACAGCTTGCTCTAATGCGGGAATTAGAGGGGGAGACCAGCATTACCTGAGCTTAAGCTGCAGAAAGCTTAAGCTGTGGAAAGCTTAAGCCGCGGAAAGCTTAAGCTGCAGAAAGCTTAAGCTGCGGAAAGCTTCAGCTTCTTGAGCGCACAGCTGGAAAATGCAGTCAAGGTCACAACGCAGCAATCAGGTTTGGTCCTCCTGGTATCTGTCTGGATCATAGACGAGGCTTCGGAAGCTGGTGAGGCAAAATGAGGAAAGCAAGGCAACAGACAGCAAAGGACATGCAACATGCAAGTATCTGGCAATTCTCTAACACAGGGGTGCCCAAGTTCAGTCCTCGAGATCTGCCTTTCTGACACTCTTAGTTGTCTCTCTGCTCCAACACACCTGAATCCAATGAAAGACTCATTCGCAGGCTTTTAATGAGCCTTTCATTGGATTCAGGTGTGTTGGAACAGAGGGAGAAAACTAAGAGTGTCAGGAAGGTAGATCTTGAGGACCAAACTTGGGCACCCCTGCTCTAACAGAAGCTCTGAGTTTATATAGTCTCAAGTAATTAGTCATTCATAAGAGCCAAGTGAGAAATAAAAACTGAGGGCGCCATCTGGTGGGGAGCATAACACATAATGAGTTAAAAACCAGAGTCAAGGGGAGATCCTAGCATTAACCCACTCCCACCCCCAATGGGAGCCCCCTGGCGCCTTCCCCGCGAGTAGAAGTCCAGGCAGGATGGCCGTCGATGATCTGGGCAGGAAGGGGAGCAGGTTCGCGAGGACAGAGATCACTGGACTGGACAGGCTTGAGTCATGACACATGAAAGACTGGATGAATCCGTAGAGACAGGCAGGCGAAGCGGCATGGCAGTGGGATTAACAACCTTGTCAATGACAATGGGACCAATATACCTGGGAGCCAGTTTTGGAGACTCAGTTTGCAAAGGAATATCACAGGATGACAGCCAAACCTCCTGCCCAGGTTGGTAGTCAGGGGCCGGGGTCCGCCTCCGGTCTGCATGGCGATGGTCTGCTCCTGTGTTTCCTTGAGTGCAGACTGAACCTGTTTCCATACCTGATGGCACCGTTGCAAATGCTCTTGAACCGAAGGCACAGAGAGTTCCTCTTCTTGCTCAGGAAAGAGCGGTGGCTGGTAGCCGATCGAGGCTTTGACCAGGGACAGACCCATGGAAGATAAAACTTGGCTATTGTGGGCATATTCTTCCCAGGGCAAATACAAGCTCCAGTTGGAAGGATGGTCAGCGGACACTCACCAAAGGACATTCTTGAGGTCCTGGTTGGTTCTTTCTGTTTGACCATTCGTCTCAGGATGGAAGCTGGAAGACAGGCTGAGAGAAGCCCCCAGGGCGTCACAGAAACATTTCCACAGTTCTCCTGGGAGGTGAACTGTGTCCCTCTGTCAAACACTATGTCCTGGGGGATGCCATGCAGCCGGAGGACGTGTTGAGCCAGGAGGTCAACAGTCTCTGGGGCTGAAGGCAACTTTTCCAGGGGTACAAAGTGAGCGGCTTTAGAAAAATGATCACCGATCATCAAAACCACAGTCTTTTGTTGGGAGACTGGGAGTCCTGTGATGAAATTCATCCCAATGTAAGACCAGGGACAGCCTGGAAGCAGGAATGGGTGGATCATGCCGGCGGGGGAGCCAGTGGAGTGATTTACCTCTGGCACAAACTGTACAGGCTTGAACAAAACTACAGACATCTGCTTGATTAGATGGCCACCAATAACGGCGGCGGATGCGATTAACTTTTTTGTGGATACCAAGATGACATTCCAATTTGGACGTATGAAAGAATTGTATTACAGCTGAACGGGCCTTGGGAGGCACGAAAATACGGCCTGGAGGTCCCCTGCCGGGATCTGGATAGTGAATCAGGACTTCTTGGACTTTCTCGTCCACTTCCCAGGTGAGAGTAGTGACAACTGTGGACTGAGGAATGAAGGAACGTGGTTCCTCAGATGTAGTGGAGGTCGAGTGCTGGAACATGCGGGACAACAACGCCCAATTGGCCTGTCTGGGATTTACCCATTTTGCTGTTTTGATGTATTCCAGATTTTTTGTGGTCTGTCCATACCACAAATGGGACTGCAGCTCCCTCCAGCCAGTGTCTCCATACTGTCAGGGCTTCTTTGTCTGCTAACAACTCCTTATTGCCTACATCATAATCCTTTTCAGCGGGCGTTAAGCACCAGGAGAAGAAGGCACAGGAAGGAATACGATTATCTGCTGTGGTTTTCTGGGATAACACTGCACCCACCCCTAGCTCTGAGGCATCAACTCCCACAAAAAAAAATTGTTTCTCAGGGTCAGGTTGTGTGAGTATGGGTGTGGTGGAAAAGTGACATTTCAATGTGCGAAACGGGTTGTCAGCTGGTGTCCAATGGAAAGAGACTTTTGGGGAGGTCAGAGCAGTGAGTGGAGCTGTAACCTGGCTATACCCGCAGATAAACCATCGATAAAAGTTGGGAAACCCCAAGAAATGTTGTAATTGCTTACGGGTGGACGGCATGGGCCACTCAGTAACACCGGTCACCTTGGCCGGGTTTGGTTCAATACGATTATGTGATATGATAAACCTGAGGAAAGAGAAGGTCAGTCAGTCAGTCAGTCATCTTCTACCGCTTAGTCCAATTAAGGGTCGCGGGGGGCTGGAGCCTATCCCAGCAGACATAGGGCGCAAGGTGGGGTACACACAGGACAGGACGCCAGTCTGTCGCAGGAAAGAGAAGGTTTGCAGATTAAATTCACACTTTCCTGACTTCACAAAAAGGCGGTTCTCGAGAAGTCACTGGAGAACTTAGTAGACATGACGGGTGTGTGACTCGAAATCAGGCGAGAAGATCAATGTCATCTAAGTAGATGAACACGAACCGGTTTAAGAAGTCCTGAATCGTTGACTAGGGCCTAGAATGTTGCAGGGATGTTCGTCAGGCCGAAAGGCATAACCAGATACTCAAAATAGCCAATTGGGGTGTAGAATGCTGTTTTCCACTCGTCCCCCTCCCGTACTTGAACCAGATGATAGGCATTCCATTTGGTTCCATTTAGAGTGCAAATTTGGTTCCATACGTTTGGTACCATTGTACTCTGCACACACACACACCTACACACGCGCGCGCACACACACACATGCATGTACACTCACACACACATGCACATGTGCACATACACCAGCACACAACGTGCGTGCACACACACACACACACACAAAACAAATCCACTCCGCTGTAAGCCATCTGACATGATTTTTTCGCTGCACTGAGGAAGTACAGTCTTTTTTTTGGTAGTACACACACGCACAAGCACCTTCCCACTTGTGTGAGTGCACACCATGCACCGCGAGAATGCTCACAGAAGCTGGGTGGCACTTAGCTTTAAAACAAACATAGCAGAGTATGTTTTGCTGACAGACAACGATTTGATGCAAGGCATGATGGACTTCATCATCAGAATTATTTTTGGACTCCTATTTGAAGTTTGTGCTGGATTGTTGATGTCAAAGCAGTGACACACCAAAGCTGGATTAATTTCTGACAATTTTTTTACTGCACTGAGGAGGTACCAAAATGTAAGTCCCTTTTCTGTTTGTAAATTAATATAATATAAAATGAGAAGGCTGTTATATAAAACAAATAATGAATTCTTTCAATGGAACAAATATTTAATTCGGTGAAAGCTGAAACTTAGCGTGACCCAAATGCACTTGTGAGTGAGTGAAATGCACTTCTAATGCTGGAGCCTCAAACAGTCACAGTTCATAAAAGGGGTAACAGAGTTTATTTGCATCAATGCACAGCAGATTCATCACGTAAGCTACTGTTGGAGCCGTACTGCGAGGGTTGCTGAGAAAACACTTGTGAACACTGCATTAAGAAAGCAACACACGTTTCTACACAACCCACAAATGGTTCCGGATGACAAATAAACGGTGCTGGAGCGGACGATACGCTCGCAGATGATGGAGCTATTTGCGGCGTGGAGGAATCTCCCGGAGCTGTATTGGCAGATAAATCTGTGAGTTGTGCGGTTAACTGTGTGAGCTGAGTGATGCATGTGTAATCTGAGCAGTAAGCTGAGAAATGACTGTGTCAGAGTGCGTGACCTGAGCAGAGAGGGTCTGGACTAGAGTCCCCATGGCGTCCATGGTTTTTGGATTTTCCCCTGAATCAGGGCCTGCTGGATGAGGTCTCCCGGTGGGTGGCCAGATACTTCTGTTATGGTTAGGGGATCGGGTGGAACCGAACCGTTTCAGACTATGGACCCAAACGCAGGGAGCTGGACACAGAGAGGAGTACAAAAGCAAAATATATTTATTCACAATAAATAAAACAAAAGGCTGCACTGGGGTGCCTGCAGTATGGAGAGTGGCCCACCCTCTTGCGGTAAAATTAGGGAGCTGCAGTATCCTGAGCCAGTCTTGAAGGAGTGTGTCAACAAAGGAACAAGTGAGAATGGGATCCCTCTGAGATGAAGGAGAACTTAACTGGTGTTTAGTCGACATGTGCTAGACGCCGGGGAGTTCCCAGAGTGACATTGCAGTGCAGGTAGTTAGTGTCAGGGTCCAGGTCTGCTTGGGAGCCGTACTGGAATTGTCTGGAACATCAGGAAAAGACAGTTCGCTCTAATGCGGGAATTAGAGGGGGAAGCCAGCATTATCTGAGCTTAAGCTGTGGAAAGCTTTGGCGTCTTGAGCGCACAGCTGGAAAAAACAGTCAAGGTCACAAAGCGGCAGTCAGGTTTGGACCTCTTGGTATCTGCCTGGATCATAGATGAGGCTTCAGAAGCTGACGAAGCAAAAAGAGGAAAGCAAGGCAACAGACAGCAAAGGACATGCAACATGCAAGTATCTGTCAATTCTTGAACAGAAGCTCTGAGTGTATATAGTCTCGAATCAGTCACTCATAAGATCCAGGTGAGAAGTAAAAACTGAGGGTGTCACCTAGTGGGGAGCAGAAAACATAACATGAGTTAAAAACCAGAGTTCAGACCAGAGTCCAGGGGAGATCCTGACATCTTAACCAATTCTTTTACTCACTGGCTCATGTCAGTGAGTGTGTCACTGATATTTTTAAGGTGTTTGTTGATCTGTCCAACACCTCGAACAAATTCCTCCTGTGAATTCAACACAGCGCGTGTGAGAACCCTTCCTGTTGGGTGGACCTCAGCACTGCGGAGGGGGGGGGGGGGGCAATGGGAATGGGAGATGATGCTGGAGACAAAGGAGGGGCCAAGCTGGACAGAAGGGTCCGTCTTAGCATGCATTGCTGATTGGAGTGGTGCCGAGTGGGTGCCACTGGATGTCTGTGTTAAATACAAAATACGTTGTATATAATACTTAAAATCACATTAACAAAAACAAGCTAAGGCATTGTGCTTACAAATGAGGAGGTGTAAATTGGCCTAATTGTCTTCAAAAGCAAAATTAAAAACTGTTTATGAGTGGCGCTCCATTATTAAGGCAAGTTTACTCCGTATAGGAAAGTTCGGCTAATAAACAGAAACGTTTGCTTTCATTGCAATCATCCGATGCGTCGGAATTCCCCACACCTGGCAGGACCACACAGATAAGGACAGTGTCCCCAACACCTGGTGGGACCACGCTGAAGATGACAGTGTTCCCCATGACAGCTGCCACTCCCTATTCAAATGGCAAAGCTCCTCCACCCCACTTCCACTGCCTACTTGACCCACTTTTTTTTTTTTTAATGGACTATGAATGTTGCTCAAATTTCATGTGAAACATTTCTCCTTCTTGGTCTTCTTTGTCTTTGTCCTTGTCCACATATCTCTCTTTGTCTTTGTCTTCAGTGGCCTCTTCCTCTGCCTTTTTTTCTGGGTCTTACTGCCTCCATGATTGTAGGTTTGACAAAATGTCTTACCTGAGTACTACTTGTAAGAATAAGAAAGAATTTTATTAATCCCAAAGGAAATTGTTTTGCCAGAGTGTCAAAACAGTAAACAGTAAACATTGCTTTTTTTCTCTCTTTTTTTTTATTTTTTACAGTGTGAACAATGAGTACATGTTTATGCAAATGACTGAAGACACTTGCACAAGATGTTTGACAGTATTACACATAGCTCTGAGTAACTGAAAAACTCGTTATGATCAAATCAAATCAATTCTATTTATATAGCGCCAAATCACAACAAACAGTTGCCCCAAGGTGCTTTATATTGTAAGGCAAAGCCATACAATAATTACGGAAAAACCCCAACTGTCAAAACGACCACCTGTGAGCAAGCACTTGGCAACAGTGGGAAGGAAAAACTCCCTTTTAACAGGAAGAAACCTCCAGCAGAACCAGGCTCAGGGAGGGGCAGTCTTCTGCTGGGACTGGTTGGGGCTGAGGGAGAGAATCAGGAAAAAGACATGCTGTGGAGAGGAGCAGAGATCAATCACTAATGACTAAATGCAGAGTGGTGCATACAGAGCAAAAAGAGAGAGAAAGAAACATTCAGTGCATCATGGGAATCCCCCAGCAGTCTAAGTCTATAGCAGCATAACTAAGGGATGGTTCAGGGTCACCTGATCCAGCCCTAACTATAAGCTTTAGCAAAAAGGAAAGTTTTACGCCTAATCTTAAAAGTAGAGAGGGTGTCTGTCTCCCTGATCCGAATTGGGAGCTGGTTCCAGAGGAGAGGAGCCTGAAAGCCGAAGGCTCTGCCTCCCATTCTACTCGTACTACTACTAGTAAGCCTGCAGTCTGAGAGCGAAGCGCTCTATTGGGGTGATATGGTACTATGAGGTCCCTAAGATAAGATAAATTCTATTCTAGAATTAACAGGAAGCCAATGAAGAGAGGCCAATATGGGTGAGACATGCTCTCTCCTTCTAGTCCCTGTCAGTACTCTAGCTGCAGCATTTTGAATTAACTTAAGGCTTTTCAGGGAACTTTTAGGACAACCTGATAATAATGAATTACAATAGTCCAGCCTAGAGGAAATAAATGCATGAATTAGTTTTTCAGCATCACTCTGAGACAAGACCTTTCTAATTTTAGAGATATTGCGCAAATGTAAAAAAGCAGTCCTACATATTTGTTTAATATGCGCATTGAAAGACATATCCTGATCAAAAATGACTCCAAGATTTTTCACAGTATTACTAGAGGTCAGGGTAATGCCATCCAGACTAAGGATCTGGTTAGACACCATGTTTCTAAGATTTGTGTGGCCAAGTACAATAACTTCAGTTTTATCTGAGTTTAAAAGCAGGAAATTAGAGGTCATCCATGTCTTTATGTCTGTAAGACAATCCTGCAGTTTAGCTAATTGGTGTGTGTCCTCTGGCTTCATGGATAGATAAAGCTGGGTATTGTTAAGGATTTTATATATATATATATATATGTTATCACTGTTAAACATTTGTACCTTTTGTCTTCTTTCTGATGAGAACGGTGTTGTGCTGTTTGCACCTAACCCCGAGAATGTATGTGTTATTCAACCTTGTTTTAGCATGCTGGGGTCAATCTGAACTGGGAATGAGAAGCTGGATGTACTTATTATTATTCTGATTGTGATGTGATGCTTAGTGTTCCAGGCAGATGCAGAACAGCTGATAACTGCGAACGAGATGTGCTGACCTTCGACGATAAGAGTAAAAGAAAGAAACTGTTTTGCTTACAGCTGCACTTATTGACGTGTGTGTTTATGTTACGGGAAGAAACTTGTCTTGCGTCATTCCCCCCACCCTTAGGACAAGTTTTTGTTTATGTGATGAGGGATTCACTAATAAAAAGAGCGAAGCGCAGGCCAGACTTTAGTGTAGCTTTGGTGTATAGCCTGACTGCACTCCACGCGTAAAATTTGACTTTCTGTCTCACTGGTGGTTCTTGACTCTGTTTGTCTTATCAAAGGTTTTAAGAATGTTTGGAGGAGAAAATACCCAACATTGACTGGGGGCTCGTCCGGGATCTCAACAATACCGGAGGTGTCCAGCGGAGGTCGTCAAGTCCAGACGTAAATCCTTGGCCAAGGTCCGATCGATTGATCGTGTCTGCAATTGTCGACCACCGTTGGCATCGTCTGGTTGACGAGATTTTCCCGAAGAAGACAGACAGGAAGTCGAGTCAGTGAGTAGAATTTCTTTGTAAATAGTACTGAGTGAGTGGTGATCAGATCACATAAACAGTTAAATTCCGCAAGCGATGATACAGAATCGTCTGTTAATGCAAAGCAGTTAAACTCTGTAAGGAGGGTGCGGACTCCTCTGTTTATATACGCGTACCGGTAGGGGATAAAAGTGATCACATAAAACAGTTAAACTCCGTAAGCGATGATACAGAATCGTCTGTTAATGCAAAGCAGTTAAACTCTGTAAGGAGGGCGGACTCCTCTACGGTTGCGAGGGACGCACGTAGTTAAATTCCGGAAGGAGGATACGGACTCCTCTGTTTTAATACGTAAAGGAAATCCCGGGTAGAAATACGTGCACTGTAAAAAAGCAGTTAAATCTGGCAGGGACGGCGGAGTCCCCTAATGCAGGACATTAGTTAAATTTCACAGGAGGGCGAGCTCCCCTGGCATAAGAATACGCGTACGATTATTAAAAGTGTTTCTATGTGTAAATAGTGTTTTGTGTAAGTGTAAATAACTGTGTGAAAGTGTAATACTTTGGACAACGTTAGTGACAACCGTGCGTGTGGAAGCAGCAGGCAAGTGATTCCGCTTCCTACGGGGAGGTGAAAGGAATCAACCACACGACGGCAAATTAATTGTCACGTCCAAAGAAAGTGTGAAAACTTCAGATTTAGAACACCCTAGGTGTGCCCCCGTCTGAAGTCCAAATTATAACAAGGGATAATAAAAATGGGGGGTAAGACGTCTATAAATAAGGGAAATTTATCAACTGACGACTGGAAATTTATGGAAGCAAAAAATCCAAAAGCAACAAAGAAATTGGAGACCTGGATAAATAAACATGACTTTGACGGACGACTGAACCTGATCAGTATACAGAAGCTGAAGAAGGAGTTAGAACAGCAACATAAAGGTGATGAGAAAAAGATGCAGAAAGTAGGGGCAGATTTAGTGGCATTTTGGGAGGAGGAAGCAGAGAACAGACAGAAGGGAGCAGAGAAGCGACGATTAGAGAAAGCAAGGAAAAAGAAAGCTGTAGGTAAGGCAGAAGAAGATGAGATAATTCAGCACAGAGAACCAGAACAGCCTCAGCAACCACCGCCGGCTGGATCATCGGTAACAACAACACCCTTATCTCCTCTACCAGAGGATGACGATGTACCGCCACCACAGTATGATTTGGCAGTAAAACCTAAGGTAAAAAGTGAAAAACCAGAAAAACCAGAAAAACCACAAACACGCAGTCAAGCGAAAGTGCCTACAGCCCCTCCCATGGTGGAACACAGTGACCAGGGAGGTGCCTATCCTATGACAGAAGTACCAAATCCTCGTGCAGGAACAGCAGGACATCGATCAACCATGCTCGTATATCGAACATGGAATGCTGATGATATCAAAGCAGCAGTCGACATGATACCATCGCCACATGTCGATATTGAGGGATTTATGCAGGATATAGGAAACATTAGAAGTTCTTACCACCTTAGTGGACCTGAAGTCCAACAGGTGTGGATGAAAGCATGTGGCCCTAAATGGAGTCAGGTACGCGGAGACTGGAATCCTGCAGACCAACAAGGCGTACCACTGACACATGATGATCTAGTCTTAGAAACAAGAGTGGAAGCTATGATTACACGGGCAAAAGGTGTGTTAGGACCAAAGATAAATTATACTGAAATTACCAGGACAACTCAGAAAGAAGGAGAGCCATGGATAGAGTTTAGATGCAGATTTGAGAGTGTATTTAGAGTCCATAGTGGCATATTGCCAGGAACACCAGTGTATGAAAACAAATTGAAAAATGTTTCACCTGTGAAGCTGACAATGACCGATTTGATTCATGATGGCAACTCAACAGCTGTCATAACAGTAACAGGTGCCACTGAAGATGTTTTAAAATTGAGATTCACAGGTATGCCATTACATGTGTCACTTTGTAAACCATATTTGACAGAATGGCAAGAATTGGGACTGACAGTCATAACAGCCTTGTCAGCCACTGATTGGAGCAGAGTTGGACCACGAACGGAGTTCAGTCCATCAACTAAATTGTATAAAGTGCCAGTTAATGTCTCATTGGTGCTGACAGCTGGAACACACATTGATGTGTCCACTTCACAATCCTGAGTGTTTCAGTTGAGTCCTGAAGAGGATGATCTCTCTCTTCTGTACCATCAGGATTGTGGACAACAGGTCCTTCAGACGTAGGACTGATAAAAAAAAAGCACAACCTGTAGTTATAAGACCAAAAACAGAATACAGACCATGTGTAAGACAGTATCCATTGAAACCTGATGCAATTGAAGGAATCAGGCCAGTAATAGAGGATTTGTTAACAGCAGGAGTAATAGTGCCATGTCCAGATTCACCATGTAACACACCCATATTTCCTGTAAAAAAAAGGCTCCGCCCTCAGTGGGGTGGAGAATGATTCAAGATCTGCAGGCAGTAAATGCTGCTGTAGTAAAAAGAGCTCCATGTGTACCAGATCCGCACACACTGTTAAGCTCATTGAGATTAAATTCTAGTTGTTTTTCTGTAATAGATATCAGTAATGCATTTTTTTTTTTTCTCTGTACCAGTACACCCAGATAGTCAATTCTGGTTTGCTTTTACCTTTAAAGGACAACGATATACATTTACCAGATTACCGCAGGGTTACGCAGAGAGCCCAACTATTTATTCTCAAGTCATGTCAGCATGTTTAGCCAATTTTGTTCCACCGGCAGATAGCCAACTATTAGTGTATGTTGATGACGTTTTGATTGCCTCTGACACACGAGAAAACTGCATAACTGACACAGTAGCATTATTATGTTTCTTATTTGATAATGGCCACAAAGTGAGTAAAAACAAAGTTCAGTTGTGTAGGGATAAAGTAAAATATTTAGGACATGAATTATCAGCCACAGGGCGCACGATCCTGTCTGACAGGAAGGAAGCAATTTTACACGCTCCAAAACCACAAACCAAAAAGCAGATGATGTCATTTCTTGGACTGACTAATTACTGCAGGGCATGGATTCCCTACTATGCAGAATTGACTAGTCCATTTTCTGATTTGATGTACAAGGATGATATTTCAATGTCAACCGTGTTGGAATGGAACAAAGATGCTGAGGAAGCTTTTGTAAAAGTAAAACAAACATTAGTGTCATCCACAGTTTTGGCACTACCAGATTATAGTAAACCATTCATTCAAACAGTTGATTGTAAGAATAAGTTCATGACTAGTGTTTTGGTTCAAGTGTATGGCTCAAAATTAAGGCCAGTTGCCTACTACTCATCTAAATTGGATGCAGTGGCAAGTGCTTTACCACCATGCGTACAAGCTGTAATTGCAGCCTCTATGGCTGTTCAAAGTAGCAGTAATGTTGTTCTATTCCATCAGTTGACACTGAAAGTTCCACATGCAGTCTCTGCACTTCTGTTGCAGACAAACATGAGCCTTTTGTCCCCAGCAAGACATCTTTCGTGTATGTCCTTGCTATTATCACAACCACACCTTACGGTAGAGCGCTGTACAACATTGAATCCATCCACATTGATACCCTTACCTGAGGATGGTGAGCCGCACAATTGTCTTGATGTAGCTACGGTCTGTACGAAAGCACGCCCAGACCTCCAGGACACACCCATTCCAAACAGTACAATTGCGTATGTGGATGGTTCTTCCACTAAAAACGCTTATGGACAAACACAATCTGGATATGCTGTTGTCACAAATTCAGAAGTATTGGATTCTGCTTCATTGCCATCCTCATTTTCAGCACAAGCAGCTGAATTAGTTGCTTTAACTGCAGCTTGCTATCTGTTTAAAGGTACGGCTGTAACAATTTATACAGACAGCCAGTACGCTTTTAGCACAGTGCATGTGTTTGCAAAACTGTGGGAAGAGCGTGGAATGGTGACATCATCTGGAAAGCCAGTGACTCATGCCACACTCCTAACTGCACTACTGAAAGCTGTGAAATTGCCTAACCAAATTGCTATATGCAAATGTGCGGCTCACACCAAAGGCTCTGACAGTGTTTCAAAAGGAAATGACGTTGCTGACAAAACCGCAAAGGCGGCAACAGCTCTTTCTATTTTTCTCCTATATGACACCCCTCCGGATATGACCACAAAAGAAACCCATATTGCCAAAAAATATGTTTAAATGGGCAGCTATTATGAGCCATGGCGTGACGCATGTCTCATCAGGGGGTATGATATCGCAATTGCAATCTATTTTTTGTCTTTATGGGTTCGATGCATATGCAAAAACAGCATTGTAGAGCATGCATGACATGTGCAAAACACAACTCACAAGGCAATTTGAGACCCCAAAGAGGCAAATTTCCAACACCACAATATCCCTTTCAAGTGATTCATATGGATTATATACAGCTGAGTAAACATGAAGGGAAGGAATTTTGTTTAGTCATAATTGATGCCTTCTCAAAATGGGTAGAATTGTTCCCTACAAAGCATGCAGATGCACTTACAGTGGCTAAGGCATTGTGCAAAGACATCATTCCATGATTTGGAATACCAGAAACAGTCTATTCAGATAATGGAGCGCATTTTGTTAATACAATAGTGTAATACGTAGGAGAAGCGCTACAGGTCAATCTCAAAAATCATTGTGCTTATCAACCACACAGTGCCGGATTAGTGGAAAGGACAAAGGGCACAATAAAAATAAGATTAAGGAAATGTATAGAAGAGACAAAACGAACCTGGATTGAATGTTGGACCTAGTAAAATTGTATATGAGAATAACACCAACACCATCAGGGTTAACACCATTTGAGATACTTTATGGACGACCATATCGTCTACCAATTTTGACATGGATACTAAAACAGCAGATGAGGAACAAACATTAGCAAATTTTATGAAAAAGACATTAACACAGAAAGAGATAACTTAAACACATTTACTGCCGAATAATTTTGATCTTCCACAGGACGGCCTTCCAGTAGTCTAGCCAGGAGACTGGGTGTTCATCAGAGTCCAGTCCTCGTTGGGAAGGTCTATACCAAGTGCTGTTAACAACACCAACTGCAGTAAAGATAGCGGAGAGATCAACGTGGATACATCACTGTAAGATACAGCGTGTGTTGGCAGCCTCCACAGTGTAAGGGGAAGTCTGGCTACAAAGGGAGTCTATTTAATTAGCAATAGATTGTCTCAATGCCAGTGAAGCAGGGAGATCCTTGCACTATTAGGTGAGGTGGTTAACAACACTGTATCCTAGCAATCATGACTGAACTACAGCAGACCCCGGAGCGGCGTGCTCAGCGCCGCCGCTGCCGGACTGTTGGTAGGGCAGCCGGTTGCGTTGTGATCTTAGTGTGTTTCATGCTCCTCGGATTCCTGGCCTGGTGGTTGACCCAAGAATTGCAGCTCACTGTGGACCAAGCCAGAGAACAACGCAAGCAACGTCAGAAGAGGTTTATTCATAATGTGAATGAGACAGATGGACACCCTCATATATACCATACTAATATGTGGTACAGATATGTTCATTTATTGGCTATGGAATTACGTTACTAATTGTTATGTTTGTTCGCAAATACCTATATCCTCAACACACCCAGCTCTGACGGCTAAACCGTACCCTGCTATGGTGACAGAATGTCTTATCATACGGATGCATAATCAAACTGTATTTCAGGGGCAGCAGTTCTCAGCAAATCTGATAAGATGTAACACCACTTGCCTCAGTGCAACCACTTATATGATAGGGATTTCAACAGAGGACGTACAAGCGTGCCCAAGTGCTGCTCCATTGACTAGACTGAAGGGAAACGCAAAAATATCATCACGTTAAATTGTCATCACAACGGCCATTCCCAAATTGCTTTTACGGGACAGGGAATAAAACTGTAGGTAAAATTAAGAAACGTCTGTGTACCCAAACGTATGTTTTATCAAATAATTTAAGCCTAGCCAAAACATAATATGTGGATGGTACTTATCTTCATCACATTGGATGGGGATGTAATTATACAGGCTCCTGTCCATGGGGAACGGATGAATCATGTGCTTATGTTAGTAAGTTTTTGCTACCACCTGTAAATGGTACTCCGGTGTATGATGACATCTATTGGCTTTGTGGTTCCAGACTGTACATGAGTCTCCCACCAAATTGGGGTGGTGTGTGTGCACCTACCCAGGTGACTGACCATACATATGTGGTAGGACCTCCACAGAGAAGAATGGCAGCACCAGACGGAGGAGATTGATATACCCAGATGTGTTACCACATAATCACATGTGGGGCTCGGATGTACTAAAGGACCAAAAAATTGTGGTCTGTAGGAGATAAAATAGCACATTCATTGTTCCCCTGGATAGGAGTGGGAAAAAAAATTCATTAATGATTGAAACTCTGAATTATCGATTGGGTCTGTTCATGAATGTAACTAAAAAAAATAGTAGCAGCTCAAAACACTGAAATAGATGCTTTACGTACCATGGTGATGCAAAATCGCATGGTTTTAGACTTGCTTACTGGTTCACAGGGAGGAGTTTGTGTTCTGCTGAACACAACGTGCTGTACTTTCATCCCAGACTCCATTCATTCAGTGGATATGCAGGACGCATTGGAAGAGCTGAATAAACTTCGTGATGCAATGCATAAAGACACCCTAGCCGTGAACTGGTGGAATCCCTGGTCCTGGTTGACTTCAGGACCATGTTGGCAGTTACTATTGAAAATGGTGACACCAGTTATTATAGTCCTAATTCTGATTGGACTTTGCATGTGTTGTGTGATCCCTTATATCAAAACAATGGTTGGCAAAATGGTGTCAAATACATTTGTACAGTGTAATCTGGCCTTCCAACAAACTATGCCAAAATATCAAGCATTGAAACAGTCAGACCTTAGTGGAGAAAACTGTAATGACTGTACTGAGAATTATGATGATATTGAAAAGCTCACAACTCCAGTTCAAGCTTGAACTGTTGACGTGATGAGTTAACACACTCTTAGCCTATGAAGCTTTAGCTGAAAAAGTAATAAGACAAGTGGTGTAGTCGAATAATACAGAAAAACGGTTCATTTATACCAGTCGGTAGGAGTGAAGTATGGTGGTGGTGTGGTGATAACAGAATCTTTGACAGACTGCCACGAAATGTGTCAGGTTATTGTGCATTAATATCATTATTGTTACCCATGACCCCTGAAGACGTTACGACATATGCAGCCTCTCTTATTCCTGAGGATTGGCAGAAAGGCATAGCCAGACATAGAGTAAAAGGAGATTGGAAAGGAGTAGGAAATCCAACATATATTGACGCAATAGGAGTCCCCAGAGGAGTGCCTGACGAGTATAAACTGGTTGATCAAATAGCAGCTGGATTCAAATCTTCCATCTGTTGGTGGTGTTCAATTAATAAAAACGTGGACAGAATAGATTAAGTTAATAAACTAACTAACTAAGCTGGGTGATGCCTACTGTATGTTTAACAGGTGATAAACAGGTGGGAAATGTTAAGGATTTTATATATATATATATGTTATCACTGTTAAACATTTGTACCTTTTGTCTTCTTTCTGATGAGAACGGTGTTGTGCTGTTTGCACCTAACCCCGAGAATGTATGTGTTATTCAACCTTGTTTTAGCATGCTGGGGTCAATCTGAACTGGGAATGAGAAGCTGGATGTACTTATTATTATTCTGATTGTGATGTGATGCTTAGTGTTCCAGGCAGATGCAGAACAGCTGATAACTGCGAACGAGATGTGCTGACCTTCGACGATAAGAGTAAAAGAAAGAAACTGTTTTGCTTACAGCTGCACTTATTGACGTGTGTGTTTATGTTACGGGAAGAAACTTGTCTTGCGTCATTCCCCCCACCCTTAGGACAAGTTTTTGTTTATGTGATGAGGGATTCACTAATAAAAAGAGCGAAGCGCAGGCCAGACTTTAGTGTAGCTTTGGTGTATAGCCTGACTGCACTCCGCGCGTAAAATTTGACTTTCTGTCTCACTGGTGGTTCTTGACTCTGTTTGTCTTATCAAAGGTTTTAAGAATGTTTGGAGGAGAAAATACCCAACAGGTATCATCTGCGTAACAATGAAAATTTAAGCAATGCTGTCTAATAATACTGTCTAAGGGAAGCATGTATAAAGTGAATAAAATTGGTCCTAGCACAGAACCTTGTGGAACCCCATAATTGACCTTAGTCTGTGAAGAAGATTCCCCATTTACATGAACAAATTGTAATCTATTAGATAAATATGATTCAAACCACCGCAGCGCAGTGCCTTTAATACCTATGGCATGCTCTAATCTCTGTAATAACATTTTATGGTCAACAGTATCAAAAGCTGCACTGAGGTCTAACAGAACAAGTACAGAGATGAGTCCACTGTCTGAGGCCATAAGAAGATCATTTGTAACCTTCACTAATGCTGTTTCTGTACTATGATGAATTCTAAACCCTGATTGAAACTCTTCAAATAGACCATTCCTCTGCAGATGATCAGTTAGCTGTTTTACAACTACCCTTTCAAGAATTTTTGAGAGAAAAGGAAGGTTGGAGATTGGCCTATAATTAGCTAGCTGGGTCAAGTGATGGCTTTTTAAGTAATGGTTTAATTACTGCCACCTTAAAAGCCTGTGGTACATAGCCAACTAATAAAAATAGATTGATCATATTTAAGATCGAAGCATTAATTAATGGTAGGGCTTCCTTGAGCAGCCTGGTAGGAATGGGGTTTAATAGACATGTTGATGGTGTGGAGGAAGTAACTAATGAAAATAACTCAGAACAATCGGAGAGAAAGAGTCTAACCAAATACCGGCATCACTGAAAGCAGCCAAAGAGAACGATATGTCTTTGGGATGGTTATGAGTAATTTTTTCTCTAATAGTTAAAATTTTATTAGCAAAGAAAGTCATGAAGTCATTACTAGTTAAAGTTAAAGGAATACTCAGCTCAATAGAGCTCTGACTCTTTGTCAGCCTGGCTACAGTGCTGAAAAGAAACCTGGGGTTGTTCTTATTTTCTTCAATTAGTGATGAGTAGTAAGATGTCCTAGCTTTACAGAGGGCTTTTTTTTATAGAGCAACAGACTCTTTTTCCAGGCTAAGTGAAGATCTTCTAAATTAGTGAGACGCCATTTCCTCTCCAACTTACGGGTTATCTGCTGTAAGATGCGAGTTTGTGAGTTATGCCACGGAGTCAGGCACTTCTGATTTAAGGCTCTCTTTTTCAGAGGAGCTACAGCATCCAAAGTTGTCCTCAATGAGGATATAAAACTATTGACAAGATAATCTATCTCACTCACAGAGTTTAGGTAGCTACTCTGCCCTGTGTTGGTATATGGCTTTGGAGAACATGAAGAAGGAATCATTGTTATGTTTCGGACGCGGTCGGAACACCGACCCAGCGTTTGAAGGACCCAGCATAAAATAAGCAGAGCACGGTTCAAAGGATAACAGAATTTAATAAACATAACAGTGAGTGATGATACACAACTAAACAGTCCGCGGTCTGGTGAGGTGAAAACACGGTGCGCTCTCATCAGCGCAAACGGTCCAGAGCCAAAGCAGTTCGGACCCAGGGACCCCGCCGACACCCCCCAGGTGGCCGCGACAAACTGAGTCTGTGAAGAAAGAAAACATGAGGTGAGTCCAACTCCACACAGAGAGACACAACTCAAAGGTGCACGCAATCAGCAAACACTTCCTGGCTTAAATCTATACATCAGCTTCTTACCCTGCAGGCACGGAACAACTCAGTTCAAATCTCCACTGCAGCAGAAGCTGATTAGACAATTAGCATAACGTGACAGCTCACTAACACAAGGTCTGAGGGACAGCAAATCCACTGTCATTACTTCATAAAAGTCATCAAAACCTAAATACCTCAGGAAGTGTGCTGAAGAGCGTGAGACCTCACCCAATCCTCCTTCACAGACTGTGGCGTCAAACCTGGAGCGGTCTCTGCGTCCGTGATGGTGAGATTGTTCTCCTGACGTCGATCTCACACGTCTGCTCACAAGGTCGAGTCTCTGGCAATCACACACTGTGCATTCAAGGATTAAATGCAGCAATCGCTGATCAAGACAGAATACACCACAGCTGTGAGTCCTGATGACCTGCACGTGATAATAAGCCTCAGGTGTTCAGGGTGAGGTCCTGATGCTTAGCCACTCAGTCCTGAATGCATACCACCTGGTGGGAGAAACAGAAAACAAAAACCAAGCCAGCCAAACACCCCAGCCCACAACAATCATATCCTTAAACCTAGTTACAGCGCTTTCTGAAAGACTTCTACTGTAATGAAAGTTATTCCCCACTGCTGGGTAGTCCATCAGAGTAAATGTAAATGTTATTAAGAAATGATCAGACAGAAGAGGGTTTTCAGGGAATACTGTTAAGTCTTCAATTTCCATACCATAAGTCAGAACAAGATCTAAGGTATGATTAAAGTGGTGGGTGGACTCATTTACATTTTGAGCAAAGCCAATCGAGTCTAACAATAGATTAAATGCAGTGTTGAGGCTGTCATTCTCAGCATCTGTGTGGATGTTAAAATCGCCCACTATAATTATCTTATCTGAGCTAAGCACTAAGTCAGAGAAAAGGTCCGAAAATTCACAGAGAATCTCACAGTAACGACCAGGTGGACGATAGATAACAACAAATAAAACTGGTTTTTGGGACTTACAATTTGGATGGACAAGACTAAGAGTCAAGCTTTCAAATGAATTAAAGCTCTGTCTGGGTTTTTGATTAATTAATAAGCTGGAGTGGAAGATTGCTGCTAATCCTTCCCCTCGGCCCGTGCTACGAGCGTTCTGACAGTTAGTGTGACTCGGCGGTGTTGACTCATTTAAACTAACATATTCATCCTGCTGTAACCAGGTTTCTGTAAGGCAGAATAAATCAATATGTTGATCATTATATCATTTACTAACAGGGACTCAGAAGAGAGAGATCTAATGTTTAATAGACCACATTTAACTGTTTTAGTCTGTGGTGCAGTTGAAAGTGCTATATTATTTTTTCTTTTTGAATTTTTATGCTTAAATAGATTTTTGCTGGTTATTGGTGGTCTGGGAGCAGGCACCGTCTCTACGGGGATGGGGTAATGAGGGGATGGCAGGGGGAGAGAAGCTGCAGAGAGGTGTATAAGACTACAACTCTGCTTCCTGGTCCCAACCCTGGATAGTCACGTTTTGGAGGATTTAAGAAAATTGGCCAGATTTCTAGAAATGAGAGCTGCTCCATTCAAAGTGGGATGGATGCCGTCTCTCCTAACAAGACCAGGTTTTCCCCAGAAGCTTTGCCAATTATCTATGAAGCCCACCTCATTTTTTGGACACCACTCAGACAGCCAGCAATTCAGGGAGAACATGCGGCTAAACATGTCACTCGGTCCGATTGGGGAGGGGCCCAGAGAAAACTACAGAGTCTGACATTGTTTTTGCAAAGTTACACACCAATTCAATATTAATTTTAGTGACCTCCAGTTGGCGTAACCGGGTGTCATTACTGCCGACGTGAATTACAATCTTACCAAATTTACGCTTAGCCTTAGCCAGCAGTTTAAAATTTCCTTCAATGTCGCCTGCTCTGGCCCCCAGAAGACAATTGACTATGGTTGCTGGTGTCGCTAACTTCACATTTCTCAAAACAGAGTCGCCAATAACCAGAGTTTGTTCCTCAGCGGGTGTGTCGCCGAGTGGGGAAAAACGGTTAGAGATGTGAACGGGTTGGCGGTGTACACGGGGCTTCTGTTTAGGACTACGCTTCCTCCTCACAGTCACCCAGTCGGCCTGCTATCCTGGCTGCTTGGGATCTGCTGGAGGGGAACTAACGGCGGCTAAGCTACCTTGGTCCGCACCGACTACAGGGGCCTGGCTAGCTGTAGGATTTTCCAAGGTGCGGAGCCGAGTCTCCAATTCGCCCAGCCTGGCCTCCAAAGCTACGAATAAGCTACACTTATTACAAGTACCATTACTGCTAAAGGAGGCCGAGGAATAACTAAACATTTCACACCCAAAGCAGAAAAGTGCGGGAGAGACAGGAGAAGCCGCCATGCTAAACTGGCTAAGAGCTAGTAGCTGTGCTAAGCTAGCGGATTTTTTAGAGGTGATTCAGCACAGAGAGTGCTTTAGTTAAGGCACATGAAGACTACATTGTGAAACAAATCATTATCTAGTTAATTAGATCAATCTAACTGTGCAGATTAAACAGCTAACAGATACAGCAAAACACCGCTGTGCTCCGGAACAGGAAGTGATACAATACCGCAGTGAGAGCCAACCACCAGTGATGATTGCTATGTATTCATCTTTGCAAAAGGGGGAGGACTTATACAGTCTGATTGCCACAGGTAGGAAGGACCTCCTGTGGTATTCTGTGGTGCACCTCGGTGGCCTCAGTCTTTGGCTGAAGGTGCTCTGACAGAACATAGGTGTGGCATGCAGGGGATGGGAGGTGTTGTCATGGATGGCGAGCAGTTTTCTCAACATCCTCCTCTCCAACTCCTCCATCACAGTCTCCAGTTGCACCACCAGGACACTACCTTTGTAGTGTCAAAGGTCGGACTGATTGGTGGAGTTTTCTGTGTGAGTGTCCAATGTTTTTTGCATTTTTCTTAAAGGTTTTTCCCAATGATATCAAGGTATTTTATCTTTGAGTTCAGTGTCTAATGTAGGAAACTGTGTGTAATGTTCTGCAACAACTGTGTTGAAGAATTGCAAGCAAAGTGCAAAGCAGAATATGTGTTTAATGTATTGTCACATTGTGTTTTAGCTATTGTTACAAGAAGTTTTGGATTTGAAGAATTAGTCTAAGCATTCACTTTTTGTGTGTAAGCAGTTGGCAAAAACTAATTTGTATTTTTGGCATCTTTTGGGTCAAATAAAACCCACCGTCTAAAAAGAAAACCTTTGTTCTTTGGCTGCTTGGTCCCTAAAACAGTGTAATAACTGGTGCATAGGTGCATATATTTAGAATTTATAATTTGTGAAAAGTTGGTTTTGCAAACCATCCTCCATGTGATGCTAGGGATCAATTTCATGTCAGTTGTGTGTTGGACAGGGAACCGTTCTTTGTGCCTCTGTGTACATGGGTTTAAGAGGACTATCAAAGCATCAGCAAAACCATTTTAATAGATGGACTGCTCCTAATATCTTAACTTCCTCATCCTGTTCCTTTAGGTCATCTCTCAGAACTAAGGGAATTATGTTGTGGTAGATTGAATGTGACAGGAATGCTTTGTTCAGCTTTTCTTTTTTTTCTTTTTTTTTTTGGTCTTTCATCAGTTTTGTTCTTATAAACTTTCAGCAGTGCTAGTCTGAAGTGCCACTAGTGACTTATTCTTTGAAATTACAGTCCTTCAGTACAGTCATTCACGACCTGAAATCAGAGTTTCTCCTCAGGTTGTACACAGCACAACAACCAGGCAAACCACAGGCTGCTGTTTGTGTGTAACACTTTGAAGCATCACAACAGGTTTGTGTGACCACTGTGGGAACACACACACACACACACACACACACACACACACACACACACACACACACCACAGTGGGATCTGTCAGTGAAGTTTCATACTCTTCCAGGTAGCAGATATCAAGACGTTTACTCTGCATCCCAGTTTCCCAAACTTATTGCTGCAGTTTACAGAATATTTACAGAGGAATCCTTCAAATGGTGATGCAAGAACCAAATTCGGACCCAAATGCTCCTTAGACATTACTCATTTGAAAAAAATGGACCAGCCACTTGAATTGTTAATAGGCAGCCAGGTAGGCGTTAATTGAAGAATTACACAGGGGTCAAAATGCAAAAATGCTCCATTCATATTGATACTATACCACATTATTTGTCTGAACATAAAATATCCAAAAAGGTATAGTTTGGACTGTCTGTGACTGAATGTTATGGAGTTTTGGGGTAAAAACAACTATTATGGATGGATGAGATTTATTGTCATTGTCATTACAAGTGCAACAACAATAAGATTATGTCCACACTCACATTTCCACAGACAAACAGCAATTAATCCACAATTATTACTCGTTTTCCGTAATAATGGCACACATCAGAATTAAGACAACACATATACATTTGACATTGTTTATGTGCACTAAACTTGAAACAGTCCATTTTCCAAATTGAGGCGATGTGAGTGTGTGGTAGCCGCCGCCGCTAGCTTGGGGGGAATGGGGACCTGCGGCAGCTAAAACCGTGCAGCCCCTGCAGGGGAAAGGGGTGGCATGAGCGTTGGCCGGGATGGGGTGTGTGATGGGGGGCAGGAGGGGAGGTAGGAGGGAAAGTGGAGCATGCTTCAGTCTTTGTCCATGTGTGAGTCTATCTGTCCTTGTGTACTGGAGTGAGAGCGATAAGGAGGCAGCCAATCTTCCCAAGGCCGTAGAAATTCTTCTGGAGGAAAAACAATGGGCATTTATCCTTGAGAGGCTGATGAGCCTGCCGTGTTTGTGGTTGAGCAGTGAAAAACACTTTTCCAACTTCACATGAACAAACCAAATCCCAATTATGAAAATTCCCCGGCCTCTGAAATCTTCACCTTCTCCTGCAAGGCACGCATTTGCTCCAAGATGTTATCTAATTTGCATCTGAGTTCAAGGGTTAACGCAGTCTGAGAATGCATCGCCTTGCCCAACTCATTAATCATGACTGACAAGCGAGGGGTCGTGGTTTTGGCGGCAGCTGTCTTGCCAATCTTCCAGTAGGTCAGGGCAGCACATAAGCCAATAGGTACCAGCCCTCCTACTATGAATCCAAATATGAATAAATCCTTGATGTCCTCCACAGAGAAAGGCGCAAAGCATGCGACCCGCCAAGTCTCCCAGGTGTCGAGAACATAGCCCGCAGGGTAAGTTCCATCCGGGCATGCAGGGTCCCCTGGTCCTGATCATCTTATAGAAAAAATGGTGCCAATTATGGTGACAAAGGTCAATTTCAGTTTATACAGGGGTGTAAAGTTAAACTTGCTTCAATTTTGGTAAAAGTGATGCATATTATTGGTTCAGTTAATAGGGTTTGTAAACAGAATGGTTTGAACTGTGTGTCATATACTCAACAAAAATATAAACGCAACACTTTTGGTTTTGCTCCCACTTTGTATGAGATGAACTCAAAGATCTAAAACTTTTTCCACATACACGATATCACCATTTCCCTCAAATATTGTTCACAAACCAGTCTAAATCTGTGATAGTAAGCACTTCTCCTTTGCTGAGATAATCCATCCCACCACACAGGTGTGCCATATCAAGATGCTGATTAGACACCATGATTAGTGCACAGGTGTGCCTTAGACTGCCCACAATAAAAGGCTACTCTGAAAGGTGCAGTTTTATCACACAGCACAATGCCACAGATGTCGCAAGATTTGAGGAAGCGTGCAATTGGCATGCTGACAGCAGGAATGTCAACCAGAGCTGTTGCTCGTGTATTGAATGTTTATTTCTCTACCATAAGCCGTCTCCAAAGGTGTTTCAGAGAATTTGGCAGTACATCCAACCAGCCTCACAACCGCAGACCACGTGTAACCACACCAGCCCAGGACCTCCACATCCAGCATGTTCACCTCCAAGATCGTCTGAGACCAGCCACTCGGACAGCTGCTGAAACAATCGGTTTGCATAACCAAAGAATTTCTGCACAAACTATCAGAAACCATCTCAGGGAAGCTCATCTGCATGCTCGTCTTCCTCATTGGGGTCTCGATCTGACTCAATGAATCCCGGTTCACACTGTCCAGGGCAGATGGCAGACAGCGTGTGTGGCGTCGTGTGGGTGAGCGGTTTTCTGATGTCAATGTTGTGGATCGAGTGGCCCATGGTGGCGGTGGGGTTATGGTATGGGCAGGCGTCTGTTATGGACGAAGAACACAGGTGCATTTTATTGATGGCATTTTGAATGCACAGAGATACCGTGACGAGATCCTGAGGCCCATTGTTGTGCCATACATCCAAGAACATCACCTCATGTTGCAGCAGGATAATGCACGGCCCCATGTTGCAAGGATCTGTACACAATTCTTGGAAGCTGAAAATGTCCCAGTTCTTGCATGGCCAGCATACTCACCGGACATGTCACCCATTGAGCATGTTTGGGATGCTGTGGACCGGCGTATACGACAGCGTGTACCAGTTCCTGCCAATATCCAGCAACTTCGCACAGCCATTGAAGAGGAGTGGACCAACATTCCACAGGCCACAATTGACAACCTGGTCAACTCTATGCGAAGGAGATGTGTTGCACTGCATGAGGCAAATGGTGGTCACACCAGATACTGACTGGTATCCCCCCCCAATAAAACAAAACTGCACCTTTCAGAGTGGCCTTTTATTGTGGGCAGTCTAAGGCACACCTGTGCACTAATCATGGTGTCTAATCAGCATCTTGATATGGCACACCTGTGAGGTGGGATGGATTATCTCAGCAAAGGAGAAGTGCTCACTATCACAGATTTAGACTGGTTTGTGAACAATATTTGAGAGAAATGGTGATATTGTGTATGTGGAAAAAGTTTTAGATCTTTGAGTTCATCTCATATAAAATGGGAGAAAACCAAAAGTGTTGCGTTTATATTTTTGTTGAGTGTATTTATCAATCAATCAATCAACTTTTTTCTTATATAGCGCCAAATCACAACAAACAGTTGCCCCAAGGCGCTCCTATTTATGTTATCACGTTACCTAGATAACATATATGTTACACATATCATAGAATCCAATGGATGTCGACCTTGTTTGACCTTTACTTTGCAGACAAAGCACTCAACACAGTCAAAACTATTCCATTTATTAAGCCTATTAGCTGAATCAATAATTTGCACCACTTTTTTACCAAAATTGGAGCAACTTTAACTTTGAACCCTGTACAAACTGAAATTGACCTTTGTCACCATTCTTAGGGCCCCTTCACACATAACATGATTGAAGCTGACTAGTACATGAAGGAAGAATTGCATGCCACTTGTGAAAAATCGGAGCTGCCTCAAACGCCTCATACAGCTGTCGCCACAACATTCACGCACACAAGTGGTCGAAAGACAGCAAGACACTGCGCATGCTTTTTCAATTCCTCTCTTGGCAGGTGTCGGCCAAATTCCAGGTGTCACACAAACATCTAACACCGCTCACTGCACACTTAGAAAAGGTGGGGCTATTTGCGCCCCTGGTACAATAGTCGAGAGCAGCCGATCACATTCAAGCTGTTTGTGTCTGTCACAAGAAAATAGCGTAACCTAGCAACACGCATGGGTGTGACTGTGCCGACTCCCCCCCCCACACACACACACAAAAACAAAAATGGCGTGTGGAGTGTGTGTCCCCCCCACCCCCGCCCTCTCCATCACCACCAACACACACACACACACACACACTATGAATCCAACATTGTCAGCTATGGATGAAGGTCCCAGAGTCCGGTGCTGGACCAGCTGACCGCTGTGTGCTGCACCTCAGCTGGAGAACAAGCAGTGCACGTGTGTGCGGGCCTCACGCCCTCATGAGGACCGGCCAGCATCTGAGCACACGGCACGGTGTGAAGCCGTCCGGCTGGCTGATGTCACTTCCACCACGTAAACTATAGTTTACTTAAGAGATAGAAAGAGTGGAAATTAAATAAACACATAAGGGTGAAGGCATGAACTCATTCTTGTGTGATCATATGCATTGCTGTGGACATATGGCGCATGTCAGGTGACCGCCCAGTGACAGCTGGATGTGACGTGTAGGACAAACACATAATAATAAATACATGACATTAAAATCACAGAACAAAGCAACAGAAAGTGAGCCTTTTTTGTGACGACCTGCGATGTCCGCTGACAGAGGTGGGCGTGTCCCCCTGTGACGAGCAGCTGGTCAGATATCTGTGCTCACAAGTCACAGCTAGGGAACACCTGCACTGGCTTGTAGGATATGAAGTCGCATAACCACACAAGGACATCGGCATGGTGTCCTCGCGTGGGGATAAATTAAAACATATCGCTTCAGCTGATATTTGCGCCAGCACACCGCAAAGCTGCTGAATGTTATGCCATGCAGCAAATCATCCCATGGAACGCCCCCGTGAGGCACGTGTCACTGCGGGGTGTAATAATTAAAATGCATATGACATTTGCAGCGTCTCACTGCTGATGTGTTCACGACGCAAGAGCCCGACTCTTCATGGTACAGGAGCCGGCCGGTTCAAGCGCATCAGGTAAATTCATGTAAAACATAAAAGGGAGAACAGTAATCCATGTCATTTCATTACTTCCTGGTGTACATCTAGGCGGGGGCTAAATCTGCTCTTTATAACAGGAATTAAGTATTATAAATTGTGGTGTTTTATTAATTTTTTGCTCTGCTGCTGTGTGTGCAACTTTCCACGTGCTCACACTGTGTTCGTGTGCACGAACATGACCGTGCATGAAACCACAGTGATGGTTTCATGCACACCTGTCCGAACAGGTGGACTGTTTTGTGGTTCCCATTTCATTTTTGGTTTGTGGATTTTCTTCCGGTTTCTGTGTCTTTCGTGTTATGTGTGAAGGGCCCTAAATGTTTTTACTGCATAACTCCATAACATTCAGTCACAGATAGTCCAAACTATATCTTTTTGGAATATTTATGATCAGACAAATAATGTGGTATAGTTTTCAATATGATTGGAGCATCTTTAAATTTTGACCCCTGTGTTATTCCTCAATTGACCCTACCTGGCTGCCTGTTGAAACTTTAAGTGGCCAGTTGGGTTTTTTCCAAAAGAGTAATGTCTAAGGGGCATTTGTACTGAGTTTGGTGCTTGTATCACCATTTGAAGGATTGTATACAATTATAGACTTTTGATGAGGTGTTCATCCTGACCAGGTCCGCATAATCACGGGTTCTCTGAAATCAAAACTCTATAACTGCTTTATTATATGGTAAACAAGAAAACTGGGAGTTTGTCAAACATACTAAAACTGAAAAATCAATCTCAAGTTTATTATTATTATTATTACTGTTATTACTGTCATACTGCACCAACTGACATCCCATCGATGGACTGGAGATGCCTGTTAAGTCCGTGATGAAGAGTCATCAGGCTTGTTTTCTTATAAAGTTCACCATTCGTCTGTCTAGCTTCAACATAAAATCGACCAAGTACTCCGTCAAGCATCCGTCTGTCATAAGTTTCAAAGTTGGCGCATGTGTCCCTTTTCTGTGACGTACTTGTGAACAGGTTGGCTGCTGATAGTGTATTTCTGCGGGTGTTCCTCGCATCTTTTTCGTGTAAAATTTGTTTTAAATCAGCGTCGCTAACAGAAACCTGTCTTCTGCCATCTTGTCAATAAACTGAGCCAAAGCAAGCGTTGTATCGCGTTATCTGATTGGTCGTTATCGATAGAAGGCTGAACGCGAGGTGTACTCGTTTCACACGCGAGGTGTACTCGGCTCCACCAGCAGTCAACTGGGCATGTGGTACAGCTCAGGAAGTGGCGAATAGGATGAGGATGTATCACTTAAAAGAACTGGGTACGACTGCTCTACATCAACTGGACTTCTCACTGGTCTTTAAGACATGTCTCCACTCATCCAAGTGACTTTATTATTATTATTTTTTGTGAGATATCAAGAGGAGGAAATACAGTCATGATGAGAATTACTGGAAAGTCCGTTTGCCTGTTGCATCACAGCTTCATGGTGCAGTGGAGCAGAGAAGGATTTCAGTAAGATAAAAACAGATCAAATCTAGTCTTGAATATAAAGCTACTCTCACACACAGAAGGTGTGTGCCTGGTGTGTTAGTGACAATCACTGGTGTGCTGTACTTGCTGCACAAATGCCTGGCGACTGCTTGCATGTGCAGAGCATTCAGTGACGTTTGACAAAGCACATCATCTGCTGCTATCTGGATAGTGTTTTATCAATTTTATCTTCAATTTTTCTTAACAATCTGGCACTTTCCAGCCTGCCCCACAGATGGTGTGTGTGTGTGTGTGTGTGTGTGTGTGTGTGTGTGTGTGTGTGTGTGTGTGTGTGTGTGTGTGTGTGTGTGTGTGTGTGTGTGTGTGTGTGTGTGTGTGTGTGTGTGTGGAGAGTTAGTGGTGTGTAAAGGGGTCACCATCTGTGGAATGAGTAAAGTTGAGTGATGAGTGATTTGAACAAGACCAAAACACTCACTGCATCTTGGCGAGTGCTGGCAACCATGTGGCGTTGTGTGACATGTTTGTGGCAGATAGCGGTGAGTGCTACACACGCCTCTAAAAGCGACGCATATGCCTTCTGTGAGAGAGGGCTTATCACCTCGAAAACTGTAGCTCATGTTTTCTTTGGAAGAACATCATTCTATTTTTCCACTCCACTGTGAACCTGTTTAAGTAGTGAACTACAAAGAAACGTTGCACAATGTGCAAAAGCCTATAATTTGTACAGAGCTGTCATAGGCGTCTTGATGGCTTCCTTCACTTGTCTCCTTGTTGCAGAGTTTGGAGTTAGAAGTGCAGACTCCAGACATATTTACTAAACGGTACCATACTGTTTATTTCTTGATTGATGAAAAAATCAGACCAAAACATATTCAATGACTTAGAAATGTTCATGTGTCCATCACCTGACTTGTCTTCTTTATACACACCAGTCACGCTAGAGGCCGAATGCCGCCTGAATGAAAAGTCAACCGTCATTTGGGCAAAGTCGAGGTGAAGTTAAAACATCAGACAGCTTTCTAAGTACATTCCAAACAATCGGGCACATTTGCGCAGCCAGCCCCAATGTAGAGCACATACACTCAACTATCAAGGAGCGTTTGAGGTGGAAAGTCTGACTGCAATCTAAGCATTCGAAGTGGCACTCCGACAGAATTCGGAACAATCTGAACGGGGATGGCCCACATACTGCAATGGCCAGGGGATCCAGAACACAGCCAAATGCCCTGGATGTGGCACAAATGAGCCAGAATGCACCAGAGTGCCCCCAGAATGTCCCAAGTGGGGGGACCAACTGCAACACGGATGCCATCCGAATGCCCCGAGTGGCCCAGTAAGCTGGCCATGTGTCCGGCCAAACGGAAATGGGACTGGTCACGGCCGAGTTCACCGAGGAGCAGGAGCAGGACATGGTGGACTGGCTCCAGACCCCAGAGCCAGAGCGCCTCCTTAACAAAAAACACTCGCACTATGTGAGGAAAGCACTCAAGGATGCGCTGTGGGAGAAGAAGGCCCGGAAGATGGGCAAAACCGCCAAGCAGCTGAAAAAGTGGTATGTGAACATGACGACGAGGTTTGGGAAACTCAAGCTGACTACATCAGGCAGAAGATCGCAGGAGGTGACTGCGAGGGACGGCTGGATTCTGCTCCACTTTGAGTTGTCAGGCCTCACCCCATTGTTCAGACCAAGAGGAGGGTCACTGTCAATGTATCTCATTATAGTCATGTGCTGTGGACATGTTGTGTGTACTCCCCCACGTCAAAACATTAATCCCATATGTACAGTCTGACCTTTGTATTCACAATGTCTGTAATGTGCATATTACTCTCATTTCCAATGTGTTGAGGTCCCTGTGTAACTTATGCCCACTTCTAGGTGAGGTACCTGGCTGCTATGCAACATGTGTATGTATGTATAACACCTTACAGTCTTACCTCTCTGAGGTACCTTTTCACTACGACAGCCGAAATGTCCCCTTAAAGATTAATAATGTAACCTGTCTAACTATCTATCTATCTATGATGATGATGATGATGATGTTATAGATAGATAGATAGATAGATAGATAGATAGATAGATAGATAGATAGATAGATAGATAGATAGATAGATAGATAGATAGATAGATAGATAGATAGATAGATAGATAGATAGATAGATAGATAGATAGATAGATAGATAGATAGATAGATAGATAGATAGCTTTTATTATCATTGTCATTACAACAATGAGATGTCCGCACTCACATTCCACATACAACAGCAATTGATCTACAATTATTACTTGTTTACCGTAATAATGGCACACATCAGAATTACGACAACACATATACATTTGACATTGTTTATGTGCACTAAACTTGAAACAGTCCGTTTCCCAATTGAGGCAATGTGAGTGTGTTTGTAGCCGCTGCAACTGTCAAGTCACGCCGCCAGTCCAGCTTGAGAGGACGAGGCCTGCCGCAGGGAGGGAGGGGCAGTAAGAGTGGCTGGATAATAAGAGGAGAGGCTGGAGCATGCTTCGGTCCATGTGTAAGTCTGTCAGTTTATTGTCCTTGTGGGATGAGATAAGAATGGAGCCAAATAATCTCACCAGAGCCTGGATAAATTGCTCTGGAGGAAAAACAGTGGGCAATTGACCTTGATGCCTGTAGTGTTGCAGCCGAGCAGTGAAAAACACTTTTTACAGTTCCAATCACTCAGCCAAATCCCAACTATGAATTAAGAATATTCCTAATTTGAATTAAGGCCTCCGAAACCTTCAGCTTCAACTGCAAGGCACGCATCAGCTCCAAGGTGTCATCCAATTTTCGTCTAAGTTCAAGAGTCAATGCAGTCTGAGAATGCACTGAATGCACTCGTTAATCATGACGGACAAGCGAGGGCCCATGGTTCTTGATGCCGCCGTCTTGCCAATTTTCCGGTAGATCAGGGCAGCACATAAGCCAAAAAGTACCAGCCCTGCTACCATAAGACCAAAAATGAATAGGTCCTCGACGTCCTCCACAGAGAAAGGCGGCAAGCATGCCACATGCCAGGAACTCCATGAGTCAAGGACATAGCCCGCAGGATACGTTCCATCTGGGCAGGCAGGAACCCCCAGTCCTGACCTTCTTGTAGAAAAAATGGTGTCAATAGCGTTCAGAGACCAGCTGATCAATTCCATGATAATCCAATTGTAGTCCAGTAGATCCAGAATCCAATATAGTTTTGAGGAATTCACAAGTTTGGTGAAGTAGGGACTTAAAGGTTAAAAGCAGAGAGATAAGGGAGAGTGGAGGAGATGCGACTACCCTCGTCGGAGTCCCAAGCTGAATATTGCAAAACACACCCATATATACTCACACCACATCTGAAAGTGCTTCCAGATGAAGGCCAAGCTGTGGCGGACCCGCCCGCCACAGCTGGAAATAGCCCCACCGACAGCACCACCAATGGCGCAGAGCAGCACCCACCCATGGCTGCCCAGTCAGACACCGACACCACCACGGAGTCCACGGCCAGGCTGGCTGATGCCACTGAGGCCAGAATCAGCCAAATAGTGGAATTGCAACGGCAGCTGCTGCAGAAGCTCTCCGACCCCATGAATAGTGGAGCAGATAACTGTAACAATTGTTCATTTCTGGAAAGAAGCACCAAAGTTGGCACAAATACTCCTTAGACATTACTCTTTTGAAAAAATCTGAGTATCCACTTGAATTTTCAGTAGGAGGCCAGGTAGGGGTCAATTGAAGAATTACACAGGGGTCAAAATTTAAAAATGCTCCAATCATATTGAAAGCTATACCACATTATTTGTCTGATCACAACAATACCAAAAAGGTATAGTTTGGACTATCTATGACTGAATGTTATGGAGTTATGGGGTAAAAACAGCAAGAATGGTAACAAAGGTCAAGTTCAGTTTGTACAGGGGTTAGAAGTTAAAGTTGCTCCAATTTTGGTAAAAAGTGGTGCAAATTATTGGTTGAACTAATAGGATTAATAAATGAAATAGTTTTGACTGTGTTGAATGCTTGGTCTGCAAGGTAAAGGTAGAGCAATGTCGACATCCATTGGATTCTATGACATGTGACATATGTTACCCTGTAACATGATAACTAAGCATGCCACATAGTGCAAACTATTCCTTTTTAAAACCCTATTAAGTCAACCAATAATTTGCATCACATTTTACAATATTTAGAGCAGCTTTAACATCTGACCCCTGTACAAACTAATGCTGACCATTCTTGCTGTTTTTACCCCATAACTCCATAACATTCAGTCATAGATAGTCCAAACTATACCTTTTTGGTATCGTTGTGATCAGACAAATAATGTGGTATAGCTTTCAATATGATTGAAACATTTTTAAATTTTAACCCCTGTGTAATTCTTCAATTGACCCTTATCTGGCCGCCTACTGAAAATTCAAGTGGCTACTCAGTTTTTTCAAAAGAGTAATGTCTAAGGAGTATTTGTGCCAACTTTGGTGCTTCTTTCCAGATTTGAAGGATTCCTCTGTAAATATTGGGTTTTCTGCTGCACTAGAAGTCATCCCTTGAGTGCGAAAAGGACGCATTGGCAAACTACATGAAGGCGGTGATGTACAACCTGAACCCGCCCCCCCCCCAGTGGCTACGGTTCCAGCGTGAGGTCGACTACCAGCCCTCACCCAGTCCCAGCCACAGCAGCAGCAGCCGGCACCCGCCTACGCCTCCACACCCATCCCTGGGACCATTAGCCACACCTACACTGCCACAGCATGACAGCCCCAACCATCACAGTGGCCAGTCAAGGTCTTGTGGCCAACCACACAGCTGGGTGTGACTGACACATGAGCACAAATGATGTGGATGGGAGAGGTCCACAATTGGCCATTATGCAGGTCATAATGATATGAATATCATAAATGTCTGCACAGAAATGGGGAGATCAAGGTCACTCGTAAATATTATCCACACATATACAGAGCACTAAGGTGGGTACGTGCCTCTGCCGCCCCCTTGTGTGCACTCGGGGTCACGACAACAGTTTCAAGGTTCCCCTGCATGTCCAACCAGACACAATATTGCTTGCAGGTGGATCCCCTGATGCAACACCAAATAGAATGGTGGAGTGTGCCAAGGCTCAGGATTTGAACTGGCGACCCTGCGCACTGTAGGCATGCACACTAACAACTCTGCCACCACCATGGCCTCGGCCATACACCAGCAGAATGGCGCTGACGTTAATACATGTGCAGAATAGTGTACATGTGACAGGTATGCATAATACCCTGACCTGTGGGTGGGATGCAGTGGACATATGTCTGCACAGGATGATGGGTACCCACGCGACCCCAAGTGCACACAAGTAATATACTCAAGTAATACTTTGTGAGCAGATTAAGATAATTTAATTAGTTGTTGTTTTCTCCACATCTGAAATTAATAAAAATCAATCAGGTATTTCTCATTCATATTTTTAAAAATAATAACAAAAAAATCATATTGATGCCATGTAATTTATTCTCAAAGTAAGCGGGATTGATGCCTTGTTCTCCAGCTTAGACAATATGAAATAATTAGTGAGCAAAATATGTGTAGGTTTACATTGTGTGATATTTCTGCTGGATTTTTGACAGATTTTTCTTCTCCCCTGTATTAGTAAAGGAAGTGATTGTAGATAAGTGCTTTACTGGAACACCGGTGTTGCAGTTACACTGAGTAACTATAGTTATCGACAGACTCTGCAAACTAATTAACAGTCCTACCACTACACGATGGCAGCAATAATGAGAGCAATTACAAAGTTATCAGCTGCATGCAGACATATAGCAGTGAGAGGCTCAAAGGCTTACGAGGAGAAGCGGGTGAAACATCAAAATCCTATTGACTGCATGAAATTGAAGCAGTAGCTGCAGGATGATGCATGGGGGTGACACTTTACAGGACTCATTTTTGTAAAATGATGTTCTGGAGTTCTATTTTGATTCTAAAAGCCCCACAAGTCAAACCATTTCCTGAACCCATCTGTCATCATGTTTGCAGGGTCAACTTTCCATGTGAATGCGTCTGACATCAGAGCACTGAAATGGTCAAAACTATTGACTTTGTATACGAGGCACCAAGAGAGAACAGTGCAAGTTCACTGAACTCTGCAAGAGGCCAGATGGCCTACACAAAGTGGGTGTTTGTTTCTCCCACATGTAGCTGTACTGTCTCCTCATTCGGCACGTATGATGCGTTGATGATGCGTCGGCGTTTGCAGATGCAGACAGACACACAGACTTGTTAAGTTGCAGATAATGGATAAAAACATCTGATATTGTCATAACACATTAGGCTTCTGCTGTGAAGTGCAACTTCAGCTGCTGTCTTTTGATTTGACGAGACAACAGAAGAGGAAAGTAAAACCAGGACTATAGAACTCAGGTCACATTTAGGAGCATGTGCTAGTGCCAGGTATTGCTGGATCCACCACACTGCCGAACCACCCTGAATGGCAATCACTTAGGCATACAAGTGGTCCATCCTCACCTCTTGAAAGTAACCATGTCTCTGCTGCAGCCAGGTGAAACTTACAAACAAGAACAAAATTATCAACTCCACTATGAAATTCAATGTTTTCTTCAAAATTCTCCAAAGTCTATATATTAAAAGCAAAGTGGCCTCTATGTACGTGTGTGTAACTTTGATCACAGAGAAACTGGGGAGAACTGATGTTTGCCATTTGGTATATGCTTATTTTAGGTAAAGTTGCGTTTACACATAGGCAAGACGCGTTACGAATGTCATGTTTGCGTCATTCTTGGCACATTCCTGACATTCTTAATGTGACTTAACGCATCTGAATAGGTTTCTTAATAGTGCGTGTTGGTGTGTGATATTCGTGATTTTCGTGGAGCATGTTTTTAGCTGTCAAAAAATCTTCCACAAATGTAATGCACCACCCTCATTTCGCCTCATAACGTGGAGGTTGCAACGGAGCGTGTTGATCCGTCTTGATGAGTGATGATCCTTAATAGTGCGTGACAGCGTTCTTCTCTGACGTGCGCACAATTAAACCCTGCTGCACCGCATTCAGTTTCATTGCTGCAGTAATGCTGAAGGAGTACAGTGATGCCAAGTCAGCTAAAAGTTTTGTTCCAATGCTCCTCAGCGCGCTCCTGCAAGTTTTCCACCTGCTGCATGTGCCTGATGTTTGGGAAAACGAATGAGACGAGAACCGCGTAGAGTCACACATCCAGCTGTCTGTCTCCTCCTCCTCTCTGCGCCATTCAATGTCACAGAGCCCAACTAAACATGCAGTCACAAAGTTCTTCTGTGGAGCAAACTGGAGTGATCTGAATTGTTCAACAGCTGATGGATGAATATGGGTGTGTGTGTGGAGACAGTTCGCCTCATTCACCTCATTCACAATGTGGCGCAACAATGCGGAAACTTATTCTTGACTGTGCATAATGGTTCCTGATAATTCTCCAGCAACACGTTCCATTAATCGTAACGCATGGTAACAGGTTGCAGCAGTTCCTGAGGACACCTGACGCATCTGCCCTGAATCATCACATTCATAATCAGCGGCCAAGAATGTATACTTTGTGGCATTTGTGACTTGTCGTCGTTATGTGTAAACGCACCTTAAAGGATGAACGCCGCAAAAACAGAAAGTTGATAGGACTAATATTTTTGGAGAAATTAGGGATAATAGCTAACACAGTGAACAATGGATGTTGATGTCATCATGAATCAGTCCCCGGTAACCACACAAGCTCTGAACAAAGGAAATAACCTTGTCAGTTGTAAAACATGACATCAACTAAATGCGTCAAATAATAAATACAATTATTCACAAAACGTTCTCATTTTAAACATTATTGATGGACTTGCATAAAGCCCCGACTTGAACACAACTGAAAATCTATGGGGTGAACTAAAGACCAACGTCCCTGCCAATAGACCATCAAATCTGGAGGAGCTTGAGAAATTTGCCAAATAAAAATGGGCTGGGATTCCTCAGGAGACATGTCTCAGACTTGCTGAGAACTACAGCAAATGCTAATAAAAAGGGGAGCGGGGGGAGGGGCATCAAACAGTACTTTTACTGTAACTCTGGGATGCCTAAAACTTTTTCATAGTACTGTGTGTATAGATAGATAGATAGATAGATAGATAGATAGATAGATAGATAGATAGATAGATAGATAGATAGATAGATAGATAGATAGATAGATAGATAGATAGTATTTGTCTTGTTTTTTTGCATCTGGAAAGTATTCATAGAGCTTCAATTTTTCCACATTATGTTGTGTAACAGCCTTATTTCAAAATGAAGTAAAATTTTTCCCCTCAAAATTCTACTCACAACACTCCATAATGGCAACATGAATTTTTGGGGGGGAATTTTTGCAATTTTATTAAAATGAAAAACTAAGAAATCACTTTGGCAGCAATTACAGCCTCAGGTCTTCTTGAATATGAATGTCAGAAGCTTGGTGCACCTATCTTTGGGCAGTTTTGCCCATTCCTCTTTGCAGCACCTCTCAAGCTCCATCAGGTTGGATGGGGAGCGTCAGTGCACAACCATTTTCAGATTTATCCAGAGATGTTCTGTTGTGTGGGCCGCTGAAGAGGAGGTACTGCTGGCCCACCACCACCAGAGGGCGCCCTGCCTGGAGTGCGGGCTCCAGGCACCAGAGGGCGCTGCCGCCTCATAGGAGCAGCCAAGGTGACAGCCGTCACCTATCAACTGAGACAGCTGACATCCATCAGCGGAGGGGTATATCAGCTGGACGGCATCTCCACCTCATTGCCGAGATATCGCTCTACCAAGGAGGTAATATACTCAGCCAGTTGTGTTGTCTTCTTGACATAATACCTTGTTACTTTTGCGCAGATAGCGAGTGGAACAGCAGGAGACTGTATTGGACCTTATTGATAAGTACACACATTCCTGCACTAACCAGTGTTTTTCTGACGAGAGGTGGAGGTGGTTTTTCCACCCTACGTGTTGCTGGGTGCAGCCGCACCCACATCTGACTGTCTCTGTTCCTCGCCAGCAGTACCGGAACCGACGAGCGGAGGCAGTGGCCACCTGGGAGTTCGGGACTTGGCGGCTCCAGTATTCCCGGGGTTCGGTGGCAGAGGAAATCGGGTGGTTCCGGTTCGACTTGGACAGACGTCTCCTATCGTCGAGCCTGCCCACACGACACCATTGGAATTGGTTTATTTCCACAATTGTGATTTGTTGTGTTTGTTGTGTGTGTTCACAACAGTAAAGCTTTGTTATTTGACTTTCTTCATTGTCCGTTCATTTGCGCCCCCTGTTGTGGGTCCGTGTTCCTCACTTTCCCCAACAGGATATCTCGGCCAGCGTCATGGATCCCGAGGGGCGTCAACTGGCTGTTGAACGGCCAATGGAAGAACAGGGCGCACAGGCGTCCGCGGGAGGGGTGATCGGTGAGTTGCAGCGGATCCTCACCGCTTTCACGACTCGGTTGGATTTGATGACCGAGCAGAACGTCCTCCTGAACCGCAGGGTGGAGGCTCTCGCCGCGCAGGTGGAAGCGCGCCCTCCGGGCGCCGCTGCGGCTCTCCCTCCCGTCGACCCTGTGCGTAACAGTGACGTTCCACTGGTCGTTCAACGACCCCTCCCACCTTCCCCTGAAGCATACATAAGCCCCCCAGAGCCGTACGGAGGCTGTGTGGAGACATGCGCGGATTTCCTTATGCAGTGTTCGCTCGTCTTCGCACAGCGTCCCGTCATGTACGCGACTGACGCTAGCAAAGTAGCTTATGTGATAAATCTGCTTCGTGGTGAGGCACGCGCTTGGGCTACAGCGCTCTGGGAGCAAAATTCACGGCTCCTTCAGACATATGATGGGTTTGTGAGGGAGTTCAGAACCGTGTTCGATCACCCTAATAGAGGAGAGACCGCTTCAGCCGTGCTGCTGTCAATGAGACACGGGCGCCGGAGCGCAGCTGCCTATGCAGTCGACTTCCGCATCGCGGCTGCGAGGTCCGGCTGGAATAGCACTGCCCTCCGCGCCGCCTTTGTAAACGGACTGTCGTTGGTCCTCAAGGAGCACCTGGTGGCTAAGGACGAACCGCGGGATTTAGATGGGCTCATCGATCTTGTCATACGATTAGACAATCGGTTAGAAGAGCGCCATCGGGAACGAGACGAAGGGCGTGGCCGGGCACGCGTCGTCCCTCTCCCTTCCGGTTCCGACCGCGTTCCGCCCTCCCCACGCTCCACGGCCCCTGCGCTCCGTGCGGTTACAGCCCCCCCTGCTGACGAAGCTATGGACACGAGTAGGGCAACATTTAGGGCACCGGTTACACAAAGGAGGCTGGCCCACGGGGTGTGTTTTGTTTGTGGCTCGATTGAGCATCAATTAAGAGACTGCCCCGAGCGGTTAAACACCAACGCCCGCCCCTAGAAACTGGGCTAGGGGTGGGCCGAGACATTCACGTGGGACACACCCACATCGCCACACGACTCCCAGTTATCATCCTGTATGAGGATTTAACCCTGAAGGCCCCAGCACTGGTGGACACGGGCTCAGAAGGGAATTTGCTAGACAGCAAATGGGCCAGGGAGATAGGGTTCCCTCTGGTGGCGCTTACCTCGCCTGTGCAGGTACGGGCGCTAGATGGCTCCCTACTCCCTCCAATCACTCACAAGACACCACCAGTAACTCTGGTGGTGTCGGGGAATCACCGGGAGGAGATCGAGTTTTTTGTGACTCCGGCCACCTCCCGTGTGATTCTAGGGTTCCCTTGGATGTTGAAACACAATCCCCGGATCGATTGGCCATCCGGGGTAGTGGTTCAGTGGAGCGAGACCTGCCATCAGGTATGTTTAGGTTCCTCGGTTCCTCCCGGTTCCCAGGCCAGGGAGGAGGTCAGAGCCCCGCCCAATCTAGGGACGGTTCCGGTGCAGTCCCATGACCTTGCGGAGGTGTTCAGCAAGGATCTGGCGCTCACCCTTCCCCCGCACCGCCCGTATGATTGTGCCATTGATTTGGTTCCAGGTGTTGAGTTCCCGTCCAGTAGGCTGTACAACCTCTCACGACCTGAACGCGAATCAATGGAGACCTACATCCGGGACTCTTTGGCTGCCGGGTTGATCCGGAATTCCACCTCCCCGATGGGTGTGGGTTTCTTTTTTGTGGGGAAAAAGGATGGCGGATTACGTCCATGCATCGATTACAGGGGGCTGAACGAAATCACGGTTCGTAACCGATACCCCTTACCCTTGTTGAATTCGGTGTTCACGCCCCTGCATGGAGCTAAGATATTCACCAAGCTTGATCTTAGGAATGCGTATCATCTTGTTCGGATCCGGAAGGGAGACGAGTGGAAGACGGCATTTAACACCCCGTTAGGTCATTTTGAGTACCTGGTCATGCCGTTCGGTCTTACAAACGCTCCCGCGACGTTCCAAGCATTGGTTAATGATGTCTTGCGGGACTTCCTGCACCGATTCGTCTTCGTATATCTTGACGACATACTCATCTTTTCTCCAGATCCTGAGACCCATGTTCGACATGTACGTCAGGTCCTGCAGCGGTTATTGGAGAACCGGCTGTTTGTTAAGGGCGAGAAGTGTGAGTTTCACCGCACCTCTTTGTCCTTCCTGGGGTTCATCATCTCCCCCAACTCCGTCGCTCCTGATCCGGCCAAGGTTGCGGCGGTGAGAGACTGGCCCCAACCCACAAGCCGTAGGAAGCTGCAACAGTTCCTCGGCTTTGCTAATTTCTACAGGAGGTTCATTAAGGGCTACAGTCAGGTAGTTAGCCCCCTGACAGCCCTGACCTCACCAAAAGTCCCCTTCACCTGGTCGGATCATTGCGATGCCGCGTTCAAGGAGTTGAAACGGCGCTTCTCGTCTGCACCCGTTCTGGTGCAGCCCGATCCTAGTCGCCAGTTAGTGGTTGAAGTGGACGCCTCAGACTCAGGGATAGGAGCCATGCTGTGCCAGAGCGGGAAGACCGATAAGGTCCTTCACCCGTGTGCCTATTTTTCCCGCAGGTTGACCCCGGCCGAATGGAACTATGACGTCGGCAATCGAGAACTCCTTGCGGTGAAAGAGGCTCTTGAGGAGTGGAGACATCTGTTGGAGGGAGCGTCTGTGCCATTCACGGTTTTCACTGACCACCGGAACCTGGAGTATATCAGGACCGCCAAGCGGCTGAATCCCAGGCAAGCCCGCTGGTCACTGTTCTTCGCCCGTTTGGACTTCCGGATCACCTACCGTCCCGGGACCAAAAATCAAAGATCGGATGCTTTGTCCCGGGTACACGAAGACGAAGTCAGAACGGAGTCGTCGGATCCCCCGGATCCCATCATCCCGGAGTCCACTATCGTGGCCACCCTGACCTGGGACGTGGAGAAGACCGTCCGGGAGGCCCTGGCACGAAACCCGGACCCCGGAACCGGGCCAAAGAATAGGCTCTACGTCCCACCAGAAGCAAGGGCTGCGGTCCTGGACTTCTGTCACGGTTCTAAACTCTCCTGTCATCCTGGGGTGCGAAGAACCGTGGCAGTCGTCCGGCAGCGCTTCTGGTGGGCATCCCTGGAGACTGATGTCTGGGATTATATCCAGGCCTGTACCACCTGCGCCAGGGGCAAAGCCGACCACCGCAAGTCCTCGGGATTGCTACAGCCGCTGCCCGTACCTCATCGCCCCTGGTCTCACATCGGCCTGGATTTCGTCACGGGCCTCCCGCCGTCCCAGGGAAACACCGTCATCCTCACGATAGTGGACCGATTCTCCAAGGCGGCCCACTTCGTGGCCCCCCCGAAGCTCCCAATGGCCCAGGAGACAGCGGACCTCCTGGTCCACCACGTCGTCCGGCTGCATGGGATACCATCAGACATCGTCTCCGATCGCGGTCCCCAGTTCTCCTCGCATGTCTGGAGGAGCTTTTGCCGGGAACTGGGGGCCACGGTCAGTCTCTCGTCCGGGTATCACCCCCAAACCAACGGGCAAGCAGAACGGGCCAATCAAGAGATGGAGCAAACACTACGTTGTGTGACAGCCGCACACCCGGCGGCCTGGAGTACTCATCTGGCCTGGATCGAGTACGCCCACAACAGTCAAGTGTCGGCTTGGACTGTGCGCCGGCTTCTAGATGTCCGACGGATGGGCCGGGACTTTCAATACCTGGTGGACTGGGAGGGGTACGGCCCCAAAGAACGCTCCTGGGTGAAGAGGAGCTTCATCCTGGACCCGGCCCTCCTGGCCGACTTCTACTGCCGCCACCCGGACAAGCCCGGTCGGGGGCCAGGAGGCGCCCGTTGAGGGGGGGGTCCTGTTGTGTGGGCCGCTGAAGAGGAGGTACTGCCGGCCCACCACCACCAGAGGGCGCCCTGCCTGGAGTGCTGGCTCCAGGCACCAGAGGGCGCTGCCGCCTCATAGGAGCAGCCAAGGTGACAGCCGTCACCTATCAACTGAGACAGCTGACATCCATCAGCGGAGGGGTATATCAGCTGGACGGCATCTCCACCTCATTGCCGAGATATCGCTCTACCAAGGAGGTAATATACTCAGCCAGTTGTGTTGTCTTCTTGACATAATACCTTGTTACTTTTGCGCAGATAGCGAGTGGAACAGCAGGAGACTGTATTGGACCTTATTGATAAGTACACACATTCCTGCACTAACCAGTGTTTTTCTGACGAGAGGTGGAGGTGGTTTTTCCACCCTACGTGTTGCTGGGTGCAGCCGCACCCACATCTGACTGTCTCTGTTCCTCGCCAGCAGTACCAGATCCGACGAGCGGAGGCAGTGGCCACCTGGGAGTTTGGGACTTGGCGGCTCCAGTATTCCCGGGGTTCGGTGGCAGAGGAAATCGGGTGGTTCCGGTTCGACTCGGACAGACGTCTCCTATCGTCGAGCCTGCCCACACGACACCATTGGAATTGGTTTATTTCCACAGTTGTGATCTGTTGTGTTTGTTGTGCCTGTTCACAACAGTAAAGCTTTGTTATTTGACTTTCTTCATTGTCCGTTCATTTGCGCCCCCTGTTGTGGGTCCGTGTTCCTCACTTTCCCCAACAATGTTCAATCGGATTCATGTCTGGGCTCTGGCTGGGCCACTCAAGGACATTCACAGAGTTGTCCTGAAGCCACTCCTTTAATATCTTTGTTATTTGCTCAGCAACATTGTCCTGCTGAAAGATGAACCATCTCCCAGTCTGAAGTCAAGAGAGTTCTGGTTGTTACTCCGGTTTTTATCCAGGATGTCTCTGTACATTGCATTCATCTTTCCCTCAATCCTGACTAGTCTCCCAGTTCCTGCTGCTGAAAAACATCCCCACAGCATGATGCTGTCACCAGCATGCTTCACTGTAGGGATGCTGTCTGGTTTCCTTCAAACATGACACCTGACATTCACGCCAAAGAGTTCAATAATTGTCTCATCAGATCAGAGAATTTTGTTTCTCATGGTCTGAGAGTCCTTCAGGTGCCTTTTGGCAAACTTCGGCGGGCTGCCATGTGCCTTTTAGTAAGACATGGCTTCCGTCTGGCCGCTCTACCATACAGGCCTGATTGGTGAATTGCTGCAGAGATGGTTGTCCTTCTGGAAGGTTGCTATGGTTTGTGTAGCGTGTCAGATCCCGCTTTTTAGATACACGGCACACGCTCACCCTCCGATGAGTGTGTTTGTGTAAAAACCAGCTCTCCGTCTCTGGGGTCCGACCTTCGTGTCTCCACGGGTATTACCCGGCAGGGCTGCACAAAGGCTGTTCAAGCTGGTGGCGAGGAGATTCGTCTAGCTGCTCACTGCCTCCATCCGGACGTCCACCCCGCTGAAGCTGATCTCGCACCCCGGTCGAATAGCCTTCTCAGGAACCAGGATACGAACCGGCCACGCCCGTTAACGGCAGCTCTCCTCTTATGGATCAGCGCTCTTGGAATGTTGCTAGATTTTGAATTTAGTGACTCGTACAGCGAGTCCCCAGGATGTGTTATTTTCATTAAAAAACCAGACTAACCTTTTAGAGCCTTTTTGATGTTGTACACCCAATAAACTTTAACTTTTACACCTTAAGAAGCATCAATAATCCAATGTCCGAGCCTTAACACTTTAACTGCATGCTTGGAAATTTATTGCAGGTTTTGCAAGTGCCAATAACATAATCAACATAGATTATATGGTGATAATTTCACAATAGTAATTCAAATATAATTAGAATAATGATTGGCAGAGATTTTTGTTTTTAATTCAGTAATTCTGACTGAGCTTACTTTGACTGGGACTGGATTACGATACGATACGATACGATACACTTTATTGTCCCCTCAGGGAAATTTGTCTTGGACTCATGCTAGGTGCCTTACAAGAAAAGAGAAAACAAACAATACAGATAAAAACACAACCACATCCATAACAAATTAACATGACAGGAGTCAGGAGAAACACCATAAATATTGCATAATTCCAATTTTAAACATTATTGTTTAACAATTTAATAGACATGGGGACGAATGAATTTTTAAATCTATTCAGTCTACTCCGAGGAACTCTGTACCTTCTCCCAGAAGGAAGGAGAGTGTACTCTGCATGAAGGACACGAACTGAATCCATCAGTATCCTCTGAGCTGCTTTCAAAACAGACTCTTCATAGAGTGAACTGAGGGACTGATATTGTTTCTTTCCGATTATCTTCATTGCATCATCAATTTGTCTGTTAAGTTTCGTTTTAAATTGTACAGAAAGATTGCCATACCAGGCAGTCATGCCATACCTAACTAGGCTCTCTAACACTGCCTGGTAAAGCAACAACATAATTTTCTGATTGACTCCATACAAACGAAGTCTACGAAGGAAATAAAGTCTTTGATGGAATCGGGAGCACAAACTGTCCACATGTGCAGTCCAGCTGAAGGTATTGTCTATGTGCAGCCCCAAGTACTTGTATGAGTTGACCTGGTCAATGGGAATACCATGTATGACCACAGGAGTATGGTCCCCAACAGTCCTTGGATCCAGAATCATTTCCTTGGTTTTATTGACATTTAAAACCAAGTGGTTGTCATCACACCACTGCACAAAGTGTTTCACTTCAAGGAAGTACTTTGTTGGACTTGAATCTTTGTGCAGTAGGCTCAAAATAGCTGTATCATCAGAAAATTTAAAAACAAAGTTATTGCAGTAGTTATTTGTACAGTTATTAGTATAAAGAGTGAAGAGAACAGGAGAACTGACACAGCCTTGTGGTACACCTGTATTTGATGATTTGAGTACCGAAAGAGCTTGATTAACTCTAACTTGTTGTAATCTATTAGTTAAAAAGGAATGATACCATCTGATTAAAAGTGGGTTAACATTCATTTCCTTTAACTTGGACAACAACAGGTATGGCTGTAATGTATTAAAGGCTGAGCTGAAATCAACCAATAAAATCCGTGCATAAGCAGTAGGATCTTCCAAGTGCTTAAGTGAAAAGTGGGTTAAGCTGTTAATGGCATCGTCAGTGCCTCTACTCTGCCTATAAGCAAATTGGAATGGATCAAGTACAGGGTTAACAACCGTCTTAAGGAAAAATAGCATAATCTTTTCAAAGCACTTGCTTACAACAGATGTTAAAGCTATTGGCCTATAGTCATTATTTCCAAGTGAGCACGATTTTTTGGCGATTGGAACAATAATGGATCTTTTCCAGAGGGTTGGTACAGTATGAAGGTCTACGGACTGCTGGAAGACAGGACACCAAGCAAGGGCCAGTTCTTCTACACATGCTTTTATAAGCATTGCAGAGATGGCGTCTGGGCCGGTGGATTTTTTTGTAGACACCTTCTTAAAGATTGATTGAACTCTCCATGAGTCGATTACAATCCTAGTATTTTGATCAACAGGAAGATTTTCCAGAATATTCTGATTGACTTCTTAACAATTTTTTCTAGGAGTGAGGGAAGGAGGTTTTTGAGGTTAGGGTCCCCAGCTCGATGAACTTGATTTCCTCTTCATCAGCTATTAATCGTTAGCTGACCACGATCCTTGTGTGATGTTGTAATCCTTCAGGAAGTTAATCCACATAAGAATTTATTCTGTCTTCAATCAACCAAAAGTTGATCTAATCCATTCTGGTATGCTGTGATAATCAACTCTTAATTTTAACACATTAATACTTCATTTGATCATACTTGTCATGTTAGAATCATTCTTAGACATATTCCATCATCTTCACCACCGAGTTCATTCCGTGGGCCTCCCCATTTGCAATGGAAAAGTCCGGTATGACCTCACTTACTCCTGGAAGGTACCAAAAACTGTGCAGTTTAATCCAACAGTATGTATATCAATTCCATGGCTCGTATTATATTCCAAGATGAAAACAAGCTGAAAGCAAGATTAAAGTCATCTTTCCTGACACCCCCTCCATGACTTGAAGCTCCGCCGATCTCTCTATACTTCCATAAAAACATCCTCGTCGTCGTCAACAGGGTGAAGGGTGTGCACTTCTTTTTCATCCACCATCGGAGACAGAACAGGAGGAGCTGGAGTTGAACGACACTCATCCAGCACCACGTACTCCTCTCCGCCCACCTGTAGATTGCTGTCGCCGTCAGAAGGCTGCTCGTCCAGTAGTGGTGATTGTGATGGTAATCCCAATGGAGACGGATTTGCCTCATATTCCTGAGATGATAATCCGTCAGGGAACGATGGTGCGCATGGTGAAGTGGGGGTGACGGGTGTATAACACGATGTAACTGGTGTAGATGGCCGCGGTGATGTATCCTTCGTTCGAGGTGAAGCTCCAGCGAGAATATCCTCAGGCTCGGGCTGTTGAAGGTGTTCATCCAGGAACACCTGCGTGAGGGCCTCCAAACACCAGTTCATGTCCTCCGTTTGCACCCCAACCTCCGCAGTGCGCTGTGGAGATGAACGTGGAACTGGTGGTAATGAAGGACCAATAGCCACAATCCGGCCATCAGCAAGATGAGCTGTGGAGAATCTTATTCCCGTAGGATACATCCACATTTTGGTAAACACGGGGCAATACATATATCCCTCTGGAGACACTATAGTGTCAGCTCGTATTTGATCAACCAAAAAAGAATGCCAGATCATGTCTGCCTCGATCTCAATTTTTAAGTATGCTTCTGATGGTACCTGGGGCAGAAAAGAAGTATCCTTCCGTCCCACTATTCCCCGTGCCACTTGAACAGGGAAGTTGTTGCCATAACACGTCGGGCACCACAGAGTCGGTGTTATCTCCCAGACGTAGAGCGCTTGTTCCAGGGTGGCTTGACAATGAATACATCTTATATCCCCCTATGGTGTAAGAGGAAACATTAGTCTTTTAACTATTATATTGCAAGCAAGCAAAAGTGTTCATCGGGATTATTCAGATGTACGCCAGAGACGCCTCATGATCACCGTTGGAGAGTGGGACTGTGGTGACATTGTCATTCCCGCTGTAGCTGAAGGAGCCGTACGCGGGAAGCAAGCATCATAGGTCGTAAACCATAACAGCAGGAGTAGTTGACTAACCATGGACAGCCAGTATAAAGCTGATAACATTCCCCATCCTATGGCCCAAATTATGATAAGTCCAAGTTTGTAGAGCCAGGGTTTCCTGCATTGTACGGCTCCAGTTAACGTAGCTATGTACGCCAATAGGGTCAAGGCCATCACAGCTTCGCACACAATGTCAGCTATCACTGCCGGGGCGTAAAAGATTGCTGTCATATCTATCACCATCCAAATTGTAATTGATGTGTACTGCCATATTCCCCAACAGTCAAACTGGAGAGTAAAGTGACCGAGGACGTGAGTGATGAATAAAGACAACCCTAAGTCACTCTGACCGTAGTGCAGATTGATGATCGCCAATCTGACACATCCATGTAGTAGCGTTACTATTCGCAGTGGTTGTCGTAAGTCCCAACAGCCGACACAGCAGTATAGCAGCCATATTAACAGTAGTGCAATAAACTCCACTCTACTCACTTTGAAGATGGTGTCATTTACGCCGCCAGTATTGTTGGACATTGTGCTCTCTTATTCTTTTTACTTATCTCCTTAAGTTTGTACGCTGTTATGTAGATGCTTCTTCTTCCTTCACTCCCCCAAGTTAGAATGAACAGGGCGTGTCTCGGCGTAGGGCTTTGTAGGCTTCATCGCTCCTCCCCTAACGGAGGAGGGGCTCCATATCACTGCGTTGTGTGCTCCTCCCACACAAGCGCAGGGCGGCTGCGAAACTTCCTTTTAACAAAACATATCCAATCACTGCAGCAATAATAAGTCCTATTATGATTAACAGATAGGGCCAAAGATATCCAAACAAATGTCCAATCCAACCAGTCACCACTTCGAGACCTTCTTTAATGACTTCTCCGGTCTCTGCAGCGAAAGTGGTGATTATTCCTCCAGCTATTATTTGCGTTCTTTCCCACCAAGAACATTCATGCTGACCTCTTCCTTTTCCACAGCTCAACCAATGTTCTGCAGGTGATTCACATGTACCATTATTGTAAATCCGATTGGGTCCCAACCATTCATAACCGACAATTTCTCGTCCTTCGCATAGACTTTTCTTGAAGGCATATCCTTCCTCAAGCATTATCAAAGCATCACCAACAAATGGCACTATGTGGCCTAGGACCTGCTTCCTTTTCGACATTCCATGTCCCAGGACAGCCTTGGCACATCCAACGTTGGGTGGAAAAGCTCTTATCCATACGCCAGCAATGTTCTTCTCCCAAACTGTTTGATGGCCGTAAGTGTCATACTCACCGTCATAGTAAGCGTCACAATATTCTTCCCAGCCAGGAACATTTCTACAATTTTGGCGGGCAAGGCTTATCGTGCATGTGGTATTATGTCTATTACAAATCATTTTCCAGGGTCGTGGCGTAACATAAGGGTTTGGTCTCCAGAGTACACTGGACCAAGTAGCTCTGTCTCTGGAGTAGACCGTGGCGATGTATTGATATTTAACCCAATAATTATTACTTTGATCCAAACAGGGGAATACCCAATCTTCAACTTCATATTTCTCCATTCCCCACCAGATGACGTCCTTACTACGTCTAACTCCTTCCTGCCATGCTTGAAGGGTCCCCTTAATGGTTGGAATCTGTAACAACTGTGTACAGTTATATACCCATCTTAGCCAATTCCCTGTCTTAATTTGGTCTATGGGACATCGGGGGGATTTACCAGAACCTTCAGCCAAATTATTATGGTATTCTGTCTCATGTAAGCTTTCATAAATTCTATTCGCCACACATTGATCAATTTTGCTAAAATCTTCCTGAGGTACTGACCTTAGCTCATCAGGCTTTGGTAGTTTTTGCACATAGAATTTTGCTTTATGTGGACCCCGCAAACTATGCCCAGTCCACGTGTATCTCTTTGGAAAATTCCCCTCAAAATGTATCAGTGGAACGCTCCAGACCCACGGAAAGGTGTCGTTAAGCCATTCATCATGTTTTGCCTCCTGTTTTTGTTTTTGTTTTTTTCCCAATATCCTGCTCGATAGCCCAGCAGTACTCTGCATCCCCATGAGCAATAGCAGGCTGGTTCGCCAGGTTCAGGTCTTATCCAAGTGCAGCCTACTTCTCTTCGCTCTCTTTGTTTTAACCGTAAGATGGTTGCCACGATAATCTCTTGATCCCTCACTTGTAGGTTTTGAAGGATGTCTGCTCCGGTGGTCAGGTTGTAATTGGTGGTGACGGTTGGAAATTCCCCACTGTCGTTCAAGTATTGCAGCCACTTATTCTTTAGCATCTGCTGGGTTAGGTTCTTTATCTTTGCCCATTTCTCTGTAGAATTCTGGTCCCATATCATGTAGATGTTTCTTGATTCAACTCCCCAACATGTCTGTTGGAAAGTTTTAGTTGTTGCGTACTGGACTCTGATATGGGTTAAGGTCCAGGGCGTACTACCATAGTGGTACAGGATAGCTAGAAGTACAGCAATGCCGACTAATAATGCTGTAATTCTGGCCATCCAACTCCAACATTGGAGGCACTTTTTCTTCCACGGCTGGCTTTGTTGCTGCTGCTTTCTTCCAACATTTTCATAGTAGAATTCACTTGGTACTGGTGGCAGCGGCTCCATCTTTTGGGGTCATTGCAGCAGTGGCATTTCTATGCCAAACTCCTCTTCTCTGTTGTGAAAGTGTAGGTACACGGACCCACAACAGGGGGCGCAATGAACGGACAATGGAGAAAGGTGAATAACAAGTTTTACTGTTGTGAAAAGAGCACAACCAATACAACAATTAATAATTTGGAGTTTGAAGCCGAAATCTGCTGGTGTCGTGTGGGCAGGCTCGAAGGTAGGAGGCGTCCGTCCTAGTCGAACCGGAACCACCCAGATTTCCTCTGCCACCGAACCCCAGAAGTACTGGAACCGCCAAGTCCCGAATTCCCAGGTGGCCACTGCCTCCGCTCGTCGGATCCGGTACTGCTGGCGGGAAAGAGCACAAACACACAGGTATGGGTGCGACAGCACCCAGTAGACAGAGAGGGGAGAAGCCGCCTCCACCTCTTGTTACAATGAAGCAGGAAAGGTGAGTACTTATCCAAGCAAGTAGCTTTCTGTAGTCAGCTGTCCTGAAAGGTTTACCAAGGTTTATCAGAGTCTTCAATATGAGCTTGCAGAGAAGGTTACCTTAATCTCAAGGCGATATCTCGGCACTGAGGTGGAGACGCTGTCCTGCTGATATACCTCCGTCCTGAGTGCAGTCAGCTGTGTCCAGTAATGGGTGACAGCTGTCACCCTGGCAGCCTTCGTCGGCGGCAGCGCCCTCTGGTGCCTGGAGCCCGCACTCCAGGCAGGGCGCCCTCTGGTGGTGGTGGGCCAGCAGTACCTCCTCTTCAGCGGCCCACACAACATTCTCTTGGTCTTTCGTTGATTCTTTGAGGTTGTGTGGTGATCACGCTGTCTTCCCGTGGTTCTTCCATCTCGGAGATAGATGATCTTAGGTGCTGTTGTTTGTCTCGTGTTCCCAACAGAAACGCTTGATGCTCGTTGCTGAAGAAGGGTGACTAACAAGGGAGATGGCCATGGGAGTCTAATATCTAGTCCTCGCCACGCCCATTTCCAAGTGACGACTGTCACCTCCTTCATTTCAGGCAGTGGTCCCTGGGGTGTGTAGAAACACTATGAAGATGCAGGATTCAATGCTCTACGTAGGTGCAAGATATCCTCATAGGCGTCCCAATATGCCATTCCACTGTAGACATACTGCGCCATCACAGAGTACAGAGGAGTCGATCTCCGGAATAGTCCTCTTCCTGACTTTATGCTAAGTCATATCAGTATAGCCCTTGGGGGTTGCCAAAGCCCCACTAGTACTCTGGTTCGCCATCCACTTCTAATAGGTGGGAGACTTCCGCCTTTCTCGATGTCAAGGTACTGTACCGTCATGCATATTGGGAAAGTTTGGTTCTCAATCAAACAGAAAGTTGAATGTGCCTCTTGTGGTTGAAGTCTTTTAAACATATAGGGACTACTGGATCTGGAAAGATCCAAGCCAAATATCCACATACACTCCCTGTAATGGATCAACATAATTAGGTCCCCACCTTATTTTAAACCTGTAGCCCCTTTTCTGTACATGCACTACATTCAAGATGCAGGGGTATGAGTCTGGACACCAGAGAATTGGGTAAAACTTCCATCCGACCCCAGGGGAACACCAGTGTTGTCCAACTTTGTTCACGATAGCTTCCAGAGGAGTGTATATTCCAGGCTCTACAAGGTCAGCAGTCCTTTTATATGAATCATTATCTACAAAGTATCCTCCTGTTCCCAGCAACCATCCTTTCTCTTTGTAATCCTTTTGTGGCCAGTTTAAACATATTTTCTTGTAGGGTAATTCCAAGTATGGTGTAAGTCCTCCATGCCCGGATCGTAGACTATTTACATTATTTTCATCCAGTTTGAAGGTCCGCAGCATGATTCAGAGTGAGTTGTCACTCCGCCATCGGTCTCCTCCTCTTTCTGCCAAGATGCACCACCATAGGGAATAGTCGTCTCTTAAAGAGATGAGTGTAGATGGGAGATGGGTGCTTAAGTTCTGAATCCATTCCTTTCCACGCCCACTTCCACATCGTAACAATTATTCTGTCAGGTTTAGGGAGGGGTCCCTCAGCGAACCTCTGTACCTGATGTGGGGGTACATAGTTCCATAGATCTTGCCAATGCTGCCAAAACTGTTTTCCAGAATACCTGGTTTGTGATAAGGCTAGATAAAGGGGAACTATAGGCTTCTCTTCTTGATCCTTGGGCTCAATTTGAAGCTGAATCTTCCTTGCTTGACAACAGTTCCAGACTCCTTTTTTGTACAGGTAGAAGAAGTCTTGATTTACAAAAATTGTTGGTATGGTTGGGGGTAGGCAGCTCACACAGGCCCGAGGTTGATCGATAACTCTCAAATTTAATGTCTGGTTATCTAAAATGTGATATCTTGGGTCTTGCAGTCGTCTGTACATTTGACGTCGCATGTTGGGGCTCGTTGTCCAGATCAAGCACTGGTTAAGGTATATTTCAACATAGACTCCTTGGAGTGGCTCAACGTAATTAATCCCCCATCTCAATGTGAATCTCAGGCCGTTGAGTTGTAGGTAAACCACATTTAATATCCAAGGGTAGGTGTCTGGACATCTTGGAACCGATTGGGGTATTCTTCGGCGTCCTATTATGTACCAACGCCGCAGACTTTCCTCGCTAAGCACTCGTTCAGCAAGTAATTTTTGTCCTGTTGTCTCTGTTAAGTCTGCATCTCTTTTATATTCATAATTTGAGACATAATATCCATTAGATGCTAGTTCCCAATCTTCTTCATCAAAATCTTTTTCTGGCCAATTTAAGTATAGTTTCTCAGCACCAAGGCCACATTGTATATAGGGTCCAAGTCTTCCTCGATTATTAATAATGGGTACTCTATTTACATCTGGTCCTTGGGACATTTTGCAAACAGCCGCTTCTTTTTACTTCTTCTTTATCCCGTGGAAAATGGAGGGAAACATCCAGCGACTCTGTGGCTTTCCTGATTTTTCCTCACCTTGAGTCGGTTGGTGTAACGACTGCTGCTGTTCCTCCAGGAGGTCAACATGTGCCCCGACAGAGTAAACCCCCACATAGGGGACCAACACCATCAGCACTGTGAGCCGCACCTTAATTGTTTGGTCCGGCCTACTAGGAGTGTCCGCTCTGCTAGCCACTCCCCCCATAGATTGTATCCTCCTCTTTCTCACCCATTCTTCAGGTGTCACGTGGTACTCGGCTGACTTCTTCTTCGATTTTGCCGCTTTATTTCCCCAGGCGTCTAGTCCAGTGGTAAAATAATACATGAGGGTTTCTCTGCCCCCTTTTTCTTGTGGCACCTCTTCTGCATCTTCCAGTAGAACTTCTGGATTTTTTTAGAACTTCTTCTATCAATTTGGCCCAAGTTGTCAATTCCCAAGGGCCGATCCATCCTTCTTCTTGGGCTTTTTGCTGTTGATCATCGGTCAGTCCTCCCATCATGTCTGTATATCCGGGTCGCTCCGGATCTCTATACACTCTGAACACCAGTGGAATTTGCACTGTGTCTATTGGAGGGTCATAAGTTTGCCCATACTCTGAACCATGGGACCAACTTTGATGTATAGCTTTATGCAACAAAGACAGCTTTCGCTCACCACCTCCTGCAGCTTGGTCACTTCCTCCTGGTCTAGTTGTTTCCAACATCAAATAGACACTTGGTGCCGTTGGACTCACGTCACCGCTGTCTTGATTCCCTTCTGCTTGATCAAGTGCAACTGTTGCTGCAGGATTAGCCCAACAGGCTTCATCGGTGTGAAAGGCCCTCAGGGGGTCCAAAAACCTTCTCACTTGCCATCCTTCTGCTCTTGCCACATGCAGTAGTCTTCCCATATGAGTTCTTGCTTTACACACCAGGCAATACTCGATCGCATGTCCATTCCAATAGCATGAACACACCTGCATATCCACATTGTCTCCACGTATGTCCCACTGGGTGTAAAAGACCATTCTTGGCAACTGGGTTAGTCGACATAACCCACATACAAGTGCATCCAAAACCTTCACCGGCTTGTGAAGTATTTGCTTGAACTCATGTTTTGCCCCACTTGGAATTGGGGGTTTTCTAACCCCAGGTCCCGACCATTGGACCGTCAGCGGTACGTCTTCGCCGCAAATCACACAGTGATTCTCAACTTTTTTCCATTGTAATATCTCCTTTTCATGAGATAAAAATCCTTTCTTTGCATGATATAGTTTCCTCAGGGCTCTGCCTGCCCAGAGGTCATTTTTGTTCTTCTTAAGGCAACCACCCCATTGACAGTGGCCACTCTGACGAAGGGTGGAAGATCTTGGGTGTTTTTGGCCATGTTTAGCTCCTGATTTCGTCTAGTTAGGAGTTGGCTTCAGCTGCTCCACTCCTTGGATTCCCTTCTTCTTCAGTTCTACTGTGTTGCTGTCCAGTATCTTCACTACTGTATCTGTGGTCTCATACTTAGGTTTAACAGCAGAGTTGGTTAGGTGATCTCGAGCTCTCACCCACACCTTCTGCCCAACCTTAAATAGGATCTTTGGTTCTGGTTCTCCATCCATTTTAGTCTGACTCCGCCCCACTTCCGGTGTCGAAAATGGGCGTTGGTTCAGTTCTTGCGAAGGGGTGGGCCTGCCGACACGATGGCGGTCATTCAGGGCCTGTCCAATTTCCAGGGCCTTAGTACTCCATTCCCTCGTGTTAGCATTTTTCCCAATCCAGTTTTTCACCAGTCCAATTGCCCTTTCCACGACTCCATTTGCTTGAGGGGTGTATGGGGGCGAGTAAATTCTCATTACTCCATTTTTCTGGCACCACTGGTCGACCTGAGCATTACAGAAATGTGTCCCATTGTCCGTTCTCAGCTCCCTAGGCATCCCCAGATTTGTACACACTTGATCCAACATGCTGATCACACTGCTGCCGTTGGCTTTTCTCACAGGCTTAACAGTCACATAGCCTGACATAGAGTCCACAAGCACCAACAGATACTTTTCTCCTTTCTTACCGGTCACCCCCATGGGCCCGGCAACATCCATGCATACTGATCCCCATGGAACAGTACTCTTTATGGTGAAACCATCCACCCTTTGACCTCGTCGTCCTGCATTGTATCGACCACATACTTCACAGTCTTTGAGGACTCGGCAGACTTGGTTTCTCGGAATCCAAAGTTGCAGCTTCTCCAGCTCCTTCCATGTGGGAATGGTGCCTGCATGGCCAAGCACTTCATGTACAACCAGCACCATCTCTTTCACGGACTCTTTTGGAACTACCCTTCCCTTGGGTGTCTGTTCCCACTTCTCGATCCCAACAACGACGACTTTTCTCAGCTGCACATAGCGGTCCACTTCTTCGTTCCCACTCCAATGTGCTCCTTCTTTTACATGGGCCTTCTGATGTACCACATCTAAGTCCATTGTTAGCCTCAACTCGGCTATTTTCCTCCACAAATCCATATGAGCTACAGGCTTCCCCTTAGCTCCCTCGAAACCATTTTCTTCCCAAATGGATAAGTCCTCTTTCAGGGCTTGTGCGCAGTAATGACTGTATGTAACCACTTTAGCCCTTTTTACTCTTCTCTTGTTTAACTCCAAGAGTCCTTCCAGTATTGCTGTAACTTCTCCGGCTTGGGCACTCCCTGGCGTTTGACCTTTTTGACGATATTTCTCCTTATCTTGATATTTCAGAATATAGCCCCAGTAAGCTATATTGTCTGTACCCTTCTTCGACCCATCAGTGTACATAATCCAGTCGTATGGCTTCATAGGGAGTTGCCTCTCCTTCGGCAACTTTTTTGTCGTCGACTGTTTTGGCCCAATTTCCAGCTCAGGGTCTAGCAGGATGTCCTCCCACCTTCCCCATCTGGCATTTGTGGCTTTAGTACTCTCAATAGTTCCTTTCCTTAGGAACCGGTGGACTTGGCTTTGAGTGATAACTTTTATTCCCTGACCTTGTGCAAGTTCTTTTAACGCACTCCAATATCTAGCCAGGACTGCCAGTTCTTTTTCTTCTGGTGGATATTTTCTCTCAATCGAAGACAGAGTATAGCTCCACAATGTTACCATACCCCCTCCTTCGTTGCTCACTTTTACCACCGAATCCTCTTCTTCACAGCTTATTTCGGCTAACAGACAAGTAGTCAGACTACGCGGCTCCAGCCTAACTGCGTCTTGAATGGCTTTCTTTAACTTTTCCAAGCAATCCTGATCTGTAGCTGTCCAAATCCATTGCTTTTGCTCTTGTCCATTAGGTTTCTTCTTGAGATGAGCATAAAGGGGCTTTGCATATCTCTGATAGTGTGGAATGTGATCTCTCACATAGTTACACAATCCCAATATTTTCTGTAGGTCATTCTCAATTTTTCTCGGCATACTTCTGAGAGTCCCAGGTCTGATGATACCTGGAATCCCAAATAGTTAACCTTGAATTGTCCAAACTGACATTTCTTCAGGTTGAGTTTTAATCCAGCTTCTGTGAGCTTCTGAATCACCTTTTGCAGCCGCATTTTCATCATCATCTGCGATAAACACATCATCGATGTAGACTGTTACTCCCAGATCTTTTAATATTTCCATTACTGCTGCTTGGAACACATTTGGTGAATTTCTGTATCCCTGCCGGAGTCGTTACCACACATAACTTTTCCCCTTATGTGTGAATGCTGTTTTCCCTGTGACTGTTTTGCTAATCGCAGGGAAAAGAATCCATTTGCCAGATCAATGCATGATTTGTATCTCTTAATTTGGAGCGTTTTCAGTGCTCCTTGGGGATTTATCAAACTCGCTCTATTGGCTATTGTTCGTCGATTGAGAGCCTTGAAGTTGATTACTGGTCTCCAGCCTCCTCCTGCCGACTCTGGCTTCTTAACTGCTTGGATGGGGCTGTTAGTAATCGGATTCAGTTCCACTCGAATGATCCCCAAAGCTTCCAATTCTTTTACTATTTTATCCATTTCCTCAACCGCTCCAGGGTTCAAGGGATATTGTCGCACCGGTGGATGTACTCCTCCTTCGATGACATGAATGTATTTAGCCCCCAAATCTCCACAATCATTTTTAAATCATGCTACTTTATCTTTGGAGATAATTTCCCTCAATTTTTCTTTCCCTGCTTCAGAGAAATCACTTTCTTCAATCTTTTCTTCTGTGACAGCTGGTACATCCACTTCTTTGTACCAGCTTACCGGACTCTTTCCAATTGGAGTCATATCCATTCGTACAACTCTTGCCTGTAATTTTTTCACTCGTCGTCTTATTAGAGTTCGAAGCCTTTTGGGCCGATGCAATTCTCTCAAATCCTTGACTGTTATCAAATTAAAGGGGCCTTTTATCCAAACTACCCCTTTCCATATTCCAAATGGTCTTTTCTCCATTGCCGCATTTGCATACTGGATCAGTAGGTATCCCTTGGTCTCGAGGCTTCTGCGGGTCATGGACACCTCTGCTCCCATGTCTACCAGGTACGGTTCTCCATCCACATCAGTGTAGATATTGTCCCCCTCCCAGTAGGCATGGTCTAGCGTGACCCGTGCCTCCAAAGCCATTACTTCTTCTGCCCTCCAGCTGCCGCTGAGGCTTGGCGGACTTCCTGGAGGGCTTTCCTTTGTTCTGGAGTTAATTTGTCGTACTCCTCTTTAGGGAGATAGCCATCACTACGAGGTGCAGGTGTAGGTCGCGATTGTGGTGGTGGAGGTGGTGGACCTCTCGGCCGAGAGCTCCATTGTCCAGCTGGAGGCCTTTGATTATTCCTCTGTGGTGTTTGATGCGGCTGAGGAGGTGGTGGTTTTGGCACTGAATTTCTTTTCTCCACTCCCACCGGTTTTTGTCCTGATCTCGGTGTGCTCTCCTTCTTCCTCTTTTCCTCATAGAACTGCTGCTCCAGATCCCAGCTCTTCACCACCAAGTCCATTTGTGGGACTGTAGTGCCGTCTATGGGCATTTTCACAAAGGTTGTCTCCCCTCTTCTTCCCTTAGTGACCTCTCTCAGTGCCCTAACATAGCGTTGTGGCAAAATCGTCTGTTTTAGCCCATGCCAAACTTGAACTAATGTTTGACCTTTGTCTAGTCCAGCTTTAGCTCGAGCAATATGGGAATCTTCATCATTGGGATCTTCCAACACTAACCTGGCATAATGGTTTCGTGCTGGTTCACCCCGACTGATGGGATGACTGGTAACTTGGGCCAGCCACATAGATTTACCCTCTTCGCTGTTAGAAGCTCTGTCAATAAGGGGCCACACTTCTTTCAAATAGTCCTTTAGGTCCTCATTTGGTTCTTTCTCTCTCACCAGCATCTTTAATTTCTTGAATTCACGGAATTCCCTGCCGTCTGCTTGAATTTCAGCTTGAATTGCTGGCAGACTTTGCTCTCTAGATCCAGCAGGAAAGTCCTGATTTGGGAGGCTCGCTTGTAATCCTGACGATGGTGGAATTGTTTCTCCCTCATCATCCAGATTTTCTTCATTAGTTTCTCTCAACACTTGCCGTGACCAGCGTAAAGCTGCTGTTTTTAGTTTTCTCAACATTACATCATGGGCAACGCCTAAATAGGTGACTCTGAAGTTATTTGTTAACTCTTTACAGGCAGTCAGTGTAGGATAGAAGGGCCACATTAGTATATTAGCCCACTCTCCAACAGTAGCTGTTACCTCGAGAGTTTTCTTTTCATCTTGTCGCTCAATCCACTCTTCTGGGATGTCATACCCAGTTTGTACAACTTCTGGAGCATAGGTTTGTCGCTTATCTCGGGTCTCCACTGGGTTGACCCTGACATCTCTTGCAATTCTCTCTGATGCTACATGCACATTATACACCCCAACTTCTTTCTTTCATCCTCTGTAGAGTCCAGTTCGTAGTTCTGGGCGTGAGACTTCTCTTTCCCCTACCACAGATAGCGGTTCGTCCTCTTCCGAGTCTTGTGGATTGATCTCCTCTTCAGACTCTCCTTCCTGATCGTCATCCATATCAGATTCATGGGAAGGACGTGGGTCTTGTGGTTGTGGGTCCCTGTTTTGTTCTGACCTTCGGGGTGACCCGGTTGCTTCGGCATTTCCGACAGGTAGAGGAATGAATATAGGATCCTCTTTTCCATTATCCGGTGGAGGAGCCTTGAAAGGCTCTCTCATCCGAGATTGGGAGCTTGTGGGTTGTATGATAGTCTGGAGCCCACTTGCAACTCGTTTTAATGTTGGTCGTGGGGTTTTAATCCTTAATTGCTGCACTCCCACAGCATAAACTGATCTTTTCTCACTTGTCGCCGTGGGGATGGACTGCATCACTAGCGGGGGACTAGTTGCCACTCCACTAGCTCCAACTGCACCCTTCCTTGGACCTGCTCTACTTGGTCCTAGGTTCACCGCTTCAAGTGCCCTTCTCACTCGATCTTGCTCCTGCTCATTGCTAGTGACCACCACAATTTCTCTCATTGATCCCCATACTCCTGGGGTACGCATGTGTAGGTTCACGGCTGCCATGGCAACCTTTTCTGCCTCTTCCCATGTCATATGTCCAGATCGTAATCCGTCTACACATATCACTACCCGCCGATGCTGGCATTCTTTAGCCAAATCAATAGCTGTTCCCAGAGTTTTCAGCATTACCTCCATGTATTCGATTGAATTTTCTCTCCCTGGGTAGCTTTCAAAGGGCACATGTATGAGTGCATGATAAGCCATTCGTGGTGCGCTTGTTATCACCATCGATCTTCCATCCAGACCTCTCCCCTTTATGTTCTTAAGCTCTTCTTGGTATTCTCTGCCTGCCCGCTCCTTGAGCTTTGCTCAGAATTTTCGGTTGGTAATTTTCAGTCTGGGATTTGTGAAGACAATGAGATTATCTCCATCTATATCCCAAGGACTGCCAAAATAATGATACGCCTGTCTTCCGTCTTGGGCCACCATTTTTTTGGTTCCTTCAGGCATAGGGTCCAATTCCTCCATGTAGTCAGATTCAGTGTATACATGGTGGGTTTTTGCCTTAGATTTTCTAAAGATCTCCTGCGAACGCCCTTCCTCTTTAATATGGTAACTCGGTCCGGCAACACATTCTTCAGCTTTAAGCTGTCCCAAGCTTCTGGGCCCACATTCCGGCGATTGATGGAATATCTGAACAGACACTCCCTGAAGGCTTCTTTGTCTTTTATCCTGCTCAACCAGGCGTTCTGTCTGTTTTCTAACTGTTGAGGTTGTTCCTCTCACACTTCCTAGGGGCAATTTTGGCCACTCTGGGTCAAAGCTTGTGTGGAGCTGGTCCGGGCTTTTATATTCTTGACCATTTCCCCCAGGATTAGGACCTCCCGGGGATATCGATTCATCGCCACCTACCTCTGGCTGGTGTTCCTCATCACTTTGTTCGGATTCGGCCTGGGAGTCTATCTTGCCTTCGTCTTCATTATCGAGGATCTGACTTCCACTCATATCTTCCATTATAGGATATTGTTCCTTAAGCATTCTTCCTAACCCTTTTAGCCGTTCTGCCATGGACTTAAACTCAGCATATACGGACGCTGATTTTGCTTTAACATCAACCAGGACCGTCTCTACTTCCAACAACCCAGCTGTCATTTTTACTACGGAGTCATAACTTTTCTCAGGGCTTATTAAGGTGGTGATTTGTCCTCTTTTCCACTCTTCTCCGAGAAGTTTGCACCACCATTCAAACCACTCTCTGGTCCCCATCTTGTCCTTTGGGAGTGGTGGGCTCCCCAAAACGGCCAGGATCTGCCCCTCCTTATGCTTACCTGGATAATATATCCCTAATGTGTGTATAATTTCTGCCATGTCTTCTTTGAAACATTCTTCATCAGTTTCCACACTTTGATCTATGACATATTTTTGAACTGTTTCTGCCCAAGTATCATATCCTCGTCCATACAATACCACTCTGTGTGGCCGAAAATCCACTTCTTTTTTCCCTTCATGTTCGGATTCAGGGTTTGCTACGGGTCCTGGCTCTCCTTCCGCCATATTTTCACTGCTTATTTTTAATACTAAACTTACTGTTTTGTAATGATTGTCCTCTCTTTATTCTCTCGGTTGCTGAGATTGTCGATTCCACCACTGCCGTCTCCTTGACTTCAGCTATGGTCCTTGTCGTCTCGAGTCGTCTGCCTCTCAAAGCCTCTCTTGGCGCCTTTAGTCAGGGATGAGTGACAGACTACTTGGCTATTCAGCGCTAATTCCAGAGGTTAATTCCAAATCAGCTGCTCCTTTTCCTGCTTCTCCCCTCAGGAACCTCACGGGTTGATGATCCTATTCTCTCTTGTAGATCACCATTTTGCACGGTATACTCTCATACCTGCTTTCTTGATGATCCGATCCAGCAGGCTCCCTCGCCTGCTTCCCTTCCTCGTCATTTCGTGACGATCCAGCAGGCTATCCCCGTCTGCTTCTCGTCCCAGTCCAGACGATCCAGCAGTGACACGTCTGCTTCTCATCCTTGATCCCAGCTCCCTGGGATACTTACTCCTGTTGACTTTACTTCGTCCTTCTGGTGGTCGCCTCCAAATTTTCACACCTCTGGAGGACAGATATGTTTCAAGCCATTACTGGACCTATACAGGCCATCAGCCAACACTCTCCACAACACTGTCTCCTTTGGTGATCTACTCAGAGGCTTTCCACCTACCCAATGGCAAAGACTCTCTTTTGGCCAGGATTCTTCCTCGGACCCGACTACACTTTGTCAGGTCCCTGTTCGGGCGCCACGTGTCAGATCCCGCTTTTTAGATACATGGCACACGCTCACCCTCCGATGAGTGTGTTTGTGTAAAAACCAGCTCTCTGTCTCTGGGGTTCGACCTTCGTGTCTCCACGGGTATTACCCGGCAGGGCTGTACAAAGGCTGTTCAAGCTGGTGGCGAGGAGATTCATCTAGCTGCTCACTGCCTCCATCCGGACGTCCACCCCGCTGAAGCTGATCTCACACCCCGGTCGAATAGCCTTCTCAGGAACCAGGATATGAACCGGCCACGCCCATTAACGGCAGCTCTCCTCTTATGGATCAGGGCTCTTGGAATGTTGCTAGATTTTGAATTTAGTGACTCGTACAGCAAGTCCCCAGGATGTGTTATTTTCATTAAAAAACCAGACTAACCTTTTAGAGCCTTTTTGATGTTGTACACCCAATAAACTTTAACTTTTACACCTTAAGAAGCATCAATAATCCAATGTCCGAGCCTTAACACTTTAACTGCATGCTTGGAAATTTATTGCAGGTTTTGCAAGTGCCAATAACATAATCAACATAGATTATATGGTGATAATTTCACAATAGTAATTCAAATATAATTAGAATAATGATTGGCAGAGATTTTTGTTTTTAATTCAATAATTCTGACTGATCTTACTTTGACTGGGACTGGATTGACATCTTAACAATTTTTTCTAGGAGTGAGGGAAGGAGGTTTTTGAGGTTAGGGTCCCCAGCTCGATGAACTTGATTTCCTCTTCATCAGCTATTAATCGTTAGCTGACCACGATCCTTGTGTGATGTTGTAATCCTTCAGGAAGTTAATCCACATAAGAATTTATTCCGTCTTCAATCAACCAAAAGTTGATCTAATCCATTCTGGTATGCTGTGATATTCCTTGAGAGAGAAATCGTTGAACATTCCCCACTCAGACTTAAGGCCAGTGGTTATTCTCCATTGTTCTGCTACTCCGTGACTGGACGGCCTGACTGGGAGTTGAAATCTCTCTCAAATGATCTTTTATGGCTCCAATCCTCTCACTCCACGATTCCAATTGCTGCTCACAAGATGGTCAAGTCTCGTGATCTCCTCGTAGCAGGGGAGTAGTGGCAACAGCACCTCTCCCTGGAAGAATAACCCCATTTTCTGGTGTTTCAACAGGTTATATATGTTCTTGACTCTTGTCGTCCTCAGATGATCTTGGTTACCATGGGGACGCTGTTGACTCTGAACCTCCTCCCTTCTCCTTCTGCTTTACTGGAAATCCCCACAGCCCCTACCAGTAACTTATTTCTCAAGTTCCTCTTTTCTGTTAACACTTCAGCTTTTCCGAGAATTCATTCTTTTAAATCATTTCTTCAAAATCACATCAATCATATTCAATCATTTCATTACAACTCTCTTTCACATAAAAACAATTCATATGATCATATACAAACATTCTCATTCCTTATTATTCATTTCATTTTTACCAACATCTTAATCATTTGATCAGTTGTTCAACATCAGCTTTTCTTGCCCACTTGTAACATCTTCTTCACTTCCTCTTTTTCTCTGACTCTGCATTCTTTATGAAAAACAACTCATAAAATCATTCATTTCACGTATTTGTAACATACTTTTTCTAATCAACTCTTAATTTTAACACATTAATACTTCATTTGATCATACTTGTCATGTTAGAATCATTCTTAGACATATTCCATCGTCTTCACCACCGAGTTCATTCCGTGGGCCTCCCCATTTGCAATGGAAAAGTCCGGTATGACCTCACTTACTCCTGGAAGGTACCAAAAACAGTGCAGTTTAATCCAACAATATGTATATTAATTCCATGGCTCGTATTATATTCCAAGATGAAAACAAGCTGAAAGCAAGCTTAAAGTCATCTTTCCTGACAAGCCACTGCAAAAGGTACTACTACTTGATAGGCGGGGTGGTGATTGCTACGTTAGCTAAGTTCGTTATGTGACATCATTTAAATGTCATGTCATGAGTGGTGGAGAACCTTCATATTTTAAAAGAGATGATCTCATCTAAAAAGGTTAACACTATCTCGAGAACAGTAAAACTATAAAAAAAAATCGACAAGGCCAATTCCAGGACTAGGACTGGAGAATAATGCCACTTCACAGTCTTAAGAACAGTTTGTTAAAAACAGCATAAAAGGAATAAACAAACAAAAAAAAGGAACTGTCCGAGACATGGAGAAATGTGGCGCTCACTGTGCAGTGTTTCTATGTCCAATACTCTAAGCTGAGATGAAGTGTGCATCCAACTGCTATGCGACATCCCTCTCTGGGGCTCAGCCTGATATCCCTGATATGGCGCAGTGTCGCGCTCTGATCACCGCTCATGTTGTAACAGTCCATTTTAATAGTCATTACCATGGTATTACAGTATTACACCTCAAGAGGGCGCCCATGTGTTTTACCATAGATAATGGTCCTTTTTCTTTCTTCTTCGCTCTCATGTCATGGACTCGGCCGTGTGTACTCGGACAGCTGTGCAACCTCCAGTAACTTGTGGTAAAGCTGGCAACTTCTCTTTTTCTTTTGGTAAATAAACTGGTATTTTGTGGAAATCTACAACTACAAGTCGTGCTCTTTTGCTATCCAGCAGCACCTGTCCATGGCTAACTACAGCCCGCACCACCACACGTTACAACTGGCAGCTGAACATTGTTTTCTCTGGACCTCAATCAAGTTTTTGGATCCCAAAAAAGGATTCTTTTGTCTCACGTTTACATTTTTTAGTGATCCCAGTGCTTTTGTGGATGCTCTGGACGACGTTTCCCAGTCATAGCTGCAGCCTCGTGCAGGCGGGACCCGACTATTTTCTGGATGCCCGTGAGTGCAATACAGTTTTACTTGACTGGATGAAGCTAACTCCACCAAGAAAATGCAACCTGTGGATCAGTTATGTGGAAATCACCACGTGGATTTGTTTCTACAAATGCCCACATCCGTTGGAAGACAAAAACTGAACTTTTCACGCTCTTTAGGCACTGCGAGGGAATCTTTTTGTCCACATCAATGTACACAGACATTTACCCCTCTGCTGAAATTAGACGGACCCTTGACTGTGAGTAGTGACTTTTTCGACCACAAACAGTAGTGTTAGTCATATTAGAGAAGCTTGAATCTTCGACTGGACTGGGTTGCTTGACGTGAGGATGTTTCGCTTCAAATCACAGAAGCTTCCTCAGCTAAAATTCTTGCTCTGGTAGTCTGACTTCTGTCTTGACTCTTGTAGAGAAGAATAAACCAGAAGCCAACAAAAGCTGGAGTTTTTTAACATAACCAGACCCCACCTACCGAGAGCCTGACTGCTATAGGCTAGTGACTAAACAATAGCTCTAATTAGCACCTATTGTGCTCTAGTTAGCACTCTCCTAATGACAGGACGGAAGCCTCCCCTGATGGCTCCCTTGACGACTCTCTCCTGATGATGTGAATGACTCATTACCATGAACAAAAGACTGAAACTGCTTTGACCTGAGTACCACATTGTAAACTGGGGACAAAGCGTGTCTGAGACCCGCTCCGCGGTTAAGGCTGGGTTTCAACTGTTTTACAAAGAATGCTTCCTTGACACCTCTCTCAAACCATTTCTTCTCTCTGGCTAAGATTTTAACTTCCTTGTCCTCAAACGTGTGGTTAGTGTCTTTCAGGTGGAGATGAACTGCAGACTGAGGTCCACTGGCGACCTCTCTGCGGTGCTGGTATAGCCTCTTGTGTAAAAGTTGCTTCGTCTCACCTATGTAGTGTTCATTACAGTTTTCCTGACATCTGATATGATACACTACATTGCTCTGTTTGTAACTAGGGATCCTGTCCTTAAGGTGAACTAATTTCTGTCTCAAGGTGTTGACTGGTTTAAAGTAAACTGGGATTTTGTGCTGTCTGAAGATCCTCTGTAGTTTTTCCCCTACTCCTGCTAAATAAGGGAAAGACACTCCTCTTCTTCTTGTCTCCGTCTCCTGTCTATCTGGTCTCTTTGTTTTCTGGGACTTCTGCACTTTGTCCAGGGACCAACGTGGGTACCCACATACTGTGAGGGCTTTCCGTACAAGTTGTTGCTCTTTAGCCCTTCCCTCTGCAGTTGTGGGCACCTGTAGGGCTCTGTGTTGAAGAGTCCTGATCACCCCGAGCTTGTGTTCAAGGGGGTGGTTTAAACCTCTGTCTGGAGCTGCCTGTTCTCTCCAATCGTAACATCACAGTCCAAGATGGCTAAATGGTTGTTTCTGGCATCCTCACGTGTGAACTTGATATTGGAGTCCACCGAATTGATGTGTTCTGTAAAGTCCTCGACCTCCTGTTGCTTGATTTTAACCCATGTGTCATCGACATATCTGAACCAGTGACTGGGAGAGATGCCCGTGAACGACGTCAAGGCTGTCTTCTCCACTCGCTCCATGTACAGATTGGCCACAATGGGGGATACCGGAGACCCCATCACACAACCATGGATCTGCCTGTAGTAATTCCCCCTAAACAGGAAATACGTGGTGTTAAGACAGAGCTCCAAGAGTTGGCAGATGTGGTCTGGTGTGAGTTTGGTCCTTTCAGGTAGAGACACATCTTCCAGCAGTCTCTGCCTCACAGCTAAGATGGCCTCAGCGGTTGGGATGCAGGTGAACAACGAAGTCACATCAAATGACACCATAGTTTCATCTGACTCCAGCTGCAGGTCCTTGATCTTGTTCACAAAATCTTGTGTGTTCTCCACATGGTGGTCTGAGTTACCCACTAGAGGAGCCAAAATCCACTTGAGGTGCTTGGCCAAATTGTATGTGATGGAATCTGTGCTACATACAATAGGCCTGAGTGGCACATCCTGTTTGTGGATTTTGGGCAGTCCATAGATGCATAGAGTGGCGTCCCCCGGGTACAGTCTGTAGTATGTCTGCCTGTCGATGAATCCCTCTTTCTCCAGGTTTTGGAGGCAGCTAATGATTTTCTTCTTATAGCCACTCATGGGGTCTCTCTTCAGACGTTCGTATGTACTGGAGTCATTGAGCAAGTTGTTGATCTTGGCCTCGTAGTCCGATCAGGACCACCGTGCATCTGCCTTTATCTGCTGGCAGGATACGGATGCTTTGGTCCTTCTGCAGTGCTGCCAAAGCTTTCTGTTCTTCTCCTGTGATGTTGGACGGAGGAGGCTTAGCACTGTTAAGCGCTGCTGTGACTCTTAGTCGGAGGTCCCCAGCTTCTGACTCTGACAAACTGTTGTGTTTAATGGCTGACTCTACTGCAGTGCTGTAATCTACTGTCGGTATATGTTTAGGGGTCACTGAGAAATTTAGTCCTTTGGTGAGCACATCCTTTTCTGTCTGTGTAAGAACCCTGTCGGACAGATTCTTTACCCAATTTTCCCTGTTGTCACTAATTTGTCTGGGTGTATCTTTAAAACTACTCCCACTGAAAGTACACCTTTTCTGCACTAAAAGGTTGTGAAACTTCCTGATTTGCCTCTCCTTACTTTTTAAATGCTCAGCCATTTGAATTTTAACTATGAACTTTGTGATCTTATTATGGGCCTCTTCCCCCACTAAGGTTTCTAACCTTTTGTAAAGACTATCAAGATTATTTTGGAGGTCTAATATTTTAAAATGAAGCCGCCTAATTCTAAGACCCAAAATCCTCCTAAGGTAACTGTGCTGGATCTTTTCTGCTGTGTGGCCTGCTTCTAGTGCCTTTTGCTTCATGCATTTGGGAATAACATTGTTTTGTTTGCATCTTAGGTTAAATCTTAAGTGGTTTCTAAAGTTAGCTATCTTTTTAGCAGTCCTTTCCAGCTTACGTACCAGTGCCAGGGCCTCATGCCCACAGTTGGTCGCAATGTTTCTGTGTAGGCTCTCAGTTGTCCAGGTGGTTTCCATAGTAGAGAAGCTTGAATCTTCGACTGGACTGGGTTGCTTGACGTGAGGACGTTTCGCTTCAAATCACAGAAGCTTCCTCAGCTAAAATTAGTCATATATTATCGTAAAATACGACTATATAAAACTACACTATTTACTGGTTGTACTTTGTCATGCTTATAGTAATACAGTGATAATGACCATTCTGGCCTCAGTCTAATTTTGGGTAACATTTTTTTTGAGTGGCTTTCTCTAAATAAGGTCTTGACCAGCACCTTTAGGCATGTTTTTTTTTTTTCACTTTTGGTCAGCATAGCTTCGTCTGACTGACTCTTTTTGCTTACTATTAAGGCCCTGTGCTGTGTTTAAGTGTGCTTTATTTTTGGAAAATCGTGCACATTACCTGCACGATTTTGACTCAGACATGGGACTCACCCCTTTACCGATATACAGTATTGTTAAAAATAAAATTCCTGACCTTAACCAACAAGTAGTGGATTTGAGAACAGAAGTTGACAGACTTAGTGACTGTTTACGTGACTCACTGAACATGCAGCAGACTTTCCTGAAGCAGTGGGGCCGTCTCAATGAGGAAAACCCTTTTCCTCCTGCAGTCATACAGTCTCCTGTTTTCCCAATGGCTACGTCCACGCCTCACGTCTCTACGGCAGTCTGAGCTAAACCTACAGTCAATGCTAATGATTCTAATCCATTCCTGCCTACCAATCCATTTCTACACACCAATCCTTTCCTGCCACCTCAGTTACTTGAGCTCAGCAGTGCATCGAGGGTGATAGCAGCTGCTTTACATCACGCCAAGCTAGAGCCACCGGTATATGCTGGGGACAATAAAGTGCAACCTGAGGACTGGTTACAAGCTGTTGCCACATACAAATCCTCATTGGGCTTAACAGATGGACAACTACTAAATGAACTGTCACACTTTAACAGATGGACAACTACTAAATGAACTGTCACACTTTCTTGCTAAAGAGCCCGGGAAATGGTTCAAAGCCCTGAGCTCCCACATCACCTCATGGGCCCAGTTCTGTCAGCTCTTCAGGACAGTTTTTCTGCCTTCCGACAACCAAGAATGCATTCTGAGGGGACTTTTGGATCGTGTCCAGGCTCAGGATGAACCACTCCCAACCTTCATGGCCCACATGCTGAGTGAGTTTAATAAACTGAAAAGTCCGCCACCTGAAAAAGAGCAAATCAACCTGATTAGCAAGAACTCTCTTGAAAATTACAGAGTTGCGCTGTATGGAGCTAATATTACTTCTGTAATGGAACTTTTGCTACATGCTCATGAGCTCCACTCAGTGCTTGGACCAAGTGGACCACAGACTTTTTCCTGTTACAAAGAACAGCGCAAGCCTGAGCCATACTGCTTTAAATGCTGTCAACCAGGATTCACATCGCGCACCTGCCCAAATTGCAACGGCCAGCCTTCTTCTATGCAGACCCCTGCAGATGCTACGCGGCCCAACCCATTTCAACCATCTCCAGCGCCTGGTCCCCCTGACTCAGGACAACACAAAAACAACAATGACAGTGCCCGGGCCCCAACACAAAGCAAGCAATCGGGAAACTGCAGGGGAGGGAAGACATTTCGCAGAGGCCAACCTCCCTCCAGCCGCTAACAGAGCCTTATTCACCTATGACACCCCAAGATGGTCCAATTCTTGGACACATGGAGGACAATTTTTCCAAAGCCCACTGGAATACTCCTCTGAGAACAAAAGTCAACTTCAACGCTACATCTGTGGAGGCTACTCTTGACACTGGTGCTTCCCTCTCAGCAGTAAGAGCAGATCTCATTCAAGTCAATGGCACCTACCCCAACAAAACAAGTGAGTGGATTGACCCTGCAGTCAACCTCGCCAATAACGCTCCTTGCATCCCTGAGGGTGTCACTTGGCTCAACATTGGATTCATGAACAAGAACCTTTACCAGCGTTTTTGCAGTAATACCCTGCAAATACTCTAACCCTAACCCCTACTGCACTTCAGAAAAGGAGTGCCTTGCTGTGGTATGGGCCCTGGAGCACTTTCGCCCATACGTTGAAGTTATGCATGTTACTATTTACACTGACCACAGCAGTCTTAAATGGCTGATGTCTCGTCCAAACCACACTGGTCGGCTTGCCCGCTGGTCACTTCACCTTCAAGACTTTGATTTCACGATTGTGCACAAACCTGGCACACACAACAAAGTGCCAGATGCGCTGTCACGTGACCCCTTACCTCTGACTTGTCACAGCCCAACAGATCTCTTGCCTGAGCATGCTGTGATTAGCAGTTTGGACATTCGTGCCCTGCCCCCTGTGATGCTTTCTGACCGTTTGCAGTTGAGACATTTACAGTTAGATGATCCTGTCACAGGCCCGCTACTCAGAGACATCGAAGCAGACTCACGGATCAACTCAGAGAGTGAAAATCTGTTTCATTATGTTGTGCACGACTCTTTACTGTATTGTAAAGATTCTAAGTCCAAATGCGCTTTGCACCCTTTGAAAGAGCTGAAACTGTTTGCCCCTACGTCTATTAGAGGCACCTTGCTTGAGTATTACCATGACCACCCCACTGCAGGTCATCTTGGTGTTTCTAAGACCTTAGCTAGGCTGCGCTTCAGGTTTTTCTGGCCCAAAATGGCCGTGATGTCAAACGCTATGTAACCTCATGCTCAGTCTGCCAGTTCACTAAGCCTAGTCAGAGAAAACCTTCAGGTCTTATGGTTCCCATTGTACCTCAGACACCCTGGGAGTATGTAGGCATAGATTTTGTTGGCCCTCTACCCCACACCCCAGCTGGTAATGCTGGCAACCAGCTGGTAAAGCTGGCAACTTCTCTTTTTCTTTTGGCAAATAAACTGGTATTTTGTGGAAATGTACAACTACAAGTCGTGCTCTTTTGCTATCCAGCAGCACCTGTCCATGGCTAACTACAGCCCGCACCACCACACGTTACAATGTGTGGGCTTTCTTCTCATGGCTCTGTCCTGGCTGCCACACTGACCTGGATAGGTTGGCTCACGTCTGTCGTGCCCATCCATCTCTTTCTGTGTCGCTTCGGCAGTCCCTGTTGGTAGGACTCTGTGTTCATCTGCCACTTTGGCAGTCCCTCTCTCCTGCTGTACTCCATGCCTTTCCACCCTCTCACACTCTTGTTCCACTTCCTGCTTTTTACTCCCCTCTACAGCCACTCAATAGTCCAGTTCAGCAGCTGGATGGTCAGCTGACTGGTTCGTAGCCTGTCCATTAGCCCCTGCCCAGGTGAAGTTCAGTTCATTAAGTGAAGTTCATTTGCACTCGCTGTGCAGCTTGTTTTTGCATCAGCTGTTAAGATAGAGCTCCTCATGTCATACATGGATATTGTCTTCTGCAGTTAAAGTGCAAGGAACGATATGGCCAGGTTATATGCACGTCACTGTTGAATAATTAATTCAACAAGAAAAAAGTCACTCATCTAAACGATGATCTCCCCTTCTGGCACATTATGTTTGACATTTTCTATGTTTTTCATGGCCATGAAACTAGGTCAAGTCAAATGCCAACTGCATTAGCACCTTAGTACAGTGGTACTATATGTTAGGCTGTTCCAGAATCAGAATTTCTTTATTGTCCCGTAAAGGGAAATTAGTGTTGCAGCATGAGCACACAAAAGACAAGGTACACAAAGACAATAATATAACAATATTAACAGTGAAAATAAGACCCAGTTAAAAGTCTAAACTCAAACATAATAAAAACAATACCATACAATATTAAATATTCAATCCAGAATCCATGGCAAAACAAAGTATTGCAAAAGTGCAATATGTGGATGTGCAAATAAGCAATAGTAGTGCAAAATAAACAAGAACATCAAAGGCTAATTGCCATTATGTAATGAAATTCCACCTGAAATCTTTTAGTCCTCATCATAGGAGCCCTAAAATGACGGCCTGAGGGCAGAAGCTCAAACTCTTTTTTCAGTGGGTGATTAGGACAATCCAGAATAGCATTAGCCTTTCTCAGGACCTGTCTGTTATAAACAGACATTACCCCGGCCTGCTGACTTCCTGAGATTTTTCCAGCAGTTTTGACAAGACTGCTGAGACGACTCTTATTGGAACAATTCAAATTTCCAAACCATGCAACAATACAAAAAGTCAAAACCGATTCAGTAAAACTTCTATAAAAGAGAGTCATCATCTCAGAAGAAACCTGGAAGGAAAAGAGGTAGACTTCCTAAAATCAATAATCATATCTTTAGTTTTTGACACATTCAACTCCAGAAAAAACTCGTCACACCAAGAGACAAAGTCATCAACAGCAGGCCCATGGTCCTGCTCATCTCCCTGAAGAAGACTAACAATAACTGTATCATCAGCAAACTTTAAGATGTGTCTGTTACTGACAATGCTACGGGACTCATTAGTGTACAAAATAAAGAGCAGGGGTGACAAGAAACAACCCTGAGGAGAGCCAGTAGAAGATGAGAGCACACGAGAAAGAATACCGTTGACTCTCACACACTGTGACTCTCAGTGTGCCAGTGTGCACTGGTCCTTCCGGGAGTTATGATGTTTACAATGGCACTTGTCAAAGTGTGACTGACAGAATTTGCCATTCTAACAGGCAGGTTTGCTCCACATAACCTGTCCAAAAAAGCTGGATGATGTCCAAGGTGTTTTACATTGATACATACGAGGTCTCTTAGATAATAAACCGACCCTTTTATTTTTTTTTTAACTATATGGATTTGAATGACATGCGATTACACCAATCATGCTTAAACCCTCGTGCGCATGCGTGAGTTTTTTCACGCGTGTCGGTGACGTCATTTCCCTGTGGGCAGGCCTTGAGTGAGATGTGGTCCCGCCCTCTCGGCTGAATTCCTTTGTTTCACACGCTGCTCGAGACGGCGCGCGTTGCTTTATCAAAATTTTTTCTGGACCTGTGAGGAATATCCGAGTGGCCACTATTCGAGAAATTAAGCTGGTTTTCTGTGAAAAGTTTAACGGCTGATGAGAGATTATGGGGTGTTTCTGTCGGTGTAAGGACTTCCCACGGAGCGGGACGTCCTGCAGCGCTTCCAGGCGCTGTCGTCGGCCTGTTTCGAGCTGAAACCATCCTAATTTAAGGCTTAATTCACCCAGGACATCGTGAGAGAACAGAGAAGATTCAGAAGAGGCCGGCATGAGGAATTTATGCGGACATTCCACTGTTTAAGGACATTTTTTTAATGAAAGACGTACGCGCAAATTCGCCGAGTCGTTTCCGTGACGACTCGGCAAATCTGTGTGCGCCGCGACAGGAAAAACACCTCCGTGTTGAAAACCATTTGTAGAATTCAGGCGGCTTTTAATGGCTTTCAACAAGTGAGTAACTGAGAAATTGTTTAACAGCTTGGGCATGTTCCAACTTGCCCGTTAAGATTTCCAACAGAGGTGTTTTTCCTGCCGTGACCCCCCGCGGTCGGGTCCAGCCCGACATGCGACTCTGCCCGCACGTTCTTTCATTACAAAATGACCGTTAACAATGGAATGTCCGAATAAACTCCTCATGCCGACTTCTTCTGAAAGTTCTCTGTTCTCTGACGACTTACTGCGTCAACAGAGCCTGAAATGTGGAAGTTTTCAACTTGAAACGGCGAGACGCTGCCGCCTCGAAGCGCAGATCGCCGTCAGGCGCCTGTGGACCGTCCTTAAAGCGACACTACCAGACCAAAATCTCTCATCAGCCGTTAAAATTTTTACCGAAAACCAGCTGAATTTATTGAATGGTGTCCACTCAGTTGTGCCTTACAGTTTTGAAAAAATTTTTATCAAACAAAGCAACAGTCTCTGAGCCATTCCTAAACAATGAAAAAAATCGACGAGCGGGTGGACGACTCCTCACTCAAAGACTGCCCACAGGCGAATAACGTAACCGACAGGCGTGAAAAAACTCTCGCATGCCCACGAGGGTTCAAGCATGTCTGATGTAATCACATGTGATTCAAATCCATATGGTTTTTGAAAAAATAATAAGGTCGGATACTTTTCTAATAGACCTCGTAAAACAAAAATAAGTAAAGTGCAACTTCAGTGCAGGATATTCAGAACAACAGTCCAACCTGAAACTGTCCTGCTTTCAAGGAGCCTGATACAATGTTGAAATACTACATGTTCAGTCGGAGTTGGGAAAAATATTGATAAAGATGATAATCTGATATTTAATTTTCAATATGAGAACAGGTTTTTAAAGTCAAGAATTTAAATAATTCTAATTCAGTTGCTGGTGGAAATAACTTGGACATGCAGTACTGCTTTCCTTCAGCAAAGGATGTAATGTATTGTAGACTCTGTCAGCCAGCTCCATGGCTGCTGTGCTCAGTGTGGCCCGTCTGATCTGTATGAATGGCCCGATGCAGTGGCACAGCACGCTGTCCAGTTTTCATTTTGTGCATGGAAAAAATTATGAGAACAAATCAAAAGTTTCCTACAGTACACGACTGGCTGTGGCAGATATGGTAATATACACTCACCAACCCTAATAAATTATTTTACCAGTAGTAGTGTTACAAAAACAAATGTACATACATCTTCAATTGCTTATCTGGCATCAGGTTGCAGGTATCCAATTGCAATACTTGTAAATTCTCATTTGTTATGTGTTTCGCTACATAGTGAACCATCACCCAACTATTGTGATACCTGTCAAGTCGGGACATAAGTGTCTGTATTTGTTTGTTTGTTTGTTTGTTTGTTTGTTTTTTTGGTGAGTCAAAATTGAAATTACCAAACAGGTGCCTCCTGCAGTTGACAATATATACTACTTTGTCCTGTCTCATTTACTATTGAATTATCTCATGTCCTGCATATGTGACAAAAATGTTTCATGACACAATTTGTCCTGCTGCATTGATTCACTGAAGCATAGAAAAAAAAGAGTTCCATCCTACTGATTGGCCACCTTCTGTCCAGCGACCTCATGACTCCAGAAGCTCTGCCCTCGTGTTTCAATCTCCAAGCCCAAGGACCCAGAGACATGAACGTGACTGCTGAGAAAAGTGAGTCATAGTATAATTTGAGAAACAGTTTGTGTGTTTGTTCCACTACTCCTTTGAGGTGCATGGGCCAATTTCCACAGAGCATGCTGTGTGCATGTAGGTTGACCCTAGAACTGCTCTTGAGGGCTTTGTTTGCCAAAGATCAAGGTGCTTTATCTGTGTGCTTGTTCCCCTCCTCCTCCTAGGTCCACTATACAGTAAAACTTGATATGTGGATGATAGTCAACCTCAGAATTGCTCCTATCACTATCACTCCTAACTTGGCACTCATAGGTGAGAGTTCCAGATTTGCCCAGCAAGGTCACGTTTTCCAAAGGTTAATCAGTGGGGTCAAAGTGGTCTGCAGTGAAGGTTGAGAAAGAAATTGCCCTTTCTGAATTAATTTTGGCAAGGGTCCAGTACTCTGATTCTCTGTTCGATTTGAACCGTGCATTTCACAGATTCCCTGGCAAGGTCAGCCGCAGGTCAGTAATTTAGGTGAAGGTCTAGGTCAGGGGTGGAATTGATGGGCCAAGATGGTGCCGGTGTTTCCTTGCAACCTATCAACTCAGACTCAAGTGATTTTCACAGACAATGAGGACTTTCAGTTGAGGGAAGAGCTCAGCAGTAAACCACCCACTGAGGTGATCAGTTGCAAGAAAAACCTGCACCATCTTGGCCCATCATCATGCCATTAATACAATTGCTGCCACACATTCGCTAAAAGTGCTGAATCCACTTAACAAACTGAATTTTCAGTTTTCAAATTGCCTTTTTTACAAATGAAAAAATGACATATTTATAAATGTAGATTTATTCGTAAAACCCACCACGCATTTCAGTAAGTTGTGTGTTACTGACCAACCAACCACTCATGTCAGAAAATTAATTTACCCATAATGCATTGCGGCATTTGTGTCTAAACACTAAAACCTTCAAAATTAGTGTATTACTTTAAAATTAAAACATATAGCTGATATTTTCACTTTGTAAAACGACAGACATGACGTTAATTTCAATAACTTCCCCGGAATTAGTTTGTTTAAAATGTTAACCATAAGTCAAAACTGTCTGCCTGTACATGACTTGTGTGATATGCCAGTGAGTCTGTATGGTGTGAAGAGAAATTATCTCCCTCCCCTTTCTGTTTTTGTCTCATAGCCAGCTCTATCCTCTGCCTGCAGAGGATAGAGTTGTACCACTCATAGCTGTCTATCTACTACAAAACATTTAATAGGCAGGCACTAAAATCATGTCCTTCCTGATATGAGGCAGATTCCTGCAGCTTTCAAAGAACAGCTCCATAGCTCAGTGGTCACTGACTGGCAATCAGAGCATTTTAAAGGCGTGAGCTCGTGTCCAGTCGGTGGTGTGTTTTTCTCTTTTGTTGTTAAAATTATTCCACATAAGCGGCGCGATGTGGTTCCACAGGTACCGGATTTTTTTTTTTTTATACCACATACATGCCGCCATGTGCTGCACCTGGCAGCATGTATAATGCCGAACCCGGTGCGAGAGTTCGTGCATGCCTGCCCGCCAGCACAATTCTTCGAGCACGATGTTTCGTGTGCTAATTTTGCGCTGTTTCGCCGTTTTTATCCAAACACCATCCAAACTTCGCACTATGTGTCAAGGGGCCATTAGAGATGGAATGAGAGATGTGTTGGCTGTTTGTTCTCATGTGGCACAAAGATGCACCGCACAAACAAATGCGAAAAAGAGAAAAAAATTGTGAAGCCAACAAATTATTAAAATCATTAAGAAATAAGTCACTCTGCAGAAATATTATTTAAACATGAGAGAGAGAAAGAGAATAAAATGTATTATTTGAAGAAAGCAACCTGCATCAAAATAGTATGAAGCACTCTGAGAAGATGTTTTCTAAATGCATTCATTTTCTATGGAGCGACTCTGTTGTAACATCTGTTTGAAAAGTTTGTTTGCACTTTCTGCTAAAATCATCAATTCAGCAAAAACTGCATGAAAATCATGGCCTGAGTGTCTTTTTTTTCCATGTTGTTATCCGTTAGTTTTGCAAAACAACATAACTTTGATGAAATTTTTACCACCCATCGTGCATATTTTCAGCACAGTACACAACAGGAAACAGATTTTGCACCCTAAAAACTGACCACCCTTTCTGGAATGAGGCTCTAAACTTGATGTCTCCTGCACCTACATAACTTTGCAAATAACCTGCTCGTTAAGATTTGGATAAGGAGTAGGGCTTAATTTATTTATTTATTTATTCCTGACATGCATTCAAAAGTTTGGAACATTGAACAATATTTCTACATTCAGCCATCAGCTTTGCACTCTTCCAGAAGTCTTGCACAACAGCAAAATTCCAGCATTGTTTTAAGCTGGCCTCCTTTTCTTTGTGTACAAGGAAAAATCATACACCCAATGCCTGAAAACAGGTATAATCTGTGGAAAAAGTGTGAGCGATCAGGAACATGAATAAACATGAATAATCAGATGTAATTTGTGCAGATGGAGTAATATCTGATTTTACTTATATTTTACAGAAGGCTTTGTTTTATTTCACTAATGCAATTTACAACTAGACCACCGTGCTCGTAGAGCACAAACCCCCACCAACACTAGACTAGATCAGATTAAATTAGATAGAACTTTATCGATCCCTTGGAAAGACTCCCTCAGCAAAACTGAGGTTCCAGCAGCTGCATTATTCATAATGTCTTGTTTCCAATTCCACAAATTTTTAACTTGGAAAAAAATTTCAAGGTCAAAGTCCTGTTTAGAAGTGGCGTTTCATAAGCTAAATTAGATGTGACCAAATGTCAGGAGTATGTACTTAGTTCATGCTAGTTCATCCGTGTTGTCAGATTTTATTTTCCAACTTTTTTGGTTTCATGAATTCTTTTTCAGATAATCTGCACAGAACACTGGTTATCTCTGCTATACGCAATTTGTCATCGTGATGCACAATTTGTCATTAATAGACAAAAATGCATAAAATTTTAACCTCCGTCCAATTTTGGTGGCGTAGGTGAATCCATAACAGAAAAATGAGAATGACTGAGACACTTTTGATTGTGATATAATGCAAAAGGCTTTTCAATATAAAATTGAAATCTCCACAAAATCCACAATCTGGATCATATCCAGATCAAATTTTATCAGGTGATAGTGCCAGTCTGCACTTCACTTTCAAATATGAGAATGATTGGGGCAAGTTTGACTAAGGGCCCGGTCCCACTGGCGTTTAGGAGGATTTGCATATGGATTGCGCACAAAATTGGCTCATATTCGCAATATGCGTGAAACATGTTTGTATGAGTCGGCCGACACCCGCACACTTCCGCAATTATCCGCAGAGGCACGTTTTTCTGTTGCCAGGATTTTTGAGCTGCACAAACTTTTGGCTGCGGATGACATCTGCCATACATACTCCATACATACTCAATACATACACAAACATACTCAATCTATGCGCTGTATATTCGCCGTCATCTGCTGATATCCGCAACTGACAGGGATTTGAAGCTTGGCAGTGGACTGGGACAGTGTGTAAACTGGATATTTTGCGTGCCCATCATGTCCACATCACGAACTAAAATAAGTTGTAGCGACTGCATACAGATTGGCCACGAATAAAGCGTTTTTATTATGTCTGCTTTGCATCTGATTTGCAGTGGATGCAAATCAGATGCGCTGTGTTCATAGCTGGATGCCGTTCTTTGTTCTACTGGCTGCCACGCGCTCTGCGTATATAAAATAATTATTTCGTGGCAGATTAATCATTTTATTCTGCAAACTGGCTGTTGAAAACGGCTCTAATCACCTCCTGAATCACAGAGGAAGCTGCAGCTTGTTAGCCGCATGCGCGAACGGCTAACAAGCTGCAGAAAGCATTTTGAGCTGTCTAAAAAGGTAATTATTTAACTTGTTTACATTGTCAAGGCTTGATAAAACAGTTGTGTGTTTTTTCCGTCTTGTGTGCAGCTGTTAAAGCATTTATTTTTATGTTTATAACAGATTTAACGTGTTATAATCCTTGATGCGATCCGCTGACGTCACCACTCGCTTTGTTCACTGCTTCTTTACTCCACTTGAGCTTCATGTCATGTTGGAGATTAGCTCGCACCACATAGCACGACATTTCAATCAATCAATCAATCAACTTTTTTTTTTATATAGCGCCAAATCACAACAAACAGTTGCCCCAAGGCGCTTTATATTGTAAGGCAAGGCCATACAATAATTATGAATAACCCCAACGGTCAAAACGACCCCCTGTGAGCAAGCACTTGGCTACAGTGGGAAGGAAAAACTCCCCTTCAACAGGAAGAAACCTCCAGCAGAACCAGGCTCAGGGAGGGGCAGTCCTCCGCTGAGACTGGTTGGGGCCGAGGGAAAGAACCAGGAAAAAGACATGCTGTGGAGGGGGGCAGAGATCGACCACCAATGATTAAATGCGGAGTGATGCATACAGAGCAAAAAGAGAAAGAAACAGTGCATCACGGGAACCCCCCCACAGTCTACGTCCAAAGCAGCACAACCAAGGGATAGTCCAGGGTCACCCGATCCAGCCCCAACCATAAGCCCCAGCGAAAAGGAAAGCTTTAAGCCTAATCTTAAAAGTAGAGAGGGTATCTGTCTCCCTGATCTGAATTGGGAGCTGGTTCCACAGGAGAGGAGCCTGAAAGCTGAAGGCTCTGCCTCCCATTCTACTCTTACAAACCCTACGAACTACAAGTAAGCCTGCAGTCTGAGAGCGAAGCGCTCTAATGGGGTAATATGGTACTACAAGGTCCCTAAGATAAGATGGGACCTGATTATTCAAAACCTTATAAGTAAGAAGAAGAATTTTAAATTCTATTCTAGAATTAACAGGAAGCCAATGAAGAGAGGCCAACACGGGTGAGATATGCTCTCTCCTGCTAGTCCCCGTCAGTACTCTAGCTGCAGCATTTTGAATTAACTGAAGGTTTTTTAGGGAACTTTTAGGACAACCTGATAATAATGAATTACAATAGTCCAGCCTAGAGGAAATAAATGCATGAATTAGTTTTTCAGCATCACTCTGAGACAAGACCTTTCTGATTTTAGAGATATTGCGTAAATGCAAAAAGGCAGTCCTACATATTTGTTTAATATGCGCTTTGAATGACATATCCTGATCAAAAATGACTAAGCTTTAGCAAAAAGGAAAGTTTTAAGCCTAATCTTAAAAGTAGAGAGGGTCTCTGTCTCCCTGATCCGAATTGGGAGCTGGTTCCAGAGCAGAGGAGCTTGAAAGATGAAGGCTCTGCCTCCCATTCTACTTTTACAAACCCTAGGAACTACAAGTAAGCCTAATTTTAGAGATATTGCGCAAATGCAAAAAAGCAGTCCTACATATTTGTTTAATATGTGCACTGAATGACATATCCTGATCAAAAGTGACTCCAAGATTTCTCACAGTATTACTAGAGGTCAGGGTAATGCCATCCACAGTAAGGATCTGGTTAGACACCATGTTTCTAAGATTTGTGGGGCCAAGTACAATAACTTCAGTTTTAAAAGCAGGCAATTAGAGGTCATCCATGTCTTTATGTCTGTAAGACAATCCTGCAGTTTAGCTAATTGGTGTGTGTCCTCTGGCTTCATGGATAGATAAAGCTGGGTATCATCTGCGTAACAATGAAAATTTAAGCAATACCGTCTAATAATACTGCCTAAGGGAAGCATGTATAAAGTGAATAAAATTGGTCCTAGCACAGAACCTTGTGGAACTCCATAATTAACTTTAGTCTGTGAAGAAGATTCCCCATTTACATGAACAAACTGTAATCTATTAGACAAATATGATTCAAACCACCGCAGCGCAGTGCCTTTAATACCTATGACATGCTCTAATCTCTGTAATAAAATTTTATGGTCAACAGTATCAAAAGCAGCACTGAGGTCCAACAGAACAAGCACAGAGATAAGTCCACTGTCCGAAGCCATAAGAAGATCATTTGTAACCTTCACTAATGCTGTTTCTGTACTATGATGAATTCTAAAACCTGACTGAACCTCTTCAAATAGACCATTCCTCTGCAGGTGATCAGTTAGCTGTTTTACAACTACCCTCTCAAGAATCTTTGAGAGAAAAGGAAGGTTGGAGATTGGCCTATAATTAGCTAAGATAGCTGGGTCAAGTGATGGCTTTTTAAGTAATGGTTTAATTACTGCCACCTTAAAAGCCTGTGGTACATAGCCAACTAACAAAGATAAGTTGATCATATTTAAGATTGAAGCATTAAATAATGGTAGGACTTCCTTGAGCAGCCTGGCAGGAATGGGGTCTAATAAACATGTTGATGGTTTGGATGAAGTAACTAATGAAAATAACTCAGACAGAACAATCGGAGAGAAAGAGTCTAACCAAATACCGGCATCACTGAAAGCAGCCAAAGATAACGATACATCTTTGGGATGGTTATGAGTAATTTTTTCTCTAATAGTCAAAATTTTGTTAGCAAAGAAAGTCATGAAGTCATTACTAGTTAAAGTTAATGGAATACTCAGCTCAATAGAGCTCTGACTCTTTGTCAGCCTGGCTACAGTGCTGAAAAGAAACCTGGGGTTGTTCTTATTTTCTTCAATTAGTGATGAGTAGAAAGATGTCCTAGCTTTACGGAGGGCTTTTTTATAGAGCAACAAACTCTTTTTCCAGGCTAAGTGAAGATCTTCTAAATTAGTGAGACGCCATTTCCTCTCCAACTTACGGGTTATCTGCTTTAAGCTACGAGTTTGTGAGTTATACCACGGAGTCAGACACTTCTGATTTAAAGCTCTCTTTTTCAGAGGAGCTACAGCATCCAAAGTTGTCTTCAATGAGGATGTAAAACTATTGACGAGATACTCTAACTCCCTTACAGAGTTTAGGTAATAGCATGCACCGGCGCCCCTCTGGCATCCTGTCTGCACCTGTTAAAGACGAGTTTACTCTCCAGCATGACACATCATGACCTGTGTCGTGAGGAAAAGTCAGGCTCGTGTCAGTGCACTTTAACAATCAACTTGTCCAAGTCCAGCACTTGCTCCACAGGCTGTATTTTTGGTGTGACTAGTGATGCAGATGGCCCGAGTGCGCTTCTTTTATGACCGCAATGCAGATGCCGTGCACGCGCAACACGTGCGTGATGCATTCATAATACATCCATAATACTGCTGTGATAATTGCAATGCGTCAGATCCGTTTCCTCACTACATGCGTTATACAACCGTGATTGTTCATCATATATTCGCTATACATTATTAATATATCTGTAATTCATACTGGGACATTTGTCATTTTTGGCCATTTTTGTTGAGGACGACAACGAATGCCCGTAATTTGTATACTCAGTTCATGCGCAATTAATCCTCTCCCCAGTGGGACCAGGCCCTAAGATATAATGTAACATATATATTGAATGGAGATTTCAATAGCCACAAAATCTGCCATCCTAGTCAGATCTGGATCAAACCTTGTCAGCTGATAAAAGTTACCATCCTATATAACACTGTCAAATATGAAAGAATTTCTATCTTTTTTTGAGTGTTATGAATTTTTGAAAATGTATCCAATGTTAAAGGATAGGGATATTTCCAATATTTTTCCTGCCTTTGATCTTTGACCTATGCCCTTGAATCAGTTCTTGCCTACCAGGATATGAATCCTCTACAAAAAATTTCCTAACGATATATGAAAAACTGTGGGTTCCATGCTGTTCACAAACAAACAGGGGCAAAAACATTATCTCCACCCAAATTCGTTGGAGGAGGTAATAAATAATTTCTGCATCAATATGGATTTGGCTGCTCATTTATTTCAGATTCCAGGCTATAGGTTAAGCTAAAATTAAAATGCAGTGTAGCCAGTGGGTGATTTCATTTTGTGAAAATTGCCCAGAGTGGACAGCGATCATGTGTGCTCGGTGTGCAGTGGCTGTGTGTGGGAGAGGATGACTCTGTAAGGCACATGGCTCTGTACAAGTGCACACCCAGCTAAGAAATTTATGCTGTCATATTTATATTATAGTATTGTTGTCACAATGTTCGGGTTTTACATTGCTGCAATGTAATTTTGCAGCATTTACAGCGGTTGCCACAATGTTGTGTTAAAGAAATATTTAATACATTTGGATTTTACAGAATTATGGTGAAGGCTGTGTTTGAACTTCTCACCTTGAAAGTCATGGGAAGCTTTCCATGCTCCCACACATATGGGTCAAATGTCTTGCTCCTGCTCCACCTTGGCTCTCAGGGTGATGAATTAGCTCAGAACTACATGAACATGTCTACATTTGGTCATCTTCAACATTGTTGGAACCTCTATAAATTCTACAAATTGATATCATTGGCAGTGTTAAACCTGAAACAGAATACAGCATTACACTTAGTGTGTTTGCTGGGCAGCTAATGCACAGCTCTGCTCATCTCTCTCGGAAAAGCATAGATATCACACGTGTGTGATATCTATGTGGCAAAAGTAGATGACTGTGGACATGCATACAGTTATGTACATGCCCAGAAATGGTCATGTCATGGGGCTCCATTTAGATTTGTTTGCAGTCTGTGCTCACCCACTGTAAATAATGGGACACACTACTTTAAACTGCTGTTGAAATAAACTGGGCCCAATTTTGCACAGAATAAGTTAGCTCCGAAACAACAATAAGGCCCATTACAGTTGACAAACAGTGGTTATGGAACTGATGACATCAGCTGTATGACCTCTATAGGCAAGCCGGCCATTTCGAGGATTGAAGATTATATACTCACTTAATGAATATTCCACATCTACTTTTTTCTTCAAGTCATTTCCAGCATTTCTTGTACAAAAACAGCTTCATTTGTCCTCACTAATGTTCTTCATATTGTTGCATTTGTCCTCCAGCCCCAGATAATGTAGAATCTAATTACTGCATTCACTTACAAAAAAATCCAGTTACTGGTTTACTGAGGCTACAGTCTGGAGGATATTTAATGCTGCACTTCAAAGCAGCAGTCTGCTTAGAGACGTTTAAGGATAGACGCACACTGGATTCATGGAAATGTACTGACCTCTGCTGGGCAAAGGTTGGCATTACTTCCTCTGTACGTATTATATGTACAAAATAGAATAGAGCCTTTATTGTCATTGTACACACACACACACACACACATATATATATATATATATATATATATATATATATATATATATATATATATATATATATATATATATATATATATATATGCTCCTTAGAAAGGAGCAGATCCTAAATTAACATGTTTGTAATTGTGGGAGGAAATCGGAGTGCCTGGAGGAAACCCACACAGACACAGGGAGAACATGCAAACTCCACACAGAAAGGCCAGGACTCGATCCCACGGCCGACTTGCATGTTGCCCTTGTGGAACCACGGGCTCTAGATTGAGTAGTGTTTATAAAACATGTAAAGGTGGGAATAAGTTATGCAAAGTTTCTATGAAGATTTTAACTGAAAGTGCAGGAAATTAAAAATGAGAAAGCTTTGTAAATAATTATATTTATTATTTGGCACATTTAGTTGATGTCATGCTTTACAACTGGCAAGGTTGAGATATTTCCTTTGTTCAGAGCTTGTCTGGTTACCAGGGACTGATTAATGGGGAGAGCAACATCCATTGTTCACTGTTGTTACCTAATATCCCTAATTTCTCCCAAAAATATTTGTCCTATCAACTTTCCATTTTGGTGGCATTCATCCTTGAACAAAAATATATAAGCACACCAAACGGCAAATGTCAGCTCTCCCCAGTTTCTCCGTGATCAAAGTTACACACATGCACACACACACTCCTTCAATAAACATTTTTTACTAACAACAGCTACTGTGTTGAGTCCTGCAATTGTGTCCAGACATTTCTGTCCATCACACCTGATATTTTCTGCATTCTGCCACAAGCAGGTGCTTCTATTTTTACACATGCACAAATGCACTCTAGTTTTCATTCATGGTGACGCAACAAGACACTGAACTAAACTGTCGAAAACCAGATGAACTACAAAAGTACAATAAATCAATAACACTGACAATACTGTGAAACTAACATGAACCACAATAACAATATTTAAAACCCCAAACAACCATGGTGCATTGTAGCATAATGTCCATTGTTTATAGCTGTTACCTAATATTGCTCATTTCTACAAAAATATTAGTCCTATCGACATTCTGTTTTCGCAACATTCATCCTTGACCCAAAATACATAAGTATACCAAATGGCAAATGTCACCTCTCAGTGATCGAAGCCACTATATATATATATATATATATATATATATATATATATATATATATATATATCCTGCCATCTGTCCATCTGCGGGAGACGATGGAAGTCCAGTTTGTTTTTTGGGTTTTTGTTGTTGTTTTTTACACTTTTTAAATTCAATTTGAATTTATTTTATTTTATTTATATAGCGCCAAATCACAGCAAAGCTGCCACATGTAAAGTCTAATCTTACCAACCCCTAGAGCAAGCACACAGGTGACAGTGGTAAGGAAAAACTCCCTCTGATGATTTGAGGAAGAAACCTCAAGCAGACAAGACTCAAAGGGGTGATCCTCTACTTGGGCCATGCTATCAACACAGTTGACAATACAGGAAATTTTTGCCTTTTGTTTCTATCTGCACCTGTGTGAATGATTTATCAGTCCAATGCGTGAGTGACAATTTCTGCTGCATTTGTTGCATGTGTACTGTGACGCCTGCTTAGGCTGCCGCTGTCACTCCTTCCTCCTTGCTCGTTGCTCAGCAAGACCTTGGTTCATCTCCTGCTCAGCCCTCTGTGCACCTGTTCTGACAGTAAGGTGCCAGGCTGCACGGTCCTCTGCAAACTGCTCCCATGCGTTGACCTCGATGCTGCACATTTTCATGTCCTTCTTGCAGACATCCTTGAAGTGCAGGCGTGGTCAACCAGCCAAACAACTGCCCACTGCCAGCTCAGTGTACAGTAGATCTTTAGGAATGCAGCCCATGTCCATTCTCTTGGCATGGCCAAGCCAACGAAGGCACCTTTCACCAAGAATGGTGAACATGCTGCTCATGTTGGTGCATTCCGAGACCTCTGTGTTGGGTATCTTGTCCTAACATTTGATGTGCAGAATTCGTCCAAGGCACCTCAGATGGTAGCTGTTGAGCTTTTTCTCATGTCTGGCATAGGCAGTCCATGTCTCACTACCGCAGAGGAGTGTGCTGAGCATGGAGGTCTGGTAAATGCACAGTTTTGTCTTCTCAGTGAAGCTGGAGTTGTACCAGACTCTGTGGCTTAGTCTTGCCATAACTGCTGCTGCCTTTGCAATCCTGCTGTTCACCTCTGCATCAATGGAGAGTGAATTAGAGATGGTTGACCCAAGGTATATGATGTGCTCCATGACTACCAGGCTGTACCCATCAATGTCAGTGTTAGGGGGAGCAACTTTGCCCTGCGCCATGACGTTTATCTTCTTCAGAGTGATGGTCAGTCTGAACTCCTTGCAGGTGTAGGTAAGCTGCTGCAGACCTTCTTCAGAGTGTGATTTCAAGGCTGCATCATTGGTAAAGAGCATCTTACATATGAGTACCTCCATATCCTTGGTCTTGGCATGAAATTGGGTGATGTTGAAGAGCTTGCTGTTGGTCCAGGTGTGAATGGAGACTCCCTCGCTGCAATCCTTCAAGGCGTACTTGAGGAGCATGGAGGAAAAGATTCCAAAGAGTATCGGGGCAAGGACACAGCCCTGTTTACCTCACTGCTAACTGGGAAAGCCTCTGATGTTGCGCCACTGAAGCAAACTGTACTGGGCATGTTCTCATGGAACGAAGAGACCACTACGAGGAGTTTTGGGGGACAGCTGATCTTCTGCAGGAGCCTGAAGAGTCTGCTTCAACTGACGAAGTCGAAAACCTTGGTCACGTCGATGAAGGCAATGTAGAGTGGCATTTGCTGCTCTTGACAATTATCCTGCAGCTGGCGTATTAAAAAGATCATGTCCACGGTAGACCTCCCAGCTTGAAAGCCGCACTGGGAGTCTGGGTAAGCACGCAAGGCCAAGGTCAGTAGTTGCACTAAGGCAACACAGGCGAAGGCCTTCCCAACAGTGCTGAGAAGGGAGATACCTTGATAATTACTGCAGTTGCTTCTGTCTCCTTTGTTCTTATACAAGGTGATGATGCTCACATCTCACATGTCCTGGGGAGTGTGTTACTGTTCCCAGCAGACGCAGAAAATATTGTGTAGGTGTTTTAGCAGTGCAGGTTTCCCACTCTTTAAGACTTCTGATGGGATGCCATCAGTCCCTGGGGCCTTCCCACTAGCAAGGCAGTCAATGGCTTATCCAAGCTCTTCCATGGTTGGTGGCATGTCTAGCTCTTCCATGACCGGCAGATCTGGGATGTCCTCGAGGGCTGTGACTGTGACAATGTTCTGGGTTGCGTACAGCTCAAGATAGTATTTAGCCCAGTGCTGCAACTGCTTCCCTTGATCTGTGATTACTTTGCCTGTCTTTGACTTGAGTGGGGCAGATTTGGAGGTGGATGGGCCTGTTGCATTCTTAATGCCCTCATACATGCCTCTTGCATCCCCACTGTCAGCAGCTGTCTGTATACTGCTGCAGAGGTTCAGCCAGTATAAGTTGGCGCAGTGGCGGGCGGTTTGCTGGGCTTTTCTCTTGGCAGTTTTAAGGGCTTCTAATGTGCTGGGACTGGGCACTGCCTTGTAGGGCAGGAGGGCTCTCCTCTTCTCCTCAGTCACAGGCTGCAATTCCTTCCAGTGGGCCTCATACCAATCTGTGTTTTTGTGCTCCTTTTTCCTATAGCTGTTAATGGCCAAGTTGTGCACAGCATCTCAGAAGTGGGATCACTTGGCATCAATGACTCCCTCCTCACCTTCCAGTGTATCTTCAATGAGGGCTTCTTGCAACTGCTGCGTTTTCTTTGAGCTGCCATCACAGCAGGTGTTGATGCATGGACGACCCTTCTTCTTGGAGAGCTTCCTCGGAGCTATGCACACCTTGCTGGCCATGAGGGAGTGACCCGTATCACAGTCTGTAGGAGAGGATAATGCTGGCAAGGTCTGCACGCCTGGTGGTGACTAGATCCAACTGGTGCCAGTGGTGGGACTGTGGGTGTCTCCAACACACCTGGTGGATATTCTTGCATTTGAAGAAGGTGCTGGTCATGCATAGGCCATGATACCAGCACAGCTCCATCAGTCGTTGGCCATTGTCACTGATCTTGCCCCTCCTGTAGACACCTAGGCAGGTGGGCCAGGCCTTGTGCTCAGCACCCACTCTGGCATTGAAGTCTATGAGTAGGTACAGGCTTCTGTGCTGGGAATCACAGATATCACTTTGTCTCTGGACTCATAGAATTGGGTGTTTTTCTCTGGATTGGAGTAGAGGGTTGAAGCATATGCAATGACGATGGTGGCTGGACCTGAAGATGTTGAAAGCCGGGTGGCAAGGATTCTCTCATTGCTTATTGACAGTGGCTCAATGCACGTGACTCGGGTGTTCTTCACAGCAAAATCGACACTGTGCTGATGGGATTCGTCCAAAGACTTCCCTTGCCAAAAGAAAGTGTAAATTGCTTCCTTGATAGTACCGCTGTCTGCCAGCCGAGTTTCCTGGAGGCACAGAATGTCAACCTTTCATCGTGAGAGTTCCCTGTCAATGATCACAGTTTTGCGGGCATGGTGGTTGGCTCTCACTGCGGTATTGTATCACTTCCTATTCCGGAGCACAGCGGTGTTTTGCTGTATCTGTTAGCTGTTTAATCTGCGCAGTTAGATTGATCTAGTTAACTAGATAATGATTTGTTTCACAGTGTAATCTTCACGTGCCTTAACTAAAGCACTCCCTCTGCTGAATCACCTCTAAATTATTTACACATTATTCACTTTGTGCGTTTTTAGGAATCCGCTAGCTTAGCGCAGCTACTAGCTCTTAGCCGGTTTAGCATGGCGGCTTCTCTTGTCTCTCCCGCACTTTTCTGCTCTGGGTGTGAAATGTTTAGTTATTCCTCGGCCTCCTTTAGCAGTGTAGCTTATTCGTAGCTTTGGAGGCCAGGCTGGGCAAATTGGAGACTCGGCTCCACACCTTGGAAAATCCTACAGCTAGCCAGGCCCCTGTAGTCGGTGTGGACCAAGGTAGCTTAGCCGCCGTTAGTTCCCCTCCGGCAGATCCCGAGCAGCTGGGAAAGCAGGCCGACTGGGTGACTGTGAGGAGGAAGCGTAGTCCTAAACAGACGCCCCGTGTACACCGCCAACCCGTTCACATCTCTAACCATTTTTCCCCACTCGGCGACACACCCACCGAGGATCAAACTCTGGTTATTGGCGACTCTGTTTTGAGAAATGTGAAGTTAGCGACACCAGCAACCATAGTCAATTGTCTTCTGGGGGCCAGAGCAGGCGACATTGAAGGAAATTTGAAACTGCTGGCTAAGGCTAAGCGTAAATTTGGTAAGATTGTAATTCACGTCGGTAGTAATGACACCCGGTTACGCCAATCGGAGGTCACTAAAATTAACATTGAATCGGTGTGTAACTTTGCAAAAACAATGTTGGACTCTGTAGTTTTCTCTGGGCCCCTCCCCAATCGGACAGGGAGTGACATGTTTAGCCGCATGTTCTCCCTGAATTGCTGGCTGTCTGAGTGGTGTCCAAAAAATGAGGTGGGCTTCATAGATAATTGGCAAAGCTTCTGGGGAAAACCTGGTCTTGTTAGGAGAGACGGCATCCATCCCACTTTGGATGGAGCAGCTCTCATTTCTAGAAATCTGGCCAATTTTCTTAAATCCTCCAAACCGTGACTATCCAGGGTTGGGACCAGGAAGCAGAGTTGTAGTCTTACACACCTCTCTGCAGCTTCTCTCCCCTGCGACGGTGCCTGCTCCCAGACCACCAATAACCGCAAAAATCTATTTAAGCATAAAAATTAAAAAAGAAAAATAATATAGCACCGTCAACTGCACCACAGACTAAAACAGTTAAATGTGGTCTATTAAACATTAGATCTCTCTCTTCTAAGTCCCTGTTAGTAAATGATATAATAATTGATCAACATATTGATTTATTCTGCCTTACAGAAACCTGGTTACAGCAGGATGAATATGTTAGTTTCAATGAGTCAACACCCCCGAGTCACACTAACTGCCAGAACACTCGTAGCACGGGCCGAGGCGGAGGATTAGCAGCAATCTTCCACTCCAGCTTATTAATTAATCAAAAACCCAGACAGAGCTTTAATTCATTTGAAAGCTTGACTCTTAGTCTTGTCCATCCAAATTGTAAGTCCCAAAAACCAGTTTTATTTGTTGTTATCTATCGTCCACCTGGTCGTTACTGTGAGTTTCTCTGTGAATTTTGGACCTTTTCTCTGACTTAGTGCTTAGCTCAGATAAGATAATTATAGTGGGCGATTTTAACATCCACACAGATGCTGAGAATGACAGCCTCAACACTGCATTTAATCTATTGTTAGACTCGATTGGCTTTGCTCAAAATGTAAATGAGTCCACCCACCACTTTAATCATACCTTAGATCTTGTTCTGACTTATGGTATGGAAATTGAAGACTTAACAGTATTCCCTGAAAACCCCCGTCTGTCTGATCATTTCTTAATAACATTTACATTTACTCTGATGGACTACCCAGCAGTGGGGAATAAGTTTCATTACAGTAGAAGTCTTTCAGAAAGCGCTGTAACTAGGTTTAAGGATAAGATTCCTTCTTTATGTTCTCCAATGCCATATACCAACACAGGGCAGAGTAGCTACCTAAACTCTGTAAGTGAGATAGATTATCTCATCAATAGTTTTATATCCTCATTGAGGACAACTTTGGATGCTGTAGCTCCTCTGAAAAAGAGAGCCTTAAATCAGAAGTGCCTGACTCCGTGGTATAACTAACTCGCAGCTTAAAGCAGATAACCCATAAATTGGAGAGGAAATGGCGTCTCACTAATTTAGAAGATCTTCACTTAGCCTGGAAAAAGAGTCTGTTGCTCTATAAAAAAGCCCTCCGTAAAGCTAGGACATCTTACTACTCATCACTAATTGAAGAAAATAAGAACAACCCCAGGTTTCTTTTCAGCACTGTAGCCAGGCTGACAAAGAGTCAAAGCTCTATTGAGCCGAGTATTCCTTTAACTTTAACTAGTAATGACTTCATGACTTTCTTTGCTAATAAAATTTTAACTATTAGAAAAAATTGCTCATAACCATCCCAAAGACATATCGTTCTCTTTGGCTGCTTTCAGTGTTGGTTAGACTCTTTCTCTCCGATTGTTCTATCTGAGTTATTTTCATTAGTTACTTCCTCCAAACCATCAACATGTCTATTAGACCCCAAATCCTACCAGGCTGCTCAAGGAAGCCCTACCATTAATTAATGCTTCGATCTTAAATATGATCAATCTGTCTTTATTAGTTGGCTATGTACCACAGGCTTTTAAGGTGGCAGTAATTAATCCATTACTTAAAAAGCCATCACTTGACCCAGCTATCTTAGCTAATTATAAGCCAATCTCCAACCTTCCTTTTCTCTCAAAAATTCAGGAAAGGGTAGTTGTAAAACAGCTAACTGATCATCTGCAGAGGAATGGTCTATTTGAAGAGTTTCAGTCAGGGTTTAGAATTCATCATAGTACAGAAACTGCATTAGTGAAGGTTACAAATGATCTTCTTATGGCCTCAGACAGTGGACTCATCTCTGTGCTTGTTCTGTTAGACCTCAGTGCTGCTTTTGATACTGTTGACCATAAAATTTTATTACAGAGATTAGAGCATGCCATAGGTATTCTCTTGTGACTGCGCTGCAGTGGTTTGAATCATATTTATCTAATAGATTACAATTTGTTCATGTAAATGGGGAATCTTCTTCACAGACTAAGGTTAATTATGGAGTTACACAAGGTTCTGTGCTAGGACCAATTTTATACATGCTTCCCTTAGGCAGTATTATTAGACAGCATTGCTTAAATTGTCATTGTTACGCAGATGATACTCAGCTTTATCTATCGATGAAGCCAGAGGACACACACCAATTAGCTAAACTGCAGGATTGTCTTACAGACATAAAGACATGGATGACCTCTAATTGCCTGCTTTTAAAACTGAAGTTATTGTACTTGGCCCCACAAATCTTAGAAACATGGTGTCTAACCAGATCCTTACTGTGGATGGCATTACCCTGACCTCTAGTAATACTGTGAGAAATCTTGGAGTCACTTTTGATCAGGATATGTCATTCAGTGCACATATTAAACAAATATGTAGGACTGCTTTTTTGCATTTGCGCAATATCTCTAAAATTAGGCTTACTTGTAGTTCCTAGGGTTTGTAAAAGTAGAATGGGAGGCAGAGCCTTCAGCTTTCAAGCTCCTCTGCTCTGGAACCAGCTCCCAATTCGGATCAGGGAGACAGAGACCCTCTCTACTTTTAAGATTAGGCTTAAAACTTTCCTTTTTGCTAAAGCTTATAGTTAGGGCTGGATCAGGTGACCCTGAACCATCCCTTAGTTATGCTGCTATAGACTTAGACTGCTGGGGGGTTCCCATGATGCACTGAGTGTTTCTTTTTATTCACCTCTTTTTGCTCTGTATGCACCACTCTGCATTTAATCATTAGTGATTGATCTCTGGTCTCTTCCACAGCATGTCTTTTTCCTGATTCTCTCCCCTCAGCCCCAACCAGTCCCAGCAAAAGACTGCCCCTCCCTGAGCCTGGTTCTGCTGGAGGTTTCTTCCTGTTAAAAGGGAGTTTTTCCTTCCTACTGTTGCCATGTGCTTGCTCACAGGGGGTCATTTTGACAGTTGGGGTTTTTCCGTAATTATCGTATGGCTTTGTGTTGTGTGGGCCGCTGAAGAGGAGGTACTGCTGGCCCACCACCACAAGATGGCGCCCTGCTTGAAGTGCGGGCTTCAAGCACGCGAGGGCGTCGGAGCGACCGGGAGTGACAGCTGTCACTCATCATCCATACCAGCTGTCACTCATCCACTACACATCACCACCACCATAAAGGCCGGACTGCAACTCCACCTCCCCGCCAGCTACCATTCAGGTAATTTCTCTGCTACACTTAACGCTGACTAATAGTCTGAACTTCTTTGCAGCCGTTTTCCTGTGGTGTTGCCTTATCTGTGGGATTGGCGTTTGGTGTGATCAGCGACGGCTTCGCTTCACACCCCAATCAGATAAGTGGTTAGACAGGAGCTGCATGAGTGTGTGATTGGAGGTGGAGGTGCTCCCTCCTAACTAAACACTGACTGTGGGATTACTGAGTGTGCGAACTCACACTCATCAGTACTGTCTCTGTTCTCTGCCAGCAGTACTGGGTCTGACTGCTGAAGACAGTGGCCACCTGGGGCGCAGGGCTTGGCGGCTCCGGTGTTCTTCAGATCCGTTGGTGGTGGAAGCTGTGTGGGATCCGGCTCTTCTCTCACCAGACGTCTTCTATCGTCGAGCCTGCCCACACATCACCTTGTGTATAATTGACATTCCACCATATTGTTATTGTCTGTACTTCGTTGTGCGATTCACAACATTAAATTGTTACTTTTTGGCTCATCCGTTGTCCGTTCATTAACGCCCCCTGTTGTGGGTCCGTGTCACGACACTTTCACAACAGCTTTGCCTTACAATATAAAGTGCCTTGGGGCAACTGTTTGTTGTGATTTGGCGCTATATAAATAAAATTTATTTGATTTGATTGTCAATTTGCTGCAGATCAGCAGAGAGGCCAGGGCACATGGTCCAGCTTGCAAAACAAACAGCTGGAGTCTTCTTTCTTCTTTTGTTCTTGTTATCTTGTGCAGAATTTGTGGCCTGACTTTCTAGGTTTACTCTAAGCTTCACGCACCCAGTAGAGCAAGCAGGCCATGGTGAGACAGCACCTTACTGGCTGGGGGCTGCCCAGCTTGAGACGGGCGGTAGCTGACGAATGAAATGCAATGATCCCTCCCACCATCAGAAGTGACCCCTGGCGCTCGTTTCCTTCGCCAAACAGATGAGCTTATAACTGGTAAACTGCCACTTCTCGTGCTTCTTCCGATGATGCTGGAGTGTCCTCTCTCCAGTGGAGCTACAAAGCCTGTGCAGGCTAATATGGATTAGCCGCTGTTGCCCATGCAGCAGGTCCCTCCTTTCCACGCTGTCACTGTGGTCCAAAGGAAAGACAGAAGTCAATGCAGTTTGGTAGTGGCAGTGTCGCAGTAGTTGCTGAGAAAGTGCTGAAATTCAGCAACAGACCACCTTAGGGACTCCAACTCCAGATTGTTCCTCGAGGCTTACTCCTGAAAGCCTTGTCCAAGACGGGATATAGCCACAAGGCAGCGGAGGTTTGAGATCAGAGTTTCCTTCTCCTAGATGAACTGCCTTCCTAGGCTGACAAGTTTCATCTACCGAAAGCAACTGGTTTTGAGGTGCCAGAGACCCTCCTTCGCCCCTTCTCCTGTCAGTAGAAGCAGTTCCGTTTGGCTTAGAAGCTAAGCCACATGAGCAGGCCAGGAGGTGGACTTGGTTGCCAGAGGCTATTTGAGACCCATGCCTTTTTAGGTATTGGGAGCTTGTCCCCACTACCACCCCCAGCTGTAACAACCTAGGAACTATATTAGTACTGGGTTGAAAAGATCGATTCGCTGATTTTAAATGATTCTCATTTTAATTACCACAGATTGATATGTGTGTGTGTGTGTGTGTGTGTGTGTGTGTGTGTGTGTGTGTGTGTGTGTGTGTGTGTGTGTGTGTGTGTGTGTGTGTGTGTGTGTGTGTGTGTGTGTGTGTGTGGTGTGTGTGTGTGTGTGTGTGTGTGCGCACCTGCGCATTGGTAATATGCACTTTTCGCCACATGCCTGAAAAAGTGGCGCTGCAGTTGGTCCATTACACAGTTTCTGAGGGTGTGAAAATGATCATTTTTCTTCATTAATTTGAGACATGACCCGCTGGTTCTGATTTAAAAATAGCACGTCCACAATTTATTCATCGACCCCTGTCAAAGCTGTTTAAAGATGTCAATCATGATGACCGGGACTCTTGTCTGTTGCGGGCAAGAAAAGAAAATCATCCGCCATGAAACAGAAAAACTACTTAAACAGTGACCGTTTAATTCACACAGTAGTTTTTTCCGTTCCTCATAACGTGCCTTTTCCGTGAGACAGTGCGAATGTTCTCTGGTGTGGACTTACTTTTCAGTCTTTTCCACAGTACTCGCTGCGCGGCTGTGGTAAATGATCTGCTGCAGCATGTCACGCTGCTGATGCGAGTATTTGTAGGGGAGATTTGGACCATTTAAATTTTTTATTAATTTTTAAATTTATAACCCTCTGAAATACTATTGCCTGCATTTTTGAATTTTGTGAAGTAAAGCCACAGTTTTTTGTTTTTTCTTTTTATCTGTGTTACAGCCTTACTTTAAAGGCAAACAAACACACAAGGCATCAGGCCAAAACATGGAAGCGTGTAGAAATGTTAGGAGCAACGAACTGGGTGTAGAGACCTCTGTTGCCCCCTTTTGGCTACCCTGAATGCATTCAGTAATTCTGGCAGGGGGATTGGTCCATGCCATCAGTCTTTTAGCTATCATTATTAACAACCAATACTTCATTCATTTGCTGTCAACTGTCGATATAATACTAGTATTAATATGTTGCATAACTAGACAATCAGGTAACGCTCAAAAAAACAGTTTTTAATAACACTAACCCAAATCAATATTGGATCAAATCAAATTGAATTGAATCAAATTGAATGAAGATAATCGATTCTGAATCTTAAGAATCTGAATCAAATCGATTCTTGAAATTTGAATCAATACCCAACCCTAAACTATATATAGATTGATAGATAGATAGATAGATAGATATAGATGATTTACCACCGGCCTACTGGCATGGCATGTGAGTCCAGAAATATCTGTAGGTTTCCTTTTCCACAGACATTGTGGCGAGCTGCACAGAAAACCAAGACAAAGTTTTTTGTCTTGTCTGCATTCTGCCCTCAGCAGGTACTTTCATTGTGACACACCCACATACAGAGAGGGTTGCGGAAGACATCAAATGCACTTATGGTCACGCCAGCGACACTCAACTCAAGTGACGAAACCAACTGAACTACAAAAACACAATAAATCAGTAACACTAACAACACTGTTAAAGTAGCATGAAGCACAATAACATTTAAAACCGCGAAACCCTGAACTCCCATGGTGCATTGCAGCACATTGTTGACTGTTGTTAGCTTCTGTGTTCAAAGGTACACACACGCATGCACGTACAGAGAGGGCACTTGGCTTTTAATATATAGAGAGATGATTTTCTGAACCCTGCTGGAATACCGTGTTAGTCCAGCATGTAATTCACAACGTTTGCTAATATCCGTAGGTTCTCCAAAAATATTAGTCCTATCAATGTTCTGTTTTCACAGCATTCATCCTTAGCCCAAAATACATAAGGCTGTCAAATGTCATCTCTCCCTCACTTTGTCCCAATACGGTGGCGAAAGACATCAAAAGCACTACACTTTTCACTCACGATACTCACTGATGGTAAGGGCATCATGACACTTAACTAAACTCACGAAACCAATTGAACTACAAAAACACAATAAATCATTAACACTAACAACACTGTTAAACTAACATGAACCACAATAACATTTAAAACCACAAAACTCCCATGGTGCATTGCAGCACAACATCCATTGTTTATTGGTTAGCTAAAATTGCTAATTTCTCCAAAAAATGTTTGTCCTATTAACATTCCATTTTTGCAGGGTTCATCCTTGACCCAAAATACATAAGCATACCAAACGGCAAATGTCAGCTCTCACCGGTTTCTCTGTAATCAATGCCATACACACGCACACATTCAGAGGCCACTTAGCTATTATAATATAGATGATGATCCCAACCTTTGAACATTTTCTACTTTTTACAGACAGTTTCTTGACTCTCCTCCATCGAGCTACCTTAAGTTTGAATGTGCTGTGCATCACTAATAGCCAGTGGTGGGCACAGTTCCGATAATCCGATAACCCATAATTATGGAAGATAAGGCTTTCATTATCTGATTATCTTTTCTGATAACTTTGAAAACCATTATCGGACTAATTATCTTCCAATAAATTTTTGTCTGATAATTTTTAGACCATTAACATGGTAAGCAAAGCTGAACAGCTACAAACATTTATCAAATTTAAAATCAGTTGAGCACCTACCCGCTAAATGTTTTGTAGCAGATGTGCAGTACTACTCTTTGCAAACAGAGAAGAGCTGCTTCTAGAAGAAACCGCTCTATCCTCTGCAGGCAAAGAAGAACTTGTCCCCCACCAAAAAAACTCATTTCTTTTAACCCCATACTGATACGTGGGCAATATCACCCAAGTCATCCAGTGGCATGCATTTTTAACTTATGGTTCAAATTTTAACCAAACTAATTTCGGACAAGTTATTTAAATTAACATCATGTCTGAAGTTTTATAAAGTGAAAATATTAGATATATGTTTTAGTTTTAAAGTAATGCACTAATTTTTAAGGTTTTAGTGTGGACATGCTGTGTCCAGGTGAATTATGGGTATGATAGGGTAATCTCAATACGTTCATGACATGAGAAATGCATTTGAGACACTCTGATCAGGCTCCATGGACAACAGCATTAAACTCTGGTGCCTAAAACTCTCGTGAATATATTCTCTGGGTTTATAGACATTGTTATTGTGTTTGCGTTTTTTTAAAATCCACGCATCTTAAACATAGCAGACAGATTATTTGGAATTTTGCTTTGGCAAGTTTTTAAGGTCTCTACTGCCATCTACTGGCCAGTAGTGTTCATGGTAGTATTCGCCCTGAAGCTGGGCTGATATTTTCAATCACTGTACTCGGTTCCAGCTCAAACTGTACGACAGAACCACATAGTGTAAAAGTTCAGGCCGCACGATTTATGTTCTCACACACATTGTACGTTCAAAAACCACACGTCGGACTTGTGTTTCCAGAAGCAAAATGTAAACAGAAGCTTTTTTTTCAAACTTAATTTACAAAAACTCTTGATGGGAGACATCAAAGTTTAAAAAACAACAAAAAAAACATTACAAGACAAGTCTGGGGTGTTTGCACATGCACGGTGCAAGAGGTTGGACATTTATAGCGCTTCAGCAGCGGGATACCATCGCGACGGCCGACCAGAATATCAAACAGGTTTGATTTTCATCTGACCATACGATCGCCAATCAGGAAGTGGTCGTGAGATGAAGCAACTCGTTACTCCATGTATACTAAATGATGCAGGACGAGCAAAATAACCTGAAACTCAGTGCGATCCAAAAAAATTCTCGCACGAATGAAAAATCAGCTGAAAAGGGGCCAAAACTCGCACTGGCACCAGTAGATCATAGCAGTGTTCTATTTATTTTGACACCAGTTATATCAGAGGATTATCTAATTACAACTTGTTTTTTTTAATGCCTTTTACAAATAAAAATGGCATATTTTACAAAAGCACATTTATCTGTAAACACCAACACATAACACACATCACATTAATGTGTTGGTTTACATAGAATGAATGAGTCAACCAATCAGTGTTAGCGGAGGCACATTTTACCCAGAATGCCATCTGTCTGTGTTTGTTACAAAACTTCAGAATTAGTGCACAAATGACAGAATTGATATTAATGGAGTTATTCTATCAGTATTCATTTTATTTACACCAAACCATAAGTCAGCATTGCTTTATTTTCCAAGACCTCCGGCTGACAGGAGCATTGTGATTGAGTAGAGAGTTGAGCTTCATGGCTTCTCTCAGCTGTGTTTGTACTGGAAGCCATGTAGCAAACTGGAGCTTCCGGCAAGGGAAAGGACGCTGAAAGACAGAAGTGCTGACTCATTATTTGGGTTTGTTGTCAGCTTTGATGTTTTCAGAAGCGATCGTGGTGTTAAACTCAAAATCAGCTTGTTAGTAGTGGCAAGTGTACCGGAGACAATACTGGAATTTATCGGTTATCTGTAACTTCTGATACATTTTTGGGTTGTTTATCATTTTAACTTTATCAAAGATAACTTTTCAGTTATCTGATTATCTGTTATTACAGTTAATTTTTTGGTTATCTGTGCCCACCACTGCTAATAACAGTTCATGTGGAACAATGATACCATAGCTGAGCAGGCCTCATAGTGGACCAGCCAGTATTGAATATTACACCTTGGACACCACTGGCATGTTAATGTTAATGCCAGGCAACCACCACAAACAGGGCAGCAAAAAACATGTGGGTGACTTTGTGAATTTTGGGGTTGAAGGTTATTTCCATGGTCAAAAAGTTCAAATTTGCCTGAATTTCTGTTTTTCAAATTGTTGTATTTTTTCCATCTCTTAGAGGGTTTCATTGATTGAAATATTGTATACAATTTGAATTGTATACAGTGAATTGTATACAATAAAAGACATTAATGTTGGAGTTATTCTGTAGATACACTGTTTTATTTTATCATGCATGTTTTGTGTTCTCTGCTCTGGTAGAATGTAGTTCTCTCTGCTCTGATAAAGTGTACTGTACTGATGTGATGGGTGAAGGTTACTTAAGATATGTGACATGACGTGCTTCTGCAAGTTGTGGTATCTCTGTGTGCACGCTAAGCTCTTTTTCAGGACATGTGAAGATGACCCAGGCAGAATGCAGCCATAAGCGGAGCAGTGAGATAAAGAATAGAGAATTGAATGTTCCAACCACAGTGTGATTATGATACATTAGTCCTTGTGTCAGAAGAAGTGTGATTAATCGTTAGATGTCTTAAACACATCTTAATCGAGCCCAAGATTAAAAAGGTTCTGAAAGTCCTGAATGTATTGTGCAATCAGCGGTTCTGCGGCAACAGCTCACGCGCTATCACTCCTCCCCTTAGGAGCTGTACCGCCCATGTATGTAGGGAAGTCCTAAATAAAAGAGCAGGAGCGCAGGCCAGACTTTAGTGTAGCTTTGGTGTACAGCCTGACTTGCACTCCTCGCGAGCTAAATTTGACTTTCTGTCTCACTGGTGGTTCTTGACTCTGTTTGTCTTGTTAAAGGTTTTAAGAATGTTTGGAGGCGAAAATACCCAACAATTATAATACAATTTTCTTGTGTCAGTATATGCAATAATTCACAATAAAAAGTGATATTCCACAAACACGGCATGCTTCTTTTATAACTTACATCCTATTGTTCATGCCCTTTTTATGAAGTTATCACTTATATTTTATCATGCATAATATGTGTCTTGTTATTACTCCTTTTGTCATCTCACAAATACGCTGTCACTATGAAAAAAAACATTTAAGTATATTATATACATGTCATCAAAAGCCTTTTTCCATGGTCAGAAAATGTATTGTGTCATTTCAGGTAACAAGTTGTAGCAGAGACTTCTTTAATTGAAGGATTTTGGTGACAGGAATTAAACGAATCCTTGAGGCAAAGAATTTGCCTTGAACATTTTTGTAATACAATTATTCGAGTTACTCAAGCAATTGTTTCAGCACTGTAACAATGAGTGCATCCTTGTCATTTGATTGGTGGGGTAAACTACCTAGTCCTGGTCTAGTGGGCTTCAGACCAGAGGATCCTCTGCTCAAAACCCAGCCAGACCGGAAAATCACTAAGATTCCTTGGGAAAGGTCCTTAATCCCCTAGTTGCTTCCGGTGTGTAGTGAGCGTCTTGCACATCGGTGTGTAAGTGTTTCTGTGTGAATGGCTGAATGTGAGGCATAATTGTAAAGCGCTTTGAGCTTCTGATCCAGATGGAAAAGTGCAATATAAATGCAGTCCATTTACCACTGAAATTGAAAGGTTGGGGGGAATATTGTGATTTCTTATACCTTCCACTAGATGGCAGCATTAAAACAGTTTCACAGTTGGCACGAAATCATGTGTTTTCATGGGTTTCAGGATTCAGAAACTAACTGAAAATATGTTACCACAGAAATGTGCCATGGTTCTTCACACAGCCTCCCTCAGTTGTGTGTATAAAAATATTTTAGACATACAGTTGCTTGAATCTGTCAAGTTAATTTAGTCTTGAAGTTTGGTTTCTGTTTTGTTTTTTTTTGGGTGTCATTATTCTGAATCATTTAGTAGTTTGACTGGATGGCCAGATTTGCACCTCCCCAAACCTTTGTGATGTAAACAGTAAGCACTTTGTTTATATTGTGTAACTTCATTCAATGCCTTTAACAAGATGGCGACTGAGCTACACGTTACTGGCTGGTTTAGCCAAAGTCGATGTCCACTCACATCTATGGTTTTAACATCTGTGACTTGAGACCAGCTATGTTGTACGGTTTAGAGGCGGTGGCACTAACAAAAAGACAGGAGGCAGAGCTGAAGATGTTGAGATTCTCTTTGGGAGTGACGAGAATAGACACGATTAGGAATGAACATATCAGAGGGACAGCTCAGGTGGGCCGGTTTGGAGACAAAGTCAGAGAGGCGAGATTGAGATGGTTTGGACATATGCAGAGAAGGAACCAAGGGTATATAGGGAGAAGGATGCTGAGGATGGAGCCACCAGGCAGGAGGAGAAGAGGGAGGCCAAAGAGTAGGTTTATGGATGTACTGAGGGAGGACATGCAGGTGGTTGGTGTGACAGAGGAAGATACAGAGGACAGGGTGAGATGGAAACGACACCTAACGGCAACAGCTGAAAGACAATGAAGAAGACTGGCTCATGCAATTATGTGCGTTTTTTGGTGTAACCAAACACTCTTCTGTTGTGAATTTCTGATTTTATAACATATGGAGAAGTGACACTGATCAAGCTGAGTACATCTCTATTATAACTACTTGTGCAGCACTTTGTCAAGGTTTGTCAGCATGTAACAGCATTCCCACAAACATCCCGTACAAAATTACAAAACAGAGTAGTGGTTAGCACTGTTACCTCACAGCAAGAATGTCATGGGATCGATGCCCACCTGTGTCCTTTCTGTGTGGAGTTTGCATGTTCTCCCTGTGTTTGTGTGGGGGTTCTCTCCGACTGCTCCGGCTTCCTCCCACATCCAAAGACATGCAGGTTAGGTGGATTGGAAACTTTACATTGTCCGTAGGTGTGTGTGTGGCTGTGAATGTGTTGTCTATATGTGGCCCTGTGACAAACTGGCACACTGCCAAGGGTGCACCAGTCAGGCTGGGATTTGAACCAAGGATCTTCTGGTCTTAAGCTCAAACATTAACCACTAGACCATCACCTCCCCCGCTTTATTTTGAGGTCACACCAATACTGTGGTCAGTGCCCACAGTCAGACTGGCTGTAACTCACTGGCCAGCTCTGCTCTGGCAAATGATCCATCACTGCAGTACAACTTCCTTTTTGCCGCACCGACGTTAGGCTGTTTTGCTCCGCAACAAAAACATTCCATTCAGCTCGGGCATGGTCCATTCCCCCAGAGAGTCTGGGGTAATTGCAAGCTCACAATCCAGATGAAGACTGCCGTGTACATGGTCTATATTCTCAGTCCTCCTCTCTACGATGGAGAGATGTGGTCCCTATACTCCAGGCAGGAAAGGAGACTTAACTCCTTTCACATGCCCAGCAGACAAACACACTGATATTTGAGAAGAGAAATTAAGTTTCTAGTATTTACAGAAAGTGTGCAAGAATTATTTAAACAAAATTAGCCAGGTGCATAAATTTGGGCACCCTTGTCATTTTATTGATTTGAATACATTTAGCACTAATTATTGGAACATAAAATTGGTTTGGTAAGCTCACTGACCCTTGACCTCCTTACACAGGTGAATCCAATCATGAGAAAGGGTATTTAAGGTGGCCAGTTACAAATGTTTCCTCTCTTTGCATCTCTTCTAATGAGTGGCAACATGGGAGCCTCTAAACAACTCTCAAATGACCTCAAAACAAAGATTGTTCAACATCATGGTTTAGGAGAAGGATACAAAAAGCCAGCTCAGAGATTTCAGCTGCCACTTTCCACTGTGAAGAACATATGAGGAAATGGAAGATAGAAGGCACAGTACTAGTTAAGGCCCAAAGTGGCAGGCCACGAAAAATCTCAGATAAGCTGAAGCGAAGGATGGTGAGAACAGTCATATTCAACCCACAGACCTGCTCCAAAGACCTACATGATCTTGCTGCAGATAGTGTCTCTGTGCATCGTTCAACTATACAGTGCACGTTGCACAGAGAGATGCTGTATGATGCTGTAATGCAGAGGAAGCCTTTTCTGCATACATGCCACAAACAGAGTCGCTGGAGGTATGCTAAAGCACATTTGGACAGGCCAGCATAATTTTGGAATAAGGTGCTGTGGACTGATTAAACTAAAATTGAGTTATTGGGACATAACAAGGGGCAATATGCATGGCTGAAAAAGAACACAGCATTCCAAGAAAAACACTTGCTACCTACAGTAAAATTTGGAGGTGTTCCATCATGCTGTCGGGCTGTGTGGCCAGTGCAGGTACTGAGAATCTTGTTAAAGTTAAGAGTCACATGGATTCCAGTCAATATCAGCAGATTCTTGAGAACAATGTTCATGAATCAGTGACAAAGTTGAAGTTGCGCCGGTGCTGGATCTTTCAACAATACAACAACCCTAAGCACTGCTCAAAATCTACTAAGGCATTCATGCAGAGGAACAAGTACAGTGTTCTGGAATGGCCATCTCAGTCTGCAGACCTGAATATTATTGAAAATCTGTGGTGTGATTTTGAGCAGGCTGTGCATTCTCGGAAACCAACAAACCTGAGATGTTTTGTAAAGAAGAATGGTCCAAAATACGTTCAACCAGAATCCAGACTCTCATTGGAAGCTAGGAATCATTTAGAGGCTGTTATTTCTGCAAAAGGAGGCTCTACTAAATATTGATGTATTTTTTTCTGTTGGGGTGCCCAAATTTATGCATCTGCCTGATTTTGTTTAAAGAATTATTGCACACTTTCTGTAAATCCTATAAACTTCACTTCACTTCTCAAATATCACTGTGTTTGTCTGCTTTATGATATATTGAACTGAAATTTCTGATTCAAGCAACCAATGATTTATAAAGGAAAATCATGGAAATCATCAGGGGTGCCCAACCTTTTACATACAACTGTATCTCCTATATCTGTAAAACCAAAATTTCAACCTTATCCTGTGACCTTGATTTTAATCAAATTTTCTCCAACTCAAACCACTTTGTGCTTAGATGACCATGAAATATTTCACAGTCTGGTCCACACTGGATCAAAAGGTTTTGTTATTTTACTCACACAGAAAGAAATACAGGAGCAAAATAATGGCCTGGCATGTGCTACCCTACCACCATCAAGAAGAAGCAGAGCCTCTGCAGGTGCAGTGATGCTGGTGAGGTAACAGGTTGCTTATTTAATCTGTACACACTGTAAACCTGAACAAGTTAGCAGGGGATCTCAGGATCTGAACCAGTCAGACAGGAAGGCACTGGGGAGGGTTGTGAGGGCAGCAGATAAGATTATTAGGGCCAGGCTGCCAACCACTGGTGAACTGGCAGAACAGTGGTGCTTGTCCAGGGCAGGAAGGATAATCAGGGACGCTTCACATCCCTTCAACAAACTGTTTTCCCTCCTACCATTAGGTACATGGTACCATAGCCTGAGGTGCAAAACATGCAGATTCAGGGACAGCTTTTAAATATACAGTAAATTGATAGAGAGAACTGTGTAATATAGAATGTAGGATATAGTATACAAATAATGAATGTTTATGAGTTCAGTGGTACAAATATTTCATGAGGTGAATGAATGAATGAATGAATGAATGAATGAATGAATGAATGAAAACTGTTTATTTCGAACATTTGATACAACAACAATTACAAGATAGATCAGTAAAGACAACAACAAAAAAGTTCTACTGTGTACCCAACATGTCCGAAAAGGGGTAGGGTGAAGCATCAGCTTATTTATCCCTACCCCTTCTTCCCCACAACCAGTAATACCCTTTGCCACATATACACATAGATTCCTACACACCTAAACCGATATCAATATATATATATATATACGTATATATACACATACACATACATATACACATCAACATACATACACATATACATACGAGGGCTGTCAATAAAGTTACGGTCCTTTTTATTTTTTTCAAAAACTATATGGATTTCATTCATATGTTTTTACGTCAGACATGCTTGAACCCTCGTGCGCATGCGTGAGTTTTTCCACGCCTGTCGGTGACGTCATTCGCCTGTGAGCACTCCTTGTGGGAGGAGTCGTCCAGCCCCTCGTCGGAATTCCTTTGTCTGAGAAGTTGCTGAGAGACTGGCGCTTTGTTTGATCAAAATTTTTTCTAAACCTGTGAGACACATCGAAGTGGACACGGTTCGAAAAATTAAGCTGGTTTTCAGTGAAAATTTTAACGGCTGATGAGAGATTTTGAGGTGATTCTGTCGCTTTAAGGACTTTTCACCGTGCGAGACGTCGCTCAGCGCTCTCAGGCGGCGTCATCAGCCTGTTTCAAGCTGAAAACCTCCACATTTCAGGCTCTATTGATCCAGGACGTCGTGAGAGAACAGAGAAGTTTCAGAAGAAGTCGGTTTCAGCATTTTATCCGGATATTCCACTGTTAAAGGAGATTTTTAATGAAAGACGTGCGGACGGGTCCGCGCGTCGGGACGCAGCCGCCGCGACGCTCCGCCACAGGAAAAACACCTCTGTTGAAAGCCTTAAGGACAAGTTGGAACATGTCCTGCCTGTTAAACAATTTCTCATATACTCACTCCACTGAAAGCCATCAAAAGCCGCCTGGATTTTACAAATGGTTATCAACACGGAGGTGTTTTTCCTGTGCCGCCGCACCGCGTCGGCTGCGTCCCGACGCGCGGATCCGTCCGCACGTCTTTCATTAAAAAAATCTCCTTTAACAGTGGAATATCCGGATAAAATGCTGAAACCGACTTCTTCTGAAACTTCTCTGTTCTCTCACGACGTCCTGGATCAATAGAGCCTGAAATGTGGAGGTTTTCAGCTTGAACAGGCTGATGACGCTGCCTGAGAGCGCAGCGCGACGTCTCGCACCGTGAAAAGTCCTTAAAGCGACAGAATCACCTCAAAATCTCTCATCAGCTGTTAAAATTTTCACTGAAAACCAGCTTAATTTTTCGAACCGTGTCCACTTCGATGTGTCTCACAGGTTTAGAAAAAATTTTGATCAAACAACGCGCCAGTCTCTCAGCAACTTCTCAGACAAAGGAATTCCGACGAGGGGCTGGATGACTCCTCCCACAAGGAGTGCTCACAGGCGAATGACGTCACCGACAGGCGTGGAAAAACTCACGCATGCGCACGAGGGTTCAAGCATGTCTGACGTAAAAACATATGAATGAAATCCATATAGTTTTTGAAAAAAATAAAAAGGACCGTTACTTTATTGACAGCCCTCGTATATACACATATATATACACAAACATAAATATACACCTACACATACCTACTTACATACAAAATACTATATATTTACAAGCCGAAGCAAAAAACAAAAACACCCTAACCCTCATTACCCTTCCTCCTCCCTATACCCAGAAAAAACCATATTTTTGTACCGCTGTTTGAACTGGTTCATGCTTGGACATTGCTTGAGCCCCACTCCCAATCTGTTCCACATCCTCACCCCACAGACAGAAATACAGAAACCTTTTAATGTTGTTCGTGCCCACTGATGCTTTAAATTAAATTTCCCCCTCAGACTGTAATCCCCTGATCTGTTAAAAAACATATTTTTAATATTTGGTGGAAGTAAATTGTTTATTGCTTTATACACAATTTGTACTGTTTGAAAATGAACCAAGTCTGTGAATTTTAAGAATTTGGATTGTAAAAATAGTGGATTTGTATGATCTCTATAGCCAGTATTATGAATAATTCTTATAGCTCTTTTCTGCATTACTGATAGTGATTGTGTTGTACCTTTATAAGTATTACCCCATACCTCTGCACAGTACTGTAAATATGGTAAAAACCAGTGAGCAGTAAAGAATGCGGAGTGAGTTGTGGTCCAGAATATGTTTCGCTTTGTTTAGAACTGAAATGCTTCTTGACAGTTTACTTTGTATATGTTTTATATGAGTCTTCCAGTTTATCTTATCATCTATTATCACCCCCAGAAACTTATTTTCATGTACCCTTTCAATATCTACCCCCTCGACTTGTAACTGAACCTGTATGTCTGTATTACAATAGCCAAATAACATGTATTTTGTTTTACTTAAGTTTAATGATAATTTATTTCTGTCAAACCATATTTTCAATTTTCCCATTTCTATACTGATCCTCCTCAGTAACTCCTGCAAATCCCCCCCTGAACAAAAAATGCTTGTGTCATCTACAAATAATACTAATTTTAATATTTTGGAAACATTGACAATATCATTTATATAAATTAGAAACAGTTTTGTACCCAATACTGACCCCTGTGGGACGCCACAAGCATTGTCCAAGCATGATGATGTATATTCCCCCAACTTCACAAACTGTTTTCTGTTACTTAAGTAGCTTCTCACCCAGTGCAACACCAACCCCCTAATCCCATACTGTTCAAGTTTATTGATTAATATGTCATGATTAATTGTATCAAAAGCCTTTTTAAGGTCTATAAATATTCCAACTGAATGTAATTTGTGGTCTATGGCGTTTGTAATCTCCTCAACTGATTCTATTAATGCAAGTGATGTTGAACTATGTGCTCTGAATCCATATTGACTATCAGTAAGTAATTTATGTTTATTTATGAATTTGTCTAATCTATTATTGAATAACTTTTCTAATAATTTGGAAAATTGTGGAAGCAAAGAAACAGGTCTATAATTTGTGAAGTGGTGTCTATCCCCAGTCTTATACAGCGGCACGACCTTAGCTATTTTCATTTGATTGGGAAATTTACCGGTTTGAAATGATAAGTTACAGACGTATGTTAATGGTTCTACAATCCATTCAATGACCTGTTTTACCACCACCATATCAATTTCATTTAAATCGGTAGATGTTTTATATTTACAATTATTCACAATGTCTATAATTTCATTTCCATCCACTGCTGTGAGGAACATTGAACAGGGATTTCTTTCTATGAGATTATTATCCCAATCCTCAGGTTGGGAATCGGGAATTTTTTCTGCCAAGCTTGGTCCAATATTTACAAAAAAATTATTAAAACCGTTGACTACCTCATCCTTATTTTCCTTCTTGACATTATTATCAGTGAAATACTGAGGGTAACTCTGTTTTTTATTACCATTTTTGATAATGCTATTTAATATATCCCATATTCCTTTAATATTGTTTTTGTTATTATATAATATGTTACTATAATATTCCTTCCTACATACCCGTATAATATTAGTTAATCTATTTTTGTATTTCTTATATCTATTTTCTGCCTCTTTAGTCTTTAGTTTTATGAATTCTCTATACAGTGTATTTTTCTTATTACATGCATTTCGTAACCCTTTCGTCATCCATGGTCGAGCTTGGATTTTTTGTTTTCTGTAGTCTTGTTTAATTGGACAATTTTTATCATATAATGATGTAAATATTTGTAAAAAAGTTTCATATGCACTATCAACATCACTTTCACTGTATACCTTTTCCCAGTTTTGCTCCTGTAAATCCTTCTTTAGTGTGTTCATGTTTTCCTCTGTCCGCACTCGCCTGTATTTTATTTTCTCCTCTGGCTGATTCCGCCGATGGTTTCTATTATAAACGATGAAAACTGGTAGATGATCACTAATGTCATTGATTAATAATCCACTCACAGTGTTATTCTCAATATCATTGCTGAATATATTATCAATTAAGGTGGCACTATGGGATGTAATTCTGCTTGGCCTGGTGATTTTTGGATATAAACTCATACTGTACATTATACTGATAAATTCATCTGTTATTTTATGCTTATTTGGATTGAGCAGATCAATATTTAAGTCACCACAAATGAACACAGTTTTTTGATTAGTTTTTGAGAACATTTTTCCCATACAGTCAGTGAATGTTTCAATACTAGATCCTGGTGCTCTATATATACAGCTGACTAATACATTTTTGCTTTTTTCTTCACATATTTCAATAGTTATACATTCTAATAAGTTATCAATCACAGTTGTCATATTGTCTACTATTTTATAATCCATGTTCTTATCCACATACACAGCCACTCCTCCTCCACTCTTATTTTTTCTGTTTACACAATTAAATTCATATCCATCCAGTTCAAAATCCATTCCTTTATCTTCATTGATCCATGTTTCTGATATAGCAATTATGTTAAATATTTTTTTAAACTGACTTAAATATTCTTTAATGTTGTTAAAGTTTGCATATAGACTTCTGCTGTTGAAATGGATTATTGATAATTTGTTATCCGTTCTAATGATCCGATTAAACTGTTCATCTGTATAATAGCAACAACTGTCATTGATATTTGAGAAGAAATTATTGTCCGGGTCTATATCGTGCTCCAAGTCCAGTACATTGTGGTCTGTGTATTTAAATGTTCTCAGTTCTACTTTTCCATGATCAGCAATCCTTTGAGTTATATCCTTCTTATCTCCAGATGTAGATGAATAGGTAGTAGATGAATAGGTTCCTCTGGTCTGTGTCATGGTGTTGTGATGTGTTTGTGTCCTCATACCTTATTGGTCATATTTGTCCAGATCCTCGCTTTAAGAAACACTATTGTTCATATTTGTCCAGCTCCTCGATGTTCCTTATTGCCATGACTTTTGCTTGTTCTGGTGATCCGTTCAGTTTGATGAATATTTTACAGTTTGAAGTCCATGTGTGCTGGATTTTTCCCTGTTTCTTCAAGAAGCGTGCTTTCCTGGCGATGTCGGCATTCCGTTTGGTGAGATGTTCATTGATGAATACGTTTGTCCCTTTCAGTTTTCTTCCTTGTTTTAACAGTGCTGTTTTGTGTTTTCTGTTGATGAATCTCATGATGACGGTTCGTTTGTCACCGTCATTTCTCCGGGGCAGAGGGTGGCACGCTTCAATGTTATTTAAATCCATTTCTATACCTTTAGATAGGAGGAAATCAGCAACCTGTTTTTCCACAGAGCTGACCTCCTGTTCACTGGGCTCCCCTCCGCTCTCATCTGTTACCGCCCGTGCGTAGGACCGTGGTTTGATATGAAGACCTGTGATGATGACGTCGTTAATTCTGGTGTACTGCTCCAATTCAGCCACTCTATTTTCCAGCTGCACCAGATGCCGGTCTTTCTCGGCATTCTGGAGCCGTAATGCCTTCACCTCCTCCACCAGATCCATAATTGATTTCTGTTGCTGCTTCACAACAGAAATCTCCTCTGATAGAAAGTCCAGAGATTTTTTAATATCGTCACCTTCCTCCGCTGTCAGAACCTTCTTAGGCCCCATGGTCGGCTTATGAGCAGCTTGTCGATCGCCGATGTTAACAGCCTGCGTTGTTTGTCACCGGGATGGATCTGCACTGCGCTGGTGCCGCGCGGCCTCAGTGTTTCCGCGCTGATGGATCCGCGGTGGCTGCACGAGGCCTCAGGGAAGCGGCACTCGTGACGCGCGGCTCTAATGACGCAGCGCGCGGCCTCAGTGAATTCACCACGTTGGGCCTCGGACGTTGTTGCTGTCCAGTCGCGGGGCTAAGTTGCCGGTTGAGGTGGTATTCCCACTGTCCGGGTTGGCAAACACCGGCGTGGCAGATGGCAACTACAAACACCACCTCTGAAAACTCAGGTACAAACTTTTTGCAGCTCGCTCTGACGACACGCAGCTCTGACTGACTGTCCGACTGACTGACTGACTGAGGCAAAGAGGTGTGGAAAAGAGAATCAAGGTGAAAGCTGGAACTTACCATTCAATGGCATGTTCCAGGTTTCACAAAATTAAATATTTGTTCCATTGAAAGAATGTAAAAACATTCATTATTTGTTTTATATATTATATTGTGTGCGTGTGTATGTTCGTATGCATGTGTATGTGAGTGCGCGTGTGTGAGTGCGCGTGTGTGTGTGTGTGTGTGTGTGTGTGTCCGTCCAGAGTGCAATGGTACCAAACGTATGGAACCAAATTTGAACTCTAAATGGAACCAAACTGCACTCTAAATACAATGCAACACAAATGGGACAATAATCCATGCCATGTGACATACAAAGCACCAATTAAATGACAAGGATCCACTCACCTGTTGTAAATGTACTGTAGCATCTGGTCGCAACTTTATCCTTGTAGCATCTTCATATGTGCAGTATCCCGTTGGATATATTCAGATTAGATTTGATAGATTCGATTAGATAGAATTTTTTTGTCACTCCGTGACGAAATGAGTCAAATTTTCATGAAGGAGCATTTTTTAACTCACTATTCCTAACCCTACTCCCACCCCCCACCCTAACCATAACCACCCCGACCCCCCCCCCTTCATTTTTAATTTCGTGCAGCCATCACGGAATGATTGAGAATGAATTCGTGCTGCCGTGACGAAAATGAGGCGCTTTTCGTCACAATATCACGAACCAATAGATTAATGTATATTTCGTGCTGCCGAAGCACGAATTGTCGTGAGACTGGGTTGATCACCATCATACACCTTGGATAACTTGCGTGGATGGACTTTTATTTTATTTATTTATTCATGCAGTGTCACGATATTTCTTTCTGTGTTTTCACTCAGTGAGAATTAAAATAAGTTTAAATCTAAGAGCTGTTGTCAAGGAGAACTAGATGACAACAAACCAACTCAAAGCTTTGAGCAGTGTTGCCCTTTAATAAAAAAAAACGACGTATGGTGACGCAGATATTTTCCTCCTCCCGCACCTCCTCCTCCTCCTCCTCCTCCTTCTCCTCCTTCTCCTCCTGGATCTGTGCTCCATCCAGCGGAGCTGCGGGCGAAGGAGCGCCGGTAAACGATGAGAATCGAGGCGACGGACCCGTTTGAGGACTAAATGTGGGACTGGAACCATCAGGTACGTCAGGCCCCGTCATTTGTCATTTTGGCGAGCATGCGCCTGCAGCGTGGACCGTGTGCACGTTGTCCTCGCAGGCGGAATAGATGCACGTATGGAGAAAGAAGTGTGACAGGATATGCGGTGTTTCCTAAAGCGGTTCGGGTCCAGACTACTTCCCGGTGTGTGTGTGTGTGTGTGTGTGTGTGTGTGTGTGTGTGTGTGTGTGTGTGTGTGTGTGTGTGTGTGTGTGTGTGTGTGTGTGTGTGTGTGAAGCTGCGTACTGCGCGCGTGCTGCGCTCCGCCAGATGTTTGCGCGTCATAGAGGGGCCTTTGGATGTCAAAGACACGATGTCCTGATGTGTCGGTGCCAAATGTGTCTGCCTGCAGAGGAGAGAGCTGCTGCCCGTGCACAATCAGATCGTCCATGTTTGTGTGCAGGAAAGTCGTGACAGGTTTGTGTGACGCTGCAGTTTGACCTTGCAGCAGTTTCTTTTTACTCCAGCCGCGGCACGGGGCAGATGGAAGCGCAGCACAGGCCATGGATTTATACGAAATGGGGACTGATAATAACGAAATGAGGGTAAAATGTAAGGAAATGGAGCAGAGTGAACCAGACTGACTCCAAATAAGTACTTTTATTTCATTGTTTGGCTTTTGCTTTGTTTTGTTTTTTTTTTTGTTTGTTTGTTTTTTAGGTGAGATGCGCTCAGTGCATGTAGTAGAGGCAGGTGCGCCATCTGGCGTTCAAGAGTTGACACTTCAGTCAATGGGTCAGTCTGCTCCATTTCGTTGCGTTTTACCCCCATTTCGTTATTATCAGTCCCCATTTCGCCCCATTTCGCTTAAAAATAATTAAATAAAAGTACTTAATTGAATCATATTTGGAGTCAGTCTGGGTCAGTCTGCTGCATTTCATTACATTTTACCTCCATTTCGTGATTATCAGGCTCCATTTCGCCCCATTTCGTATTTTAGTATAATCCAGCACAGCACAGCTAAAATATTACACAAGTTCCTCTCAAGCTTCAGTTTGTTTTCCTGACTGAAAGTACAGTTTAGTTTGAGATGTTACGCATTAACCTTGGCACCAGGATCATCACACTGGATGTGCTCATGGTGCCAAAATGCTCAGAGGACAAGTTCACTTTATTTATTTATTATTCTAATCAGATTAAAACATTGTTTGCAGTCCTTCTAAGTGCTGGACTCAGATCAGATCTGGGAGCATGCATTGGTGCTGCGCATCGCTGCATCCATCATACTGTAGAATCTGTTTGGCAACCACCTGGGCACATAAGCAGTGCATCCTCACCCCTTGTAAGTAACCACATGTGCTGCAGCCAGTTGGGAAAGTGGGTGTGTCCTTGGCCTTCCACAGTCTCTGAGGTCCTCAATTCTGCATGCTGAATCATGCGCAGAGAAAGCGCCAAAATGTCGTAGCTGATGTTCCCTCACAATGCATGTGATGCTCCTCATTTTTGTTTCCCTAAATAACTGTTCATTTGATACAAATTCCCTTTTTCACAAATAGCTGAAAAGGGAACATGGATATCACCTCTAAAATAAATCATCATCACCATCATCATCATTATTATTGTTATTTATTGGTTTGGGGCAGGGGCTTGTTTTATTATTTGTAACAAAACCTTAAAGCAGAAGTTTGACATTTATCAACCTGGGCTCTATCTTTTATTTATGCATTTATTTAGACGTGCAATTATACTTTAATACATGTATTTAGAGATTTATTTATACCTGTATTTATGCTTTTATCTATTTATACTTTTAGACTTGTATTTATACTTTTATCCATTTATTTATGCTTTTTACATTCACTAATGAATGAATGAATGAATGAATGAATAAATGGGCAGTCCTACTCGCAGCCTGAAGCTTGATTTGATCAAACAATGTGATTGAATATGTTACTATCATAGAGCCCTATATAAGAAATAATGCAAAATGTTTCGTATTTATTTTTAGTTTATTTCGAGTGTTTGTTTTTTTTTTATTCAACTTAAAACACTGTTATAAACACGTATTTACATGCACTTGATATGCCAGAACCACTCCAGCTGCAAGGGATTGTGGGACGCTACAAAAACTCATCTTCAGCATCTCCTTCCACATTTAAATGACCTAAATCATCTGTTATTCTCTCCAGACGAAGATGAATGTTGTACTTTTGAATGTTATTCCCTAAACTGGTCGCCAGAGATCTTAAATGACCAGCAGACTCTCCATGATGCTGTCGGTATCCGGTCAGCTGAGAGGCTAAGGTGAGCTCAAGACTGAAATAGCAAATTCAATCACATCGCTCTGGCCAGTCAAACTCCAGGTTCCTAGTAGGACCGCCCACTGTATATATTACTGTAGTTACCCATTTATTTATTTTTCAGAGGATCAAACATGAATTCAGACTTAAAAAAGAAAAAAGGATGAATGAGTATACAACAGTATAAATAAATGGATAGAAGTATAGATACATGACAAAATGTACAGTGTATGTATAAGTGTAAATACATCTCTGATTGTATAAATACATGTATTAAATTTTAAATAAATATGAAGATCCTTCTGTTTCTCCCTTTTTTTAACTCAGGTCACCACAACAGATCTGAGGTAGGCCTGCATATTGATTTGGAACAAGTATTACGCCGGATGCCCAGCCTCTAAAATCACAGAAAACAGTGCACTTAAACACTTGGTCATCGTGTATGAATATTCACTTTTAGTCCTCCATATTTTTTAGAAGTTGTGGGGCTCATCTTTTCACTTGGCACACAATGAAATTAATTGGTGTAGTATTGATTTTCAGTGCATCAATACATATATAATGTGATGGCAGGGAGAAGTTCAAAACAGTTAACAGTCTCTTGTCACCACTGAACACGCAAAAATGTGTGGTAGCATGGAGAGATCCTCTATACCACTTCATTCTGAAACTGTATAATTGGGGATACAAAATGCAAAACATGCACAATGCATAATCTCTCCAGTCACAGCCACAGAAGCCTGTAACGTCTTCTGGGTTGTCTTGGTGGCTTTCCTCACTGTTCTCCTTGCACAGTCACACAGTTTTTGAGAACTGTCCACTCCACACAAATTTACCATAGAGTGCCATACTGTTTGTATTTCTTCATAACTGATGTAAATGAAGACATATTGAGTGACTTGGAAATGTTCATGTATCCATCCCCTGACTTGTCTGAAGAAAACTGGCAATTAAACTGATTATTTACAGGTATTATACCAAAGGGGCTAATTACTTATGCAACCCATCATCTTGGATTTAATAGTTTTAGTTAATTTATATGAAGTTGTAGCGATTTACCTTTTTAGAATTTTTAATTTTTTAATTTTAGAAATTTTTATATTGAGAAGCCTGATTTACTTTTTGTATTTGAAATGCCATGAACAAATTAAAATGCATGAAATATCAAGGGGCTGAATACTTTTGCAAGCCACTGTATATTCTCGTCCTCAGGCACAAGCGTGGCTAAATGAGGAAATCTACATTCTGATTATGAACTGTAGAACACAGTGATAGAAGAAACAGTACCTTGCCGGAACCATGTTTCCATGACCAAACCTAATCCTGTGCTGTCACATGACCTTCAGTGCTGAGGCTGCCATGTTGTTGGAGGGAAAAGCTGCTGGATTCACTTACTCATTGTACTAAAAGATCTGCTGCTGCGGAATGCAAAGTACAAGCATAAATCTGTCGTTCTCAGCTATAGAAAAGTATGTGGTAGAAGTTCGGTTGTTTGGACTGCAGCATCCAGTCTGCCTGGATAACTGATGCACTGCCTTTTATTATGGCAAATCTGGTTCAACTTGCATCCAGATGCACCATGACCGACTCAATAACAAATCAGAGTTTAGAATGAAGGTGAAATCAACCTGTTGAATTTACATTTGAACCAGAATTACTAAACTGAACCAGATTTTCAAAATAATAATCAGAATCAGAATCAAATGCATTTATATTAAGTAAGTTCTCACATACAAGGAATTTGATGTGGTGTTATTGGTGCATAAACAATAAAAAAGAAAAGGAAAAAATACTTCTGTAAGAAGTAAAAGTGTCAAATAGACAAAACTTTGTTCACTGTTAAATAAATATAACGTAGTGGAATAGGACTGTGCAAAAGCATGTGATTGGTGTGCAGATGTAAAGTACTTTTCAGTGCAGGCATGATCAGTCTGTACTCTACGGAAGTGAGGGGCAGATTAAATGGGGGTCTTTTTAGTCTAGCTGCAGATGGAAAGACGCTGGTTTGTGTCTTGAGATTTACAACAGTCCTGATGGACTTGAGCCATCTGCCAGGGGGGAGGGTGACAAAGAGTTTGTGTCCTGGGTGAGAGGGATCGGCCACAATCTTCCTTGCTCACCTCAGGGCCCTGGAGGCGTACAGGTCCTGTAGGGATGGCAGATTGCAGTCAATCACCTTCTCTGCTGGGTGGATGATATGCTGCAGTCTTCTCCTATCCTTAGTGGCAGCAACGTACCAGACAGTGATGGAGGAGGAGTTGATGGACTCAATGATGGTAGTGTAGAAGTTGCTACAGAAAGTAAATAGTAATAATAATAACAAAAATAGAGCCCATATTTGAAATTAATGTTTGGTTAATGAAATCCAGTTTGAAATGGCTGAAACTAAATGCACCCAATTTCACATCCAGAACAGAACTATGCAGAAGGGCAATGCACCACAGAGCTGCTCGTTAACAAGCAGCTATCTGACATTATACATAGACTCTGTCGCAGATACCGCCATATTTGTTGCATTCTGGATAGGCAAGGGGGCAAATAACAGCAGTGACTCCTGACTTCAAACAACTGAAAGGTTTGTTAAAGTAGCCAAAAATAGTCACCTTTTCAAGGTGTTTATCTCCTTTGTCAAAGACTTTGCTTCTCCTCCTTTCGCTCGGGTTGTGTGGAGGTGATCACTGTGCCAGAAATGACTCAAGTTGTTAGATCTGTCTTTAAAACTTTACCACTGATCACGTAGATTAACTAATTTACACATTAGCTTTCCATGCTAGCTCCATTGTGAAGTTTACCTGCGTCAGCAGAGACTGAGTTCATAACTGAACGTCAGATCATTTTATTATTTATTTTAATATATGAACAGCAAGAAGGGGGTAGCAGTTTCTAAGTATTTACTTCTTCCTACTCCTTTGTGAGCATTGTTTCTTAGTTGACATATTTTTCTTGTGGGGTATTTTTGTGGGGTTTTTGTTTAAAAAAAATTCAGTTCATTCATTCTGTCACAGCGATATGATGACAGAAATAATTTTTACATCTATTTTAAAAAACATCACTGATCATAATCATGTGATGCAGTTGTGAGTGCAGTCTTTCTGTCATCATATCACCGTGATAGATTAGTTAATTAAAAATGATCTGACGTTCAGTTATGAACGCAGTCTCTGCTGACACCACTGATCTGTATATAACACTGGATCGCTCATTGGCCCACACATTCCATACAAACCGCTGAAGCAAACTGGCGGCCATCTTACCACTCGCAAGTTATGCGGAGCACACAGACGGCTTATTAGAACATCAACAGTTTGAAGTAATACCTCAACTGATTCTCTCATTTTCTTATTTTTGTGCTTCAAATAATGTAACCTTCATCCCTCTGAATCTGTCTGCCATGATTAGCCGTTTCATTTATTTCCTTTCTTTTAGTACTTTGACACATTCTCCCCTTCTATTCTCAGTTACTCAGATCTCACTCCAGTCTAAAAATTATGATTCTATAATCAAAGTTTATACAAGTTTTGTGTAATCATCAGCAAGCTTATCTATCTATCTATCTATCTATCTATCTATCTATCTATCTATCTATCTATCTATCTATCTATCTATCTATCTATCTATCTATCTATCTATCTATCTATCTATCTATCTATCTATATGTGTGTGTGTGTGTGTATCATATATGAACAAAAGTGGATGGATAATAAAAGTCATGATGGATAATATAGCAATAGTGGATTTTTTTTATAGCTGCACTAAAAGAATAAAACACCACTTAACTAGCTACAGGAGAGGTGGTTTTCCCTTGCAATGTTAATATTTATCATGTATAGCTCTATGAGCTTCAGCCTCATAAGTAATAAAGCTCGTAGCAACAACACCTAAAGCTCCAAAACTATGCACAAGTAGACCTAATAAATGTCTTAAAATAGTTTGTCCAACACAAAACTCAATATGTGGCTACACACAAGTAACGCCACCTATTATTATTATTATTATTATTATTATTATTATCATTATTATTATCTATGCCTATATGCTGTAATAAGGGAGGAAACTCTTCAAATTATAATTCCTTACTTTCCATTTCAGTCATACTCACAGGTGAAATGTTCGTCCACAGACTTTGAACTGGAGATATGCGCAGTTTATAGCTGCACATGAAGGCATTTTTTTTTTTACAAAATCACAAAGAATAAAGTTACGTGCGCCTGGTTAAAGATCAATAGAAAAGACCGTTCAGGAGCGGAACATGCTAGTGGTAATATGGCGGACGGTTTGCTTCAGAAATATTGGCCAGTGAGCGATCCAGTGTTATATAGAGATCAGTGGCTGACACAGGTGAACTTCACGACGGAGCCAGCACAGGAAGCTAACATAGAAGCTAACATGCAAGTTGATCGAGATCCAGATTGAGTGGTAAAGTTTTTAAAGACAGATGCAAAAAGTTGAGTTATTTCTAGCACAGTGATCACCTCCACACAGGCTGAATGAAAGGAGAAACAAGGCCTTTGACAAAGGAGATAAAGGCCTTGAAAAGGTGACTATTTTGGACTACTTTAAGAAATCTTTCAGATTCCCCAAAAGTAATTCAAGTATATATATTTTTTGAATTAATATCTGAAAAATATTAATTTAATAGATTTATGGCATTTCATCAATCCATTAGGTAGAAATTATTCATTTTTTTCACCAGCTCATAATTCTTATAGTGGCCCAGCCAGAGCCCAGACCTGAATTTGATTGACCATCTCTGGAGAGATCTGAAAATGGCTGTGCACCGACGCTCCCCAGCCAACCTGATGGAGCTTGAGAGGTGCTGCAAAGAGGAATGGACAAAACTGCCCAAAGATAGGTGTGCCAAGCTTGTGGCATCATATTCAAGAAGACTTGAGGCTGTAATTGCTGCCAAAGGTGCATCAACAAAGTAATGAGCAAAGGATGTGAATACTTATGTACATGTGATTTTTTTCTCTTTTTCTTTTTGTTTTTAATAAATTTGCAAAAACTTCATAAAAACCTTTTTCATGTTGCCATTATTGGTTGTTGTGAGTAGAATTTCGAGGGGGAAAATGAATTCAGTCCATTTTGGAATAAGGCTGTAACATAACAAAATGTAGACAAAGTGAAGAGCTCTGAATATGTTCTGGATGCACTGTATGTATGCATGCGTGCATGCATTGGTTAAGAAAGGTGCTCTATTGAGTGCCCTGTATGTTTATATATTCACCCAAATGCTTTACTAAAATCACGTCACAATAGGGCAGCATGGTGGCTTAGTGGGTAGCACTATTGCCCCACTGCAACAAAATCGTGTACGCATCCCACCTTGGGCCTTTCTGTATGGAGTTTGCATGTCCTCCCTGTGTTTTTGTGGGTTCCCTCCACTTCCAAAGACATGTAGTGGGGCGGCATAGCAAAACAATTGTCCATTTTGTGATAAAAGCATGGACTTTGGAATTTGGCACACTTATTATAAATTAACTAATGTTTATTTTCAGATATGGAGCCATCCTGGATCTGACCTCTAATGAGCCACAGGAGTCAATAAAGAATTACACAGGGGTCAAAATTTAAAAATTCTCCAGTCATGTGGAAATCTATACCACATTATTTCCCTGATCATAATGATTCCAAAAAGGTATAGTTTGGACTATCTCTGACTAGGGCTGCAACAAATGATTATTTGGATCATCATTGAATTTGATGGGGTTTCGACACGATTAATAGATTAAGCGGATTAGGGAATTTTTTTAAATGTGCAGGGAAACAATTTTTCTCTCCTTCCATCACTTTATTTAACAACAGAACATTATTTGAAAACTTAAAATACTTGAAAATCGTCAAATGTCCCTTGGCTGTTGAAATATAAAATAATAAAGAATAAAACAGTTTATAATAAAGAACAAAAATAATTATTTCAAATGGCATTGCTTTATCAAAGTGCTGAGTTGCCATAAAACAACATTGAAACATATAAATGTTATAGAATATATGGTGAAAAAAGAGGGGTTTTTTTTTTGCTGCAAATGAGCAATTAGCATAACCAGTTAACCATAAAACCTAAATCAAAAACTGTAGCCTGACTCATTATATGTGCAACATTCTCTGTATAACTTGTAAACTATGTGGTCATTTCACAATGACACATGTGACTCATGTCTCTTTCTCTAAAATTGTATTGTAGCATTATTAGTTATTATTACTATTATTATTGTTGCTATTATTATCAATATATAAATACAAATAAATTAAAAAATATTATAATTTGTAATACATTTGACTCTTGTACGACAACAAACGCTGAGCCATTAATTATTATACAGAAAACAAATGCACAAATATGCTGAAATGCCAACAGCTTAATGCTAACTTTAACATTGAAAATGCCATAGACATGCTAACATGTTAGCATCGGTGTTAGCATAAAATACATCTATCAACTGTTTCAGAAGACCGTAACAGGTCAGTTTAACATAAAAAAGGTAAATATTCCTCACAGACATATGCTCTTTAGGGTTTTAGTGGGGAAAAAATTAAGATAAAGCGAAATAAAAGAAATGAAACCAACGAAGCAGCAGCTCGAAGCACTCCATTGGTTCAAGATTCAAAGCAAAGCTCGGTTGATTATATGGAATAAACAAAACATCTGCGATAAAACAAAGTTATTTAGCAACTAATCGATGACTAAATTAGTTGACAACTATTTTAATAATCGATTTTAATTGAATAACTCGATTAGTTGTTTCAGCTCTATCTATGACTGAATGTTGTGGAGTTATGGGGTAAAAATGACAAAAATGGTGACAAAAATCAGTTTTAGTTTGTACATGGGTCTGTCCAGCGGTGCGGCATCCACAAGACACGCATGTCGGGAAGGACACGTGCGCAGGGCCGGCTGGACCCACCTGATCAGTAGATGTAGACATGATGAGAGCACACTGCTTCTCATTCATGTCATGTCATGACTATACATCTGTGACCATGGGTCATCTACAGAGGAACAGACGGATCATACTTGTATTTCCCGCTTGATAAGAGGGATTCAATAAAATGCGGTGTTTTTATCAGGTGTGTGGTTTTATTTTTTTTAAATACGTCCATGGCCTTCCTGATATCAGGCAGTTTCCCCCACCTTTTATAGGACACCAATGGTAGCTCAGTGGTAAAGATTCTGACTGGCAGTTAGAGCTTTTGCAAAGTGCAGGTTCAATTCCCACAGGTGGTCTGTAATTTATTTATTTTTTTCACAGCAGCTGTGGGATGTGGTCTCACATCGTGCAGGGACAGAGCTGGAAAGGATGTGTAGCAGGTTAGGGTGGTAAAAGATGCACATGGTAATGTGCTGACAAGTGAAGAGAGTATGTTGAGAAGGTGGAGGGAATATTGATTCTATATGATTCTGTTTTTTGTTTTTTTGAGAGAATCCCACAATGAAAATGGTTCTCAAAATAAAAGCACAAATCATGCAACGTTTTTTTTTTTTATGTCAATCCTGCACTCACCTTTGACTCGTTATTTGTAGCTCTTATTATATCTCGTACCTCTGGTGCTGCTGTCGCTCCAGGGGAGGAAATGAAACTTGAAGTGGTTTACAAATAAATAAATAATTTCTGGCATTTGCACTGGCTTTTAATTGGAGAAGGGATATAGCAGTGGAGAAGCACATGGAGAGGATGAACCGTTATGGGAAATGCGTTGAGGCTATACTCACTCAGCGCATTATTTCTGGTGATATTATGGTAATAATGATGATAAAGGTTATTGTTGATGTCTGTGATATTTGATGTTTGAGACTGTGTCATAATAGAGAGACGCTTGTCTTGTCCATCTTTTCCACCTTGCAGGGTGTTAACCCCCAAAACATGAATCAGCTGCAAATCATGAATTATCCCTAAACCATTAATTGCAAAATGTGAATACTGAAAAAATATCTCCCAAAAGAGTTTTGTGAGATATTTTTTCAGTATTTACATTTTGCAATTAACGGTTTGCGGATAATTCAGAATTTGCAGCTGATTCACGTTTTGGGGGTTAACAGCCCTGTCCCCCTGCTTCTTTTGTTTGTCTGACATTTTTGTGTTTACTTGTTTTTTGTTGTTGTTTGTTTATTTTTGGTGTGTTTCTGCATAACCTGGGGACAAAAATCAAGTTGAAGATGACGGTGTTGTTTCACCTGCTGTTTTTTTTTTTTTTTTTGCTTGTTTGTTTTTTAGGATTTTCCATTCGGTTACACTCAAAAGCAAGTCAGCTCTTCCCTGACATACATATTGTTATCAAATTTAATTATTAATTTGAGGTATGTTCTCCATAATCAGACAAACCAAATCACAAACTTTGAATAACAGTTCTTAGTTATATTTTGTTCACCTGATGTTTGTTATTATTAGTATGGCCTAAGCAGTTGGTCACCCCCTGAGTTTGGTCCAATGCTTTGAACCTGAATTTTTTGTTTGGATAAGAAATTTCAGTTAAATATATCATATAGCAGACAAACAGTGATATTTGATAAAAGGATATATTTAATAGGATTTACAGAAAGTCTGCAATAATTCTCTAGACAAAATTAGGCAGGTGCATAAATATGGGCACCCAACAGAAAAAAATACATCAATATTTAGTAGAGCCTCCTTTTGCAGAAATAACAGCTCCTAAATGCTTTCTATAGTTTCCGATGAGAGTCTGGATTCTGGTTGAAGGTATTTTGGACCATTCCTCTTTACAAAACATCTCCAGTTCAGTCAGGTTTGTTGGTTTCTGAACATGAACAGCCCACTTAAAATCACACCACAGATTTTCAATGATATTTAGGTCTGGGGACTGAGATGGCCATTCCAAAACATTGTACTTGTTCCTCTGCATGAATGCCTTAGTAGATTTTATAGTGAAGATAATTATAGTGGGCGATTTTAACATCCACACAGATGCTGAGAATGATAGCCTCAACACTGCATTTAATCTATTATTAGACTCAATTGGCTTTGCTCAAAATGTAAATGAGTCCACCCACCACTTTAATCATATCTTAGATCTTGTTCTGACTTATGGTATGGAAATTGAAGACTTAACAGTATTCCCTGAAAACTCCCTTCTGTCTGATCATTTCTTAATAACATTTACATTTACTCTGATGGACTACCCAGCAGTAGGGAATAAGTTTCATTACACCAAAAGTCTTTCAGAAAGCGCTGTAACTAGGTTTAAGGATATGATTCCTTCTTTATGTTCTCTAATGCCATATACCAACACAGTGCAGAGTAGCTACCTAAACTCTGTAAGTGAGATAGAGTATCTCGTCAATAGTTTTACATCCTCATTGAAGACAACTTTGGATGCTGTAGCTCCTCTGAAAAAGAGAGCTTTAAATCAGAAGTGTCTGACTCTGTGGTATAACTCACAAACCCGCAGCTTAAAGCAGATAACCCGTAAGTTGGAGAGGAAATGGCATCTCACTAATTTAGAAGATCTTCACTTAGCCTGGAAAAAGAGTCTGTTGCTCTATACGTGTAAAAAAGCCCTCCGTACCCCAGGTTTCTTTTCAGCACTGTAGCCAGGCTGACAAAGAGTCAGAGCTCTATTGAGCTGAGTATTCCTTTAACTTTAACTAGTAATGACTTCATGACTTTCTTTGCTAATAAAATTTTAACTATTAGAGAAAAAATTACTCATAACCATCCCAAAGACGTATCGTTATCTTTGGCTGCTTTCAGTGATGCCGGTATTTGGTTAGACTCTTTCTCTCCGATTGTTCTGTCTGAGTTATTTTCATTAGTTACTTCATCCAAACCATCAACATGTCTATTAGACCCCATTCCTACCAGGCTGCTCAAGGAAGCCCTACCATTATTTAATGCTTCGATCTTAAATATGATCAATCTATCTTTATTAGTTGGCTATGTACCACAGGCTTTTTAAGGTGGCAGTAATTAAACCATTACTTAAAAGCCATCACTTGACCCAGCTATCTTAGCTAATTATAGGCCAATCTCCAACCTTCCTTTTCTCTCAAAAATTCTTGAAAAGGTAGTTGTAAAACAGCTAACTGATCATCTGCAGAGGAATGGTCTATTTGAAGAGTTTCAGTCAGGTTTTAGAATTCATCATAGTACAGAAACAGCATTAGTGAAGGTTACAAATGATCTTCTTATGGCCTCAGACAGTGGACTCATCTCTGTGCTTGTTCTGTTAGACCGCAGTGCTGCTTTTGATACTGTTGACCATAAAATTTTATTACAGAGATTAGAGCATGCCATAGGTATTAAAGGCACTGCGCTTCGGTGGTTTGAATCATATTTATCTAATAGATTACAATTTGTTCATGTAAATGGGGAATCTTCTTCACAGACTAAGGTTAATTATGGAGTTCACAAGGTTCTGTGCTAGGACCAATTTTATTCACTTTATACATGCTTCCCTTAGGCAGTATTATTAGACAGCATTGCTTAAATTTTCATTGTTACGCAGATGAAACCCAGCTTTATCTATCCATGAAGCCAGAGGACACACACCAGTTAGCTAAACTGCAGGATTGTCTTACAGACATAAAGACATGGATGACCTCTAATTTCCTGCTTTTAACTCAGATAAACTGAAGTTATTGTACTTGGCCCCACAATCTTAGAAACATGGTGTCTAACCAGATCCTTACTCTGGATGGCAGTACCCTGACCTCTAGTAATACTGTGAGAAATCTTGGAGTCATTTTTGATCAGGATATGTCATTCAGTGCGCATATTAAACAAATATGTAGGACTGCTTTTTTGCATTTACGCAATATCTCTAAAATTAGAAAGGTCTTGTCTCAGAGTGATGCTGAAAAACTAATTCATGCATTTATTTCCTCTAGGCTGGACTATTGTAATTCATTATTATCAGGTTGTCCTAAAACTTCCCTGAAAAAGCCTTCAGTTAATTCAAAATGCTTGCAGCTAGAGTAACTGACAGGGACTAGAAGGAGAGAGCATATCTCACCCATATTGGCCTCTCTTCATTGGCTTCCTGTTAATTCTAGAATAGAATTTATAATTATTCTTCTTACTTATAAGGTTTTGAATAATCAGGTCCCATCTTATCTTAGGGACAACATAGTACCATATCACCCCAATAGAGCACTTCACTCTCAGACTGCAGGCTTACTTGTAGTTCCTAGGGTTTGTAAGAGTAGAATGGGAGGCAGAGCCTTCAGCTTTCAGGCTCCTCTCCTCTGGAACCAGCTCCCAATTCAGATCAGGGAGACAGACACCCTATCTCCTTTTAAGATTAGGCTTAAAACTTTCCTTTTTGCTAAAGCTTATAGTTAGGGCTGGATCAGGTGACCCTGAACCATCCCTTAGTTATGCTGCTATAGACTTAGACTGCTGGGGGGTTCCCATGATGCACTGAGTGTTTCTTTCTCCTTTGCTCTGTATGCACCACTCTGCATTTAATCATTAGTGATTGATCTCTGCTCCCCTCCACAGCATGTCTTTTTCCTGGTTCTCTCCCTCAGCCCCAACCAGTCCCAGCAGAAGACTGGCCCCTCCCTGAGCCTGGTTCTGCTGGAGGTTTCTTCCTGTTAAAAGGGAGTTTTTCCTTCCCACTGTCGCCAAGTGCTTGCTCACAGGGGGTCGTTTTGACCGTTGGGGTTTTTACGTAATTATTGTATGGCCTTGCCTTACAATATAAAGCGCCTTGGGGCAACTGTTTGTTGTGATTTGGCGCTATATAAATAAAATTGATTGAATTGATTGATTTTGAGCAGTGTTTAGGGTCGTTGTCTTGTTGAAAGATCAAGCTGCGGGGCAACTTCAACTTTGTCACTGATTCATGAATATTGTTCTCAAGAATCTGCTGATATTGACTGGAATCCATGTGACCATCAACTTTAACAAAATTCCCAGTACCTGCACTGCAGGTCACACAGCCCCACAGTATGATGGAACCACCTCCAAATTTTACTGTAGGTAGCAAGTGTTTTTCTTGGAATGCTGTGTTCTTTTTCTGCCCCTTGTTATGTCCAAATAACTAAGGCAAGACCACAAGAAAATTAAAACAAAGAATCAGTGAGCACAAGAGTTCCATCAGGCGGTATGACAGAGACTACCCTGTAGCGGTACACTTCAATGACCACAGGCATGATATAAGTGCCCTACGATTCTGTGGCATTGAGCGGGTGCCCCGTCCACCAAGAGGAGGGGATCATGATCGACTGCTCAAACAGAGGGAGGCATTTTGGATTCATACCCTCCAAACCTTGACTCCGAAAGGCCTAAATGATGATTTTAATCTGAGTATTTTTCTGTAAATAATGTAATATATTAACTTTGTCCTGATGTGATGTGCTATTATTGAATGTTATTTATATGGAGATATGTATATTTGTGCACCAGTTTTACCTGGTTACTTATATACAGTATCATTAGGTATCCAAACACTCTTTATTTTATAATTATGTCTGTACTTGTTCTGTACTTTGACTTTTTCATGGATATTTGTATTTTGGTGCACTGTGCATTTAACTGGCACCCTTGGGTGCTAGCCCCACACTTTTTAAGATGACTACCTGGAGCTCAATCTTCATTTGCTTGATGAAGACCACAGTGCCGAAACGTTGGGGATACAGTCCTGAATAAATTTTTCTACAGCAAGTAAGACGGAGTGCGGGACCTTTTCATTTTCACATATGTCCAAATAACTCAATTTTAGTTTCATCATTCCACAGCACCTTATTCCAAAATGAAGCTGGCTTGTCCAAATGTGCTTCAGCATACCTCAAGCGACTCTGTGACGTGTACACAGAAAAGGCTTCCTCTGCATTATAGCATCATACAGCACCTTTCTGTGCAAAGTGCGCTGTATAGTTGAACGATGCACAGTGGCACTATCTGCAGCAAGATCATGTTGTAGGTCTTTGGAGTAGGTCTGTGGGTTGACTATGACTGTTCTCACCATCCTGAGATTTTTCGGGTCTTAACTAGTACTGTGTCTGCGGTCTTCCATTTCCTCACTATGTTCCTCACAGTGGAAACTGACAGCTGAAATCTCTGAGATAGTTTTTTGTATCCTTCCCCTAAACCATGATGTTGAACAATCTTTGTTTTCAGTTCATTTGAGAGGTGTTTAGAGGCTCATTAGAAGAGATGCAAAGAAGGGAAACATTTGTTAATGGCCACTGTAAATATCCTTTCTCATGATTGGATTCACTTGTGTAAGGAGGTCAAGGGTCAATGAGCTTACAAACCAATTTTGTGTTCCAATAATTAGTGCTAAATGTATTCAAATTAATGAAATGACAAGGATGCCCAAACTTATGCAGCTGCCTACTTTTGTTTAAATAATTATTGCACACTTTCTGTAAATACTAGAAACTTTATTTCACTTCTCAAATATCAGTGTGTTCGTCTGCTATATGATATATTTAACTGGAATTTCTGTTCCAGACAACCAATGATTTATAAAGGAAAATCATGAAATTTATCAGGTGTGCCCAAACTTTTACATACAACTGTATTTAGCTCATTTTGTTTTCCATTATATTTATTCTTGTGTAGCACTACAGGTGTGCGCTCTGATTTATCTTCTTTTTTTATATTTATTCCTGTGTTTCCAATTTTTAGTTAGTTAGTGTTGCAGATTGTCATCATAACGGTAATCGGGGCACAGATTACTTGTCTGACATGTCGCATGCTTTTGGTGACAGCTGAGCTACATGTCTACTTGTGCCCAGAATGAACCATCAGCCTCAGGAAAAGTATAAAAAACTCTTTTCGCCTGATCTCCGCGCAGATTTGAGCACACACACACACACACACACACAAAACTGTCCGATGAACTCCGCGGACATCAGCTTACAAGGAACTAATTTTGAGCTTTATAACAGCACTTTATAAAATGAACTTTATTCGTAAAGTAACACACAGACCTGATCATTGCCCTCCCATTGGCTGTAATATTGAAATGATATTGCTCTTATTTTTTTCCTGAGTTCATGTCCAAACTCATGTCACAGTCGTGCGGTTCTCGGGTGGTCATGGGGCGCTCTGTGAGATGTTTCTGCGTGGCCTGTGTGTTATTTGAGTGTTCCCCGGGTTTGGCATCTGACTCTGGTGACTTCTGCAGAGTCAGGTGCCGCTTCACGCTTCACACCGGCCTTGCGATCATGGCGGTTTGTGAACAGATACTAACATGCGGTGTTCAACATGATTTCATGAGCACACAAGGACTGCTGAATGACCCTCATCTCTGTGTAACAGGGGTTTGAGGCACTTCAGTAAATTTGAGGTTTCCTTTAGTCTGAAAAGCACAAAGACATGTTTGCTAACAGTTTTAGTGAATTATCATTCACCTCAAACTTGGAACGGAACATCCAATTCCTTTTTTTTAACGAGTTGGAATGAGGCTATTCCTGCTGTAGTGGTTGGTTCTATTTTTTTATGAGATTTTTTTTGTTTGTTTGTCTTTTTATTGTGAGCTTGTAATTGAATGCTAGCCCCGGACCATTCTGTCCATCATTTCAGCAGTATTTATTCTCAAAGAGGATATGCAGACTTCAGATTTTATTTTTAATTTTGCAAACTGTTGTATGTCTGTTGTATCTCTGTTGTAATCCTGAGTGGAGTTTGTGGGGGACATTTGTGTGCTGTCTTCTGCTTTCACACTGTAATAACTTGATATAATTTTCCTGTTTTTATCAAGCTCTTTGCTCATATACATACACATTTAACAGACTTAGTGCTCTTGACATGCTTTAATCACTGCTTGGCTCAAAATGAAAAACTCTTGGTGAAAGATATTTTGAGCTTTTGACCTGATTAAGTGCTTAAATGAGGTCTTGTGGCGTCATGTCAGAGTTGTGTCCACTGAGACCAAATCTGTGTGCTTTTCACACAGAACAAAATGTTCAAGGATGGCTAGATGTTGGCTTATGTCAAAACATTCAACAGAAGAATCATTCAGTTAAAGTTACACTGAAATGAAAAAAAATCTCTTTCATATTATGAGTGAGATGTGTTGCTGTATTTTTTTTTATCGCTTTGTCTTCTTTCTGGAAACAGTAAAATATTTTTGATGATACACCCCAGCCTAAAGGTGCAGAGATTTAGTCTAATCATGGGATCTGGTGAGCGGTGAATGTTTCCCATCATTCCCTGAAGAGAGGAGACAGCGACTACAGTGATTTGCATACCATATTTCCCAGCATACGATCCATCCGGAAAGTATTCACAGCGCTTCACTTTTTCCACATTTTGTTATGTTACAGTCTCATTCCAAAATGGAGTAAATTCATTTTTTTTCCCCTCAAAATTCTACTCACAACACTCCTTAATGACAAAATGAAAAAATTATTTTTGAAATTTTTGCAAATTTATTAAAAAAAAAGAAGAAGAAATAGGGATGGGTATCGAGAACCGGTTCCTTTCGGGTATCATTATGAAATGGTTTGATCCACCAACATCAATAACCTTTTTACTTAACGATTCTCTTATCGGTCCTTCAGAGTGGCCGTTGTTTTGGAGGGTGTTTGTCAGAAAAATTATAATTTCTCTACATTGATTACAGACCCTGCAGCTGGTCTGTAATCAACTTTTCTGCGGCGTGGCTTTGCTTTGAACCTTGAACCAATCAAAGCAGTGATTCGCAGATCGCAGCAGTGCTTCGATCATTGCTTTGTTGATTTTTTTTTTTTTCTTTCGCTTTCCCCCTCTAAAACCCTAAAGAGCATATGGCTGTGAGTATTATTTACCTTTTTTATGTTAAACGGACCTGTTATCTTTTTCTGTAACAGATGATAGATGTATTTTATAACTTAAAAACGGGACCGATGCTAACGTTAGCATGTCTATGGCATTTTCAGTGTTAAGTTAGCATTAAGCGAAACCTTGGAGTAATCATGGACTCAGACATGACTTTAAACTGTCACATCAAATCAATAACATCACCAGCTTTTTACCATCTAAAAATATTGCTAAGATTAAAAATATAGTGTCCAAATCGGACTTAGAGAAGCTGATCCATGCTTTTATCTCCAGCAGATTGGATTATTGTAACGGTCTACTCACTGGCCTCTCTAAACGAGCTGTCAAACAGCTACAGAACATCCAAAATGCTGCAGCTCGAGTCCTGACAAGAACCAGGAAATATGACCACATTAGTCCAGTGCTCAGATCTCTGCACTGGCTTCCAGTCACTCAGAGAATAGACTTTAAAACAGCTTTGCTTGTGTACAAGTCTTTTCATGGTTTAGCACCAAAGTACATCTCTGATATGTTAGAGCCATATGAACCATTGCGGATCCTGAGATCCTCTGGGACTGGTCTTCTACTGGTCCCCAGAGTCAGGACTAAATACGAAGAAGCAATGTTTCAGTTTCATGCATTTAAAATCTGGAATAAACTCCCTGAAATGGTGAGACTGGCTTCATCTGTGACAATGTTCAAATCCAGGCTGAAAACTGTTCTTTTCAGCTTGGCGTAGGAGAATTGAGAGTCATCTATTTGCCCTCTTCTTTTTAAATGTAGTTTTAAAATGATATTTATGTTTTTATGATTTTGTGTGTTTTGTGATTTTATCTGTATCTTCTAATTTTTATGAAGCTGTGAAGCACTTTGAATTGCCTTGTGTACGAATTGTGCTCTATAAATAAACTTGCCTTGCCTTGCCTAAGCAGTTGCAGCTGTCAAGCGTTTGTTGTTGTAAAAGAGTCAAATGTATTACAAATTGTAATATTTTTTTAAATTTATTTTTGTTTATATATTATTAATAATAGCAAGCACAACAATAATAGTAATAATAACTAATCTAATGATTATATACAATTTTAGAGAAAGAGACAAAAAGAACCTGAATAAAAATACAATATAAAATATAAAACCAACTAACAATGAACATGCATAAATAAATAAATACATACATACATACAGAAATAAATAAGTGTTTCCTGTGAACACCTAGTGACTTTTACACCTCCATTTCATACCTCTTATTTAAGTTTAATGACAGTTTGTTTTGGTCAAACCATATTTTCAGTTTGTTAATTTCTTCAGTGATTTCCTCCAGAACTATCTGCCAAACTAGAAAACTGCTGCATCCTAGTAAGAGCAGAATACTACTGGAATGAATTTGAATAAGGAAAGTTGTTTTGTTTTTTCTCTCACCTAAATGGATGCTGCACTCACTCCAGTTTATTGTCTGGAATAGTCCCAGATTGGATTTCAGAGTTTCTAGAATTCAAACATTTTCGTGCAGGTGGTGTTGGGGATAATTATGGGTTTAAGCTTTTTTTGTTTTTCACCACTTTCATCCCCGAATATGTGAAAGCATGAGTCACTTTTGTGCGGATTAAAGTTAGTAACTGGGACTCCTGTCTTGTTGCGAGAAAGAAATGAGAATCGTCCTCCGTTCTGTTCACACAGCTCCAAACGCTGCGCAGCTCTCTGCCGAGTCAAGTTAGAATGATAGAATCCAGTCGAAATTAATAACTTCAAAGCGAAACACTGTTTTGTTTATTTTTATTTATGTCCAGAGATCAAGGATACAGTGACCAATTTCATATTTATTTACTTTAAGACTCAATGAAATACATAGAAAACCTGTAAAGCCTACTTTTAGTACAAAATTCAAAGAGGTATCGATAAGGGAATCGATAAGGAATCAGATCGATAAGCAGAATCAATAATGGCATCGATATCGATAAAATCTTATCAATACCCATCCCTAATAAGAAATCACATGTACATAATAAGTATGCACAGCCTTTGCTCAATACTTTGTTGATGCACATTTGGCAGCAATTACAGTCTCAGGAGTCTACAAGAGTCTCTCTTGTAGAGAGTCTACAAGAGTCAAGACTGTTTCTGTGTAGGCTCTCAGTTGTCCAGGTGGTTTCCATAGTAGAGAAGCTTTAATCGTCGACTGGACTGGGTTGCTTGACGCGAGGACGTTTCGCTTCAAATCGCAGAAGCTTCCGCAGCTAAAATTCTTGCTCTGGTAGTCTGACTTCTGTCTTGACTCTTGTAGAGAAGAATAAACAGAAGCCACAAAAGCTGGAGTTTTAAACCTACCCAGACCCCTCCTACCGAGAGGCAGACTGCTATGGGTTAGTGACTAAACAATAGCTCTAATTAGCACCTATTGTGCTCTAGTTAGCACCCTCCTAATGACAGGGCAGCTGTCCCTCCTAATGATGGAACGGATGCCTCTCCTGATGGCTCCCTTGACGACTCTCCTGATGGCGTGAATGACTCATGAACAAAAGACTGAAACTGCTTTGACCTGAGTACCCCATTGTAAACAGGGGACAAAGCGTGTCTCAGACGCCCTCCCCGGGTAAGGCTGGGTTTCAACTGTTTCACATAGAATGCCTCCTTGACCCCTCTCTCTCTGTAGCACTTTAAGATTTTTATTAATGAAAGGTGCATTATAAATGAAATTTATTTTTATTATCCTGACATTGTTGAACGTGATGTCATTGAACGTCACGTTGCACTCATCTTGTGTAAAACAATCAGTTCTGTTGATGAATGTTTATTTTCTTTTATGAGTGGAATATTCATCTAATCACATAAATCTGAAAACGCCAGAAGTGTCTTTACTGTGGAAAACTGAAAGGATGATGTCATCACCCTGCCTCTGTAACATGTTGCTCACATTGTAATTTAACAGTCTAATTTAGCATATATTTTTTCTTCTTCTTCTTCTTTTTGGTGGGACAAAGTGCTGGCGTCCTCCACCTGAAAAACTCACCCAGAGCAGACAGATGCTGGGGGGCAAAAAAAACAAAACCCTGAGGGGCTTCTCTGTAAACTCTTCAAAAAACAAATCAAAAAACCTTAAAAACACTTAAGTAACTTCCGTCATAACGAATTAACGCATTTCCAGACGTCATCTTCCAAAGCAAGGGTGTCATTTAGAGAACAGTTTTCATCTGTGATGATGAATCCTTGCAACAGGTCAGATTAAAAGACTTTATTTAATCCGTGAGCTGGCTTCAAAAGTTTTAGCTTTTGTTGTTAGCCCCACGTCGTCTTCTCCATTTTTTGTAGAAGCGTTACAGAGCCATATATAGACCTGGCATATGTGCTACAGCATTTTCATGTGGTTTCACTGGATCTGTGAGAATGGAGATATTTATTGAATGGAACACTTTTTGAAAATGATAAAGAAAAATACTGTATAGCAGAAGTTTAGTTTCAGTGTGGAGAAGGCCTTAAAAACATGGGATGAAATTAAATTAAAATAATAAATGAGGAATTATTTTCTTGGGGGTGCTATGGGGGTGCTAAGACAAATCCAGGGGGAGCTCTATCACCCCCTCATGCCCGCTTGGCGCCGCCCATGCACCTGTCTCTCTCTCCCTGTCTGTCGCTCTCCCTTTCTCTCTCTCTGCCTGTTTCCCTCTCTCTCTCTCCCTCTCTGTCTCTCGCTCGCTCTCTGTCTCTCACTCTCTCTCTCTTTCTCTCTCCCTCCATCTCTCTCGCTGTTTAAGTGCTGCACAAACTTGGAACATTTGGTAAACACGAAGCCTTTCAACTGTAAAATAAATATCATCATCATCGACGCTCACGTGCAGGATTTTAATGGAGCCTTTTTCCCTTTCAGTGGACAGAATCTCTGTTCCGCACAAAGCAGCATTTGACGGCGGGGGACACTGTGCTCTCAGAGCACTCTTGTTTGTTCTGGATAAAGTTGTAGTATTTGTGATGTGTGTTAATAAGTGAAATTAAATGTACTAATATTGACTCACGAGCACACAGTAAGTGTGTTGTGTGTGTAAAAGTAAGTTCCTTCAGCTGCTCCCTTGTTTGCACTCGGGGTCACCACAGCAAACCTGAGGTGGATCTACATGTTGAATTGGCGCAAGTTTTACACCAGATGCCCTTCATGATGCAACTCCACATTATATGGAGAAATGTGGCAGGGGTGGGGTTTGAACTGGGAACCTTCTGCACTGAAATCAAGTGCACTAACCACTTGGCCACCACCCCTACGTGTGTGTTTGTGTACATAGAATAAATGTAAGGATCAGTTGTGAATGAAATACTGTTGCCTTTACCAGAGTCTTCTCTTTTCTTTATAGTATTTATAGCACTTATATTACTACTAATGTGAGTTACTGTCTGCCAAGTAGAGTAATATTAGAAGCTGCTGACTGTGCAGTCTGCCCTGATAAGACAAGAAGTCATTATATATTTTGACAGGTGCTTCTCATCAGAGTCATACAGTGGCTTGCAAAATATTCATACCCCTTGGTATTTCATGCATTTTAATTTGTTTATGGCATTTCAAATACAAAAAGTAAATTAGGTTTCTCAATATAAAAACCTCTAACATTATCTTCCTTAGACTCAAACTGACAGTAAATACAACTTGGTATAAATTAATTAAAAATCTAAAAGTCAAGATGATGGGTTGCATAAGTAATCAGCCCCTGTACTGCTCTTCATTCAGCCCACAGATCTATTATTTAAATCTCATAGATATATGTCATAGAGTTACAGTATTTGCAGGAATAAAAATGACAAGTTTGACAAACCTGTCAGGGATTCAGGTAACAGTCAATCCATGGAGTTGATGTGTATGTGTTTGTACAAACAATTTGTTGTTGTGTTTGTTTGTTTGTTTTTTACATGCCTCTTCAAAGTAGTTTTTAACAGCCAGGTGAAGGATGTACTGTTAAGAGGCCTTTATGCTCATATCGTCATTCTTCTCATGTGCTAACTACCGCTTCATCCCGGCACTTTCTTTTCTTTTTCTGTTTGAGGGATTTGTTCTATGACAATAGTAAATGGCTAACTACTGTCTTGGGACCACCTGATTTGGGATCTGATTATACTGATTTGTTACTGTGTGTTCTCATTTTTTGCCAATTTTGAATTTTATGACATTTTCACTTTTCATGACAAAGGTGGACAGTACAGCCAAAGCACCCTACATACATGTTCTGTCAGGAAGGTGTCTTTCCTTTACAATATGTTATGCAAAAAGAAGCATATTTTTTATTATTATCTCTGCAGTCTGCGAATTAATAAAGTAGTGCAAGGAGATTACAGAAACATTTTTGTTTATTATATTGGAAGTTAGTTTTAGATTTGTTTAGAAATGTTAAAGGGGATAGAGAATCAAAATCATCTTTTTCATGTTTTTGGTGTTAGTTCAGAGTCTCCCCGTGTGGGGAAAACACATGAAGTGCCAGCAAGTTTCAGAATCTCTGTTTCAAGTATTTCTCCTTTTTGAATTGCCCCTAGAAAACAGGCCAATCCGTTTTTGAGAGAAAACTTACGTCACTTTTTCACCAATAGCCCCCCCCCCCCACCCACCCCCTTTCACACACGCCCCTTCGAAATTAATTATTCATAAGGTTGTGCCCACCCATTCGTAACACTCGAAGAGAAGCAATGGCGAGCTACAGGTGTGCTTTCCCAGGCTGTTTTAGCAGACTACGATCTTCCCACGGAAAGCAATGTACGCGATCACTGGCTTTTATTCATTTTTAACCACATCCCCAGTACATACAACCGCCAACTATTTCTTTGCTCTGCTCATTTCACAGAGGACTGTTTCACAAACCTTGCACGATTTCGAACTGGCTTCAGTCGGCATTTAATACTCAGTAGAGAGTCAGTTCCGACTTTGCGACAAAATCAAATTTGTGTTGCGCATATCCTGTTGTAAGAATTGCACGTTTAGAATGGCACGTTAGCTCTGGTTTGTTCCTCTAAAGGGAATGAGCTAACCCCTTAGCAGCTAGGGATGTGTATCGAGAACCCGTTCCTTTTGGGTATCGTTAAGAAATGACTCGATCCACCGACATCAATAAGCTTCGTGCTTAACGATTATGTTATCAGTCCTTCAGAGTGGCCGTTGTTTTGGGGGGTGTTTGTCAGGAAAATGATCATTTCTGTATTGATTACAGACCCTGCAGCGGGTCCGTAAACAACTTTTCTGCAGCGCAGCTTTGCTTTGAACCTTGAACCAATCGAAGCAGTGCTTCGCAGATTGAAGCAATGCTTCGATTATTCTTTCTTTCTTTTGCTTAATTTTCTCCTGCTAAAACCCTAAAGAGCATACATCTGTGAGTATTATTTACCTTTTCTATGTTAAACCGACCTGTTATGTTCTTCTGAAACAGTTGATAGATGTATTTTATAACTTAAAAACGGGAGCGATGCTAACACGTTAGCATGTCTATGGCATTTTCAATGTTAAAAGTTAGCATTGCAGCTGTCATCACGTTCGGGTGCATTTGTTTTCAAATTGTAATATTTCTTAAATTTATTTTTGTTTATATATTAATAATCTAATGATTATAATATACAATTTTAGAGAAAGAGGCAAAAAAAAACCTGAATAGAAACACAACAGAAAATATAAAAGCAATGAAAATAAATAAATAATGCTTTCTTTTCAGTGAGAGCAAGGGCAGCCAATGAAACAACGGCAACAGATCAGCACCACCTACTTGCATTTCATAATGAGGTTGCCAAATAAGCTCCGAAACGACGCCATTAAAGGCAAATGAGGCATTCTAAACCCAGCATAGTAACATAGCTGTTTCAGAGAGCCTTTTAGGAAGGTTCTGAGCCATTACAGACCCAACCAATTTTTTGGGGCTACATATCACATCACAGAACAAGGATTAATGCCCCATTCAACCTCTGTCTATCACCTTTAATTTTGTACAAAATATAGAGGAATGGACTTTGATGCAACAAACGAGGCTCTCTGATGGTAAAGCTGCCACTGAATATGTTTCGGACTTTATTTACATCAATTACAAAGAAATACAAACAATATGGCACTTTATGGTAAATCTGCATGGAGTAGAGAGTTCTCAAAAACTGAGTGACTGTGCAAGAAGTAGAAGAATGAGGAAAGCCACCAAGACACCCAGACAACCCAGGAGAAGTTATCGGCTTACGTGGCTGTGATTGGAGAAATTGTGCACAGTGCAAGCTTTACATTTTGCATCAATACTCTTAGCTTCATAGTGGAGTAGAGCAGAGAAGGATTTTCTTTCACCAAATGAGATCAAATCCAGGCTTGCATCTCAGATGTACCTTCTGGCAATTTGTAGCTAAACTTTCAGGTCTTCTTTTTAAGAAAATCCTCCTCTATACCACTTCATCATGAAGATGGGTAACTGGTGATATAAAGTGCAAAATATGCACTGTGCATAATTTCTCCAATCACAGCCACATAAGCCCATAACTTCTTCTGGGTTGTCTGGGTGGCTTGGTGGCTTTCCTCACTCTTCTACGTCTTGCACAGTCACTCAGTTTTTGAGAACTGTTTACTCCATGCAGATTTACCATAAAGTGCCATACTGTTTGTATTTCTTTGTAATTGATGTAAATAAAGTCCAAGACATATTCAGTGGCAGCTTTACCATCAGAGAGCCTCGTAAATGGACTGGTAAATGGACTGCATTTATATAGCGCTTTTCCATCTGCATCAGATGCTCAAAGCGCTTTACAATTATGCCTCACATTCACCCCGATGTCAGGGTGCTGCCATACAAGGTGCTCACTACACACCGGGAGCAATAGGAGATTAAAGGCCTTGCCCAAGGGCCCTTAGTGATTTTCCAGTCAGGCGGGGATTTGAACTCATCGTCCAAAACTACCACAAAAGACTCCAAGCTGTCAATGATGTTAAAGGGGCAATACACAGTATTAAGAACAGGGGTATGTAAACTTTTGATCAGGGTCATTTGGGTAGTTCTCTTGTCATTTTTATTTAAAAAAGGAAGCAATTGTTTGACAATAAATGGCTTCACCCAACCACTAACCATGAGTGAAAGAAAAGTTTTTGTGTTGTCATTCATATTCTCTTAAAAATGGCCAAAAAAGCAAAAATTCTGCCAGGGTATGTAAATGTTTGAGCACAACTGTATATCCAGCTGCACAGTGGTGCAGCCTGATATACCATTACAAAAGCAGTGACATACAGCAGATAGCTTAATACAGTAGGTCAGATGTCAACAGCTAATCATATTTCAGCAATTTTGCAGAAGTGTTGCACGACACCAGAGGGGCTTTGACAAGCAGCACTGAGCCTGTGTTATTGACCTCTGAGGCTGCTAACTGTCTGTAAATCTTGGTATGTGTCTGTATTTGGCTCCTGGGATGATATTGCACAAGGTGTTCAAGAAGACTTCATCGTAGTTGGCGTGAGTCATATTTTCTCGCGCATATGTGCACAGCCCCTCCCTTCTCTGTGCTGTGCGACCTATCGGATGAAAGTGGTGAGGCCGTACCACTGCAGTCTTCCTGGACCAGAGGAGGCAGGGCACTTCTTTATCCCTGATGTTTTGCAGCCTCTTCTGCTAAATAGTTTCTTGCATTAAATTTGGATAATGAGTATTTATTGCAATTATATTATTTCTGCTCCTGAGTAAAGTCATGGGCATGATCAGGATTTTTTTTGTAAATCTGCACAAACAAACACTGAGCCACTCTGCAGATGATTTTTTTTTTTAGATGAATGTCAGTCAAGGGCACATTATCCTCAGTAGTAACGACACCCTGTCCTGTTTCCAGTGCCGCAGACGGAGATGAACAATGGCTTCACATTAAGATCGATGCATTTGTTCTGCATCCCTGCTCTTCCTCTTTTTGTCACTTTCCCAAGGTCTCCGACATCTGCCACATCATCCTTTCATCTCACTGGCATTTCTCTCTCCCAATCTCTGCCTCTCTTATCCGCTTGCCTTTGCTGTGTTTCTGTCCTGTCAGCGGAGAAGCTGCTTCGAGGTCGGCCTCCTTCAGGCTGTCTGTGGCTGATGATGGTGTTACATAACTGACTCAACTTTATAAATCCTGCATGATTTGCTTTGATGTGCTGTGGGAGCAGTCGAACCTGCTGTCTTGTCAGTCGTGACTCAGGAAGTATGCTACTAGAATTGGAATTACTGTCTGTCCATTTATCTTCACCACCATAAGCATAGTTACTTTTATTTTGACTTTGGTAATGTCCTTAAAGGGGATTGCCGTAAATATTTTGCCTACTAATTACTATTACTGTTACTATTACTACTAATTATGGCCCACTAGCATGTGATAGATGGAGGCACAAACTGGAAATGGCACAAAAAATCTCCGCACTAGGGAAAAAGCCACAAACCATTGTCGTAAAAAGCCACAAACCGATGGTAGACAAACATAGACATTATAAAGAGTAGACGCTGCATTGGTTGCTGAGGCGCAAGAAATGCGGCCGCCATCTTGGAGCAGTCATCATAGTGATTTTATCACAAGGCAGTGTGAAGGCTGGATTCTATAATCGTATTTTCTTTTTTAATCTTGATACACATTTGCTATGCTGATGATACTCAATTGTACATGCCGATAACTGCTGGTAATCTTACCCATATAAAATCCTTAGAAGATTGCCTTGTATCTGTGAGAAGTTGGTTGTCTAGTAACTTCCTAGTCTTAAATTCTGATAAGACTGAAATAATGGTCCAGCCAGACATCGGCATCAATTTGACCTGTTGGCACTTAATTTGGGTTTGTGTTATATATCATATGGACAAAGTGAGAAATCTTGGGGTACTTTTTCATCCTACGTTATCCTTTGGCCCCCACATTAGAGATATTACGAGGACTGCCTTCTTCCATCTGCGAAACATAGCAAGGATTTGTCCCATTCTGTCTATGGCTGATGCTGAGACTTTGATACATGCATTTGTTTCTTCCAGATTGGATTATTGTAATGCTTTATTTTCTGGTCTGCTGCAGTCTAGCATTCGGAGTCTTCAATTAGTGCAGAATGCTGCTGCCAGACTTTTGACAGAAAGTAGAAAGTTTGACCACATTACACCCATTCTGGTGTCCCTTCATTGGCTTCCGGTTTCTGCCAGATCAGCTGGTCTATAAAATTGTTCATGGACTGGCTCCTTCCTACCTGGCTGATTTGGTTAAGCCCTACATACCTGCACGGCCCTTGTGTTCGCAGGGCGCAGAGCTTTTGTGTGTTCCAAGGGTGAATAAAAAGTCTGTTGGGTATAGAGCCTTCTCCTACCGTGGCCCTACTCTTTGGAACACTCTGCCTGCAGTTATTAGGCAGTCTCACACGGTGGAGACTTTTAAATCAAGATTGAAGACCCACTTTATCATTATCTTATCATCTATTTGTATTTGTTTTGATGTTTGCTTTGTAATTTCTTTTTATTCCACTGGTTGTACCTTTTTATTTTGCCCTTTTGATTTAAAATTTTGATTTAAAATTACTTTGTGTTGTTATTAAATTGTGTGTTATGTGAAGCGCCTTGGGGCGACCATGTCGTGAGATGGCGCTATATAAATTAATACATTGAAATTGAAATTGAATCTTTCTAACATAATATGTGTGAAATACTAAGTGTTCCAATACTTTTGGAGGGCACTGTATCCTAAGCTTATGATGAGTGCAAAATGAGTGTGGTATTATTACTGTTTTGTTTAAGAATGTTTAATTTTCACTGTTGCTGTACTTTGTGTGAAATCATAGTCATATCGTATATCATATTGATATGACAATATTGCAATATGATAATTTGGCCATATTGTAGGCAATAAAAGAAAAATGCTTAAAAAGGCGGAAGCTGTAAGGTTTTAGCCATGCTCATGCTCCACCAAAGCATTTACTCAAAAAAAGTCTGAAGGACCTAAATGACATGGTGAGCTGCTGCAGAGCTTCGCTCGTCATGTCCGTGACATATACATATTATGAGCGAAGGACCGTACAAGCGGAGCAAGCAGGCTCATGGTACAGGGAGTCCCAAACAGGAAGTGTCAAATTTTGAGTCCACAGTGTAACAGGAAATGTCAAATGTTGAACACTTCCTGGATCAACACTTCCTGGATTGACAGTAGACGAGATCTCAAGGACTCTTGTGGGAATTCAGTGGCAAGTTGAAACTGAAACAGGAAGTGCCAAATTTTGAGCCCACGGGGAAACAGGAAATGTCAAATGTTGAACATTTCGGCACACGAGGGCGGGGCCCGGCCCCCAGAAAAGAGGCGAGACCCACCCCCCGGGCCAGCAAGCACACGAGGCCCCCCAACACCCGAGACCCCCCCAAGCAGCCCACAGGACTCCCCCCAGTCACAAATCCACCCCCATCCTGGATCCCACCCCGGACACCAAGCCCAAGATTGGGAAAACCGCCTAAGCGAGAACGGGGCAACACCCCACCCCACGGAAACCGTGGCCCCCAAACCCACAGCTGCCGTCCGCCCCCCGTGCCAGACTCCCGCACACACCGCCACCACCCACCCCCCCCCAATGAACCGTAGGACCCCGGGCCCCACGAGTCCCGGAGCAGGGCCCCGAGACCACAGCAGAACCGGCGAGGCAGACTCCCCCATCCCAGGCCCCAGACATCCACAGACATCCAGGGCCAACCACACATGCCACACTCACCCTACCTACCAACCCCACCATAATTATTACGGTTAATTCCCTTGTTGAGTGTGACCCCCTAAATGAGCAAAGAGTTTTTGTGCTGCTATAGTTACCTCTGTAAGGTTTTTGTGTAACTTTTTGTTTGTCTCAGTTTTTAAAAAAAAAGAAAAGAAAATTTTAAAAAAGAGAAAGAGGAGATCTCGTGTGAATAGAAGAGATCTCGTGGGAATTCAGTGCATAGTTGACACTGAAACAGGAAATGCTAAATGTTGAGTTCACATTCAATCCGGGAACGCTAAAGTGAGAGGCAGCGCGCACCTTGACAGCTCATGATGTCAGTTAGTGAATATTTAGTGTGTTAATTGTATGAAGTTTTTTAGCCATGCTAATGCTATGTGTGAAGGACCTAAATGAGATGGTGAGGACTTTCCAGGCATGTGAGACACAAAAAAAGAAAATTGGTTAAAACTGCGGGGGTTAAGAGGGCCCCCAGAAGTGGAAGGTTTTAGCCATGCTAATGCTCCCCAGAAGCATTTACTGAATAAAGTCTAAAAGACCTAAATGACATGGTGAGATGCTGAAGAGCTTCACTCATTCATGTCTGAGACATGTACATATTATCATGCATTACAATTGATCATTTTATAACTCTTACAAATATAATGCTGTTTTCTAGGTCTACTCATGATTTTTGTGCTGTTCATGTAACAAGAGTGAAACATGACCATCTGTTTGCTGTGATGTGTTAAAGTCAAGCATCACAGAGCATACAGGAACTGTATGTTTACAAATGAGAGCATTTGTGTTACCGCAAGAAAGGGATTAATTTGTCCAATTGTTTGCTATTTTCAATCAATCAATCAATTTTTTTTTATATAGCGCCAAATCACAACAAACAGTTGCCCCAAGGCACTTTATATTGTAAGGCAAGGCCATACAATAATTATGTAAAACCCCAACGGTCAAAACGACCCCCTGTGAGCAAGCACTTGGCTACAGTGGGAAGGAAAAACTACCTTTTAACAGGAAGAAACCTCCAGCAGAACCAGGCTCAGGGAGGGGCAGTCTTCTGCTGGGACTGGTTGGGGCTGAGGGAGAGAACCAGGAAAAAGACATGCTGTGGAGGGGAGCAGAGATCAATCACTAATGATTAAATGCATATATAACTGATGGGGAGCTGCAACAAGTAAGAGGATGTGAGGTTGCTCGGCAGCAGCCAATAACATTAAATTAATAGTTGCAGACTCGCATCTGCTTTTTGTTGCTTTCATGTTTCCAGTTTGTGCTTTTATCTCATCTCACTTATATGGTTGAATAATGATTTGCTCTTGAGTATTTGACTTTAAACAGCATGAATTAAACAGGATTTGGAAACATTAAGGAGGTTGCAACATGTAATGTGAGAAACACTTGTGAGTTTAATTTGATAAATAAATAAAGCCAGACAAAACCATGAGCCGGAGCACACGGAGTATCAGAAATTTGTTTATGTATGTATGTACTTCTGTGGGATCTTTGAAGCTGTATTTTGTTTTCTACAAAGCTGAAACTGAGTAGGCAGGATGGACCTGACAAAGTCTATCTGTATTTAACTGTAGTTATGGAAAACCAACATTTTTCAAAATAATATAAAGGTGTCGGTTTGTCAGTACTGGTCTGTACATCAAAGCACATTGTGTGTAACTGTCATGTTGGATGTTAAGACATTTTGTTCCTCTATGCTTTTACGTTTGCTTCCTGTCAGAATCTGTTCAATTGAATTGCTTGTACTGAGTAATTATCATATTGTGTTTTCCTTAAATACAGTAAAACTTGCATATAATGGATTCAGGTGGACCAGTGAATTTTGTCCATTATAATTGAAATCCGCTATTTGTATAAAACAGACAGAATTTGCTATATTTATGTAACGGATTAGTTACAGCCAGGAGGCGCCGAATGATCTATGGGAAATCGCCAGCACCAATTAGATTTACATATTTCCTTAATTAAAAGCCTGAATAGGGGCTTGAATAGGGGCTTGCATCATTTAATCACCGGGTCAAAACTTTGTCTGAAAAAAAAATTAACGGCTGACTTAAATAAGCACCGGGCATTATGTGCATTAAAAAGATTACATTTGGTCGAGTCACTCTTTCCCAAGTCTGCTGTGAAGTGGTACCTTAAAATCCTAAAGCCTGATTTATGCTTCTACAACTCTGTATCTCTGTTGCCATGCAATGACGCAGAAGTGGGTGTTACCCTTTTAAAGTTCTCCATCACGTGGTGGGCATCTTAATGCAATTTACCACAGGATCAGTGGCTTTTTCTGGATCAGTTTGTCCCTCAACAAGCTTCACTTCTTCATACTGTACAATCATCAACCTCCAAACCAGCAGTATGGTACATATAATTTCCCTCCATGAATTGCGGGTCATTTGAGCATCTTTTCCTGACTTTGTGTTGTAAAGTTGGTCATATTTGCGGACTTTTCTGCCAAACGAATTTGATCGATGATCGAAATGTAATCAGCATGCAGACTGCAAAAACTATTAAAATGTGAATACTTGTAAATACTTTACGGATGCACTGTATGTGGTTAATTGAGGTGGTTTCTGAAGATGAATGACCATGAAAGTGCATGAGCATGTGGAATGTTTCAACAGGTGGTACTTACTGAAGTGCCAACAAGCAGTGGCCACCTGTTTGATAAATACAGACTTTTTTGTACTTGCACACATAATATATTTTGTTGGCACACCAGCATTTAGAGCATTTGCTGCTTGCAGTTTGATAAATGAGGGCACACAGCTGCAGTATAAAGCAGGTGCTGCACTTTTATACTCATTCACAACATTGGCCTTCTGAAGTCACTCAAGTAGATATATGTAATATATAACTGATGGGGAGAATCAACATTTCATTTTGTCAACATTTCAGGCCTTTGTTTGTTTGTTTGTTTTTTGTTGTTGTTGTTGTTGTTGTTTGCAAGTACTAAGTCATCCTGTCCGGGGTGTAGCCCACCTCTTGCCCTGACCACTGGAATAGGCTCTGGGATGAAATAAAGAAATTTGTGCTGAGGGCATTGGACAAACTTTTTGGACAAAAGCAGCATGTGCGAGAGTGCAGTCAAGGCTTGTGAGCAAGTGAGAAACTCTGTAATACTGCAGCAGATAACTGAAACAATCCTTCACATGGCGATACAAGCATCAGATTTGGCATGAAGGTTCTTCATAAATCAGTGTTTGAGAAAAAAGTCCTGGCCACATGAAAATCCAATATGACAGCCAGGTAGGGGTCAATGAAGAATGACACAGGGGTCAAAATTTAAAAATGCTACAATCATATTGAAAGCTATACCAAATTATGTGTCTGATCACAAAGATTCCAAAAAGGTATAGTTTGGACTATCTATGACTGAATGTTATGGAGTTATGGGGTAGATGGTAAGAAATGGTAAGAAAGAATGGTAAGAAAGGTCAGTTTCAGTTTGCACGGGAGTCAAAAGTTAAAGTTGCTCCAATTTTGGTAGAAAGCGGTACAAATTACTGGTTGAACTAATAGGATTAATAAATGGAATAGTTTTGACTGTGTTGAATGCTTTGTTTGCCCAGGAAATGTCAAACAATGTTGACTTACATTGGATTCTATGACATGTGGTGTATGTTACCCTGTAACGTGACAACTAAGCATGACACATGGTGCAAACTATTCCTTTTAAACCCCTATTAACTCAACCAATAATTTGCATCACATTTTACAAAAATTGGAGCAACTTTAACTGGCTCTGGGTGGAATCTTAGAGGTGATTGGCTGCTGAGCCTTGATGTTTTGCTTGACTCAGCAGCACCATGCAGCACGCTGAGGCATCCAAAAACCAGGACACAGGCAGTGTCTGCAAAGCTTTTTATTTCACATTATTGTCTGCACTGTTTGACTTTTGCAGCCGTTAACCACAGTGTCTCTGTCCTTTCTGCTTTTCTCCAGGCTCACTTCCACTGTTGACCTGAAGAAGACAGTGGGACCGTGAGAGCGAGAGACAGGAAAAAAACTGAAGTGTACAACAGGTGGTCTGGCTCCATGTCTGCTCCTGCTTCAGCCAATCGGAGGTCTGCAACGGGCTCTCGCAGGTAGGCAGCCAATCAGGAGCCCTAGTTTTGGCTTGTTTTCTCAAAGCTGACCTGTGAAAAATTGATAAGATAGTTCTTGTTGGTTCTGATGTTGATTGATTCTCCTGTTCATAATTTCATTGCAAAAATAACCAGAGAATATTGTAAAAATAAATGGTTATTTTACTCAAAATTCAGCGGTCTTGACTAGGGGTAAGCATACATATGGGGGCATAACAAGGGTCACCACAAATAAGTGAAATTAAGAAAAAGATTTTTTTTTTCACATTATTGTGCCTAAAGCTGTGTTCTATGACAGCGTTTTAGGGCCACATTGAATTTTTTTTTTTTTAACGAGAAAAAAGTCATAATATTACGAGAATAAAGTCGTAATATTACGAGAAAAAAAAGTCATAATATTACGAGAATAAAGTTGTAATTTTATGAGAAAAAAAGTCGGAATATTACAAGAAAAAAGTCGAAATATTATGACTTTATTCTCGTAATATTATGACTTTATTCTCGTAAAATTACAAATTTATTCTCGTACTATTATGACTTTTTTCTCATAAAATTACGACTTTATTCTCGTAATATTACGACTTTATTCTCGAAGTCTAAAAGAAAAATTTTTATGTAGCCCTAAAACCCTGTCGTAGTGTTCCCCTTGTTTTGGATTAGATTTAAAGATATCTGATGCTGCTTCTGGCTTCACAGGGCTTCATATGCTTCGATATTTCAAAGTTCTGCAAGTTTGGCGTGATGTCATTAAACATCCGATAACGATTATCTGTGTGTTTCTTGATTCTTTCATTTGTCCCAAAAACAGTCAATAAGCTGGTAAGCATAAACATTGCTAACAGCTAACCATGCTAACTGCTTCAAAGTCCTGTTACCTACACCACAGCTGTCCTGTTGTCATCACTAAGCAGACATCACTTCTTCTCAAAGCCTTCATGGTCACAGTCTTGCAAACCTGCGCAGCTCTCTGGTAGGCACATGTAAAAATAGACAGTGGTTTTCAAGCATTGTAAACAATGGGAGCAAGTTAACTGGACTTGGGGGAAAAAAAAAAAAGGATGTTCACAGTACAGTGCATTCTGGGTTGATTCCCCTCATATGTGGTTGGTGATACTCAAGGTCTGCACCCTTCTAAGGGCTGTGTCCCATGAAACTCTTCAAGCTTCAGCCCTTCAGACACAGCGGAGGCCAGAACAAAGGGCTCTCATATTAGATGGTCTGGCACACCAAGCATTTTAGTATTGTATCATTACGTTTGTCCCTACCTCCTTCCACCTGGCCACTTTCCGCCTGACGACAGTTACAGCAGGGTAACGTGGAGAGGGTCTACTAGTCCTAGGGTTCACCGGTCCTAACCACTTTATATAATTTGATGGTGTATATTACAACAGCTTCACAAATAAATTTAATACTTTCAAATAGCTAACAAACCAGATTCAGTTTTGTTCAGTTTACAAAATAAAACATATGATTCTGTTGACACACACCATTAATCACCTTTAATTGTACTGTTGTCTATAAATCTATTGAATTGAAAATCAACAACTAATGGTAATTCACCATAATTAAATGTTTTTGTTTTTGTTTTTATTGTCACACTTTTGTAACATTACTTAACATTCTTTAGTGCAACATATAGCCTACCATAAATTTAAAAAAGCTTCAACATGCTCTCCGTAATACTAGGACCAGGACTAGTGGACCCTAGGACTAGTGGGAAGTTCCCGTGTAACCCATAGTTTAGTAATCATTTTTCAGTACTTATTTATACTTCTAAGTATTACTGATGTACAGTTTTACACACGGTGCCTATAAGTGTCCTTTTTTCTTTTTTAAATTTACCAACTCTTCTGTCTTGGAAAAAAAAATCACAATGCTCATGGGATTGTTTGGGCCACAAATAATACACCTGTTGTATCCCTCTTGTGCAGCGAAATGAAGGCTGGCTGCTTCATAAGCAGCCTTTCAAATGGCACAGGCTTGTCACACCACTTATGATGTAAACAGCCGACGATTAAGCCTGGGTCCCACCGAATAATGAAGGATGATGAAGGAGCCACGCAGCATGTTTTCTTTGCTACGAGAGGGTTTCTTCAACTATCGTGGGAGTTTTGTGGCTCTGAGTGGCTCTTAGAGGCATTATCTTCAGTTAACGAGGCTCCTCTCTGAGCGTGGAACTAATTTCAAGAAGTTCAAAATTTAGCAACAACAGCATGGCGCAGTTTGTGTATGAGTTACTGCGACGGCTTAGAGGCATTTGTGTGGTGATTATGAGTCTGCTAAAAGCCCATTATCCGTGCGCCTGGCAACTATGCAGGACCTGAGAGGCTATTTTTGGAGCGGCTGCCCTCTTGCACACACAATTCCACCTGCTCTGTGCACTGGACTTTATATAAAATAATTATTTTGTAGCGGATTAATCATTTTCTGCCTAGTACACTAGCAAACGAGCAAAAATCTTGGTTCCAAACCAACAAAATTAATGTTTCGCAGATGTGAAGAAATCATGAAAAACTGTGGTTATACAACTAAATACTAGTTTAGTGATTCACAGGATTGCTAAAAAAAGCAGTTTGAACATAATAGTTTTGACTTTGTAGCATCAAAAGCAGATGCTACTGTTACTGTGAACACCCCCTTTTCTACTTTTTTTTTACTAATAGCCCAATTTCGTAGCCTTAAGAGTGTGCATATCATGAATGCTTGGTCTTGTTGGATTTGTGAGAATCTACTGAATCTACTGGTACCTTGTTTCCCATGTAACAATAAGAAATATACTCAAAACCTGGATTAATCTTTTTAGTCACATAGCACTACTATTATTCTGAACACTACTGTATATATATATATATATATATATATATATATATATATATATATATATAAAATGATCCACAGGTGTATATAATTAAAGCAGCCACCTCTTTCTGTATGCAGAACGGCACCATGCGCAAAAGAGTGCTTTTGCAGAAATAAACGGACAAACACAAAGTTAAACGTGGAATCACAGTGTAAAAATTACTGTGTTTAAAGCCAGTGAAAAAATAAAGCCAGCAAGCCATGGATGGAAAGGAAGCCAAGAGCACAGAGGCGGCTGTCCATGAAAGGACAACAGCAGCATGCTCACAAAAAAGCGATTTTGCAGAAATAAATGGACAAACATAAAGTTTATAGTGGGATCACAGTTTCTGTGTTTAAAGCCGCAGAAGAAATAAAGCCAGTGAGCCACGGAGCCAGCGAGGAGCACAGAGGTGGCTCTCCAAGAGCTCTTGGTTCGGCTCTAGCTGGTCTGGTGCATTACAGGTGGATAGCAGACTGGCGCACAGCGCACAACCACGGGACTGTGCCGGAGTGTCTATTTTTGGACTGCCTTTAAAAAAATGGGACATCTTTAAATGCTGCTGTGAATCTGTGAATTGAAAACCCACACTTTAAAGGGACCAAGTGTGGGAGGGCTGGAGGTTTGGACCAAAACCATGCCTAAACGTGCCCCAACATGGCATTGTCATGGCACTATCATGGCACTACGTGGCTTAGTGTGGCTGATGAGAGTCATTCGAGGCTCTAATGACAGGTCGGTCATGGCTCACTAGAGGCTGTTACGTGGCACATAGAGGCACCTTCATAGCGGATACGTGATAGATGAAAACGTGGATCATTCTTTGAATAATCGCTGACACACCCATGCGTGGCTCCTTATTCATCCTTCCTTATTTGGTGGGACCCAGGCTTTACACTCTTTGAAGTGGGCAGCCGCTGAACTGGGACACAAGTTATCTCAGTTGTTGAGCTTCATGCAAGCTCTCTTAAATGAAGCTGTAGTTTGTCAACAAGAAGTTAGCTTGCGGAATTCTTGGGCTCCATACAAGCTTTTGTCCAACAGTTTTACCTGAAGAAACTATAAAGGCTGCTTAAGTGTGGACACCAGATAGGTAACATCTTGAAAATAAGGTGTTTCAAACTTATTGTGCTTGTGCTGACCCAGATTAATTTAATTTAAGATTAATTATTTGTTGAAGCATGGAGGGGGTTGTACTCATGATTGTAAGTCTCTCCGCACACATGTGCAATTAATTAGTGATCGCTGGTGTATTTTATTCCTCTCACTCTGAGCATTTCCGCAAAACATCTCACTCTGCAATTCTCGGCATTTTGCGGCATGTGACGCACATTTTAGAATGAGGAGAAACATCCCGATGACTGACAGACAGAGGGAAACGAACCTGCTCCATCTGAAAACGAAGCTTCTGAGCTTTTGTTTGAAAGTGATGGCTCGGATTTACAGAGGATTTACAGACAGGAGATGACACACTTCACCCTGAAACTCTTAACTTTTTCAGTGTGTTGGATTTTGTGGTGACAAACTGTTTGTGTGGATACTGGTTTACTGAAGCTGTGTACATGGACATGGGACATCTCCATGATGCTGTTTTTAACAGACTTTCTAACACTGAGATGGATTTGTTACATTTGAAGAAGTCAGAATACATAATTTCCAGGAGTTAATGGGCTTTACGTGCCACAATCTTGAGAGAACTAAAGGCGGAGTTGCAGCCAGTGATTGCACACACGTGCGTGGGGGCTTTGATTGTGTGGAGTTTGCATTTGGAAATAAATCTACTTCTGGGTGAGTCTGGCATGTTCAGAATTTTACCCATTTTGTGTTTTGTGGCAAGCTTCTTTTTGTTGTTGTTGTTGCTTTGAGTGTGAATTTGGAACTGTGTGTGTGTGTGTGTGTGTGTGTGTGTGTGTGTGTGTGTGTGTGTGTGTGTGTGTGTGTGTGTGTGTGTGTGTGTGTGTGTGTGTGTGTGTGTGTGCGCGCGCGCTGTGCAGCTCATGAGAGGCTCCTGCCGCTGTGAATGTTTCTACAACGTTTTTCCCCAGCAGCAGATGTATTTTTTTTAAATTTTATTGATAACAACACTAATATTTAATAGTGCACAAAGCTGATCCTCCAGCAGAGATTGTTATTGACAGGCTGCATTTATGGCTCATGGCCACAGGTGCACTGAATCTTCTCAGAGCTGCTGCTTTTACCATGACTGCATCAAAATGAACAGTTTTCATTTAAAAACGAGTCATCATAACACTTGTGTAAACTTTGGAATTAATCTGTGCCTCAGTTCTTCACCCTGGGATGCTAGTAGCTACGTCACCTGTCAGAAACACACGGGTACTTTGTTTTCGGATGGCACCGTAGCTATTTGTTGCGAATGCCGTATACTTTGAAACCGGTCACAGAAGTGCACAAAGTAATCCCGGTGGATCATCAAATGGTCACTAACAGCCTAAATCGTTTGTATCCATGATCTTGTTCTTTTGGTCACTATCCAAAGCTCATGATCACAGGTGAGGACAGAAGTCTAAATCAACTAGTAAACCGAAAGTCTTGCCATTTTGGCTGAGCTTTCTGCACCAGAGTGGTCTAGTACAGTGTCTGAAGGACCTCAGGCACAGCCCCAATCTGTCCATCGAGCTCACGTTCCATCTTACCCCGACTCGTGAATAAGACCTGAAGATGTATGAACTCTTTCAATTGGGGCAGTAACTGTCCCCTGTCCCAGAGGGGACAATTCACCCTTTTCTGACAGAGGATCATGGTCTTAGATTTGGAGATGCTGCTCCTCATCCTCATGCTTCACACTCAGCCTCAAACCTTCCCAGCGCACATCGGAGGTCACTGTCTAATGAAGCCAACAATACCTCATCCACAAAAATCAGAGATGCAGTTCGGAAGTCATCAAACTGGACTCCGACTGCGCCTTGAAATACCATCCATGAACATCATGAACAGGACTGATGACCAGAGGCAGCCCTGGTGGAGTCCAACACCCACACAGGTCTGATATAATGGCACGAACGTAAATGCAGCTCGTACTTTTGTCGTATTGAGACTGGATCATGCGTTGCAGTGGTCCCAGTACCCCATACCGTCAGAGGCCTTTTCCATGTCCACAAAACACCTGGAGACTGGTTTTGATTCGAATAATTTCTTTAATTTTTATTTTAGTATGTCTAGTCTTCATTTATTATATATCAGATTAGCTAACATTAAAGGTGCTACTGGATTTGTTTTTTCTTTTTCTAGAGCCATGAAGTTGGGTGGGCCAACATCATCACAAATTCGACTTACTGACCCAGTAGATTTTAATGTGTGTGTGTGGGGGGGGGGGTCTGTCAAAATGCTGATGAAACTTATTTGTTTATCTGTTTATTTACTTAGAAATGTTATAGTCTGGAAAATATGGTACGTTTTTCGAGTTGCCACTGCCAAATACACAACAATCACAAAGATTTGACTGTGATTTCATATTTAAATCCAGATGTTTGTTACTGTAACCCAGTAGGTTTTAGTGCCCAAAAGAAGAAAACTATTATTTTAGTGCCAAAAAGAAGAAAACTATGTAAGGTAACATCAATCATTTTAAAAACTGTAAATCAAGGCCTCTTATAGGCCAAAATAGAAACACTGTTTCCTCATTGGCTCAAGACTCCGATTAACCCGCCCCCTCCCTTGCACTCATGTTTTGTGGACCAAGAGATGAAAGCACACGCAAAAGAACCTTCGAGAGAGATGAAAGCACACACAAGAGAACCTGAGGATTTTACACTGAATAAAATTGAAGATAATCAAGTTACTTCATCCAAACGAAACCACATTGGACCTGAGACATTGGAGGACCCGACCCGACCCACCACTGCAATTTGAAAGCCATTGGAACACTTTGGTGAGTGGATTGACACAGAGAATTACAGAGCTAACAGCTAAAAGTTACTGTCAAGCTAAAGAATTAAAACTCACTGTTTTAGATCTGCGAGGAACTGGGCTGAAGGACTGGACTCTGATGAGAATAACTATAGAAGCGTCTTGGAGAGTGGCTTGGAGCGGAGCAAATGAGAGTTAGTTAGCAGCTAATTTAGTGGCTAATGCTAAGATAACCACGTTTTGGACTGTGGGAAAGAAATGCACGGGGTTTCCGGGGAGCTGCTGTGTGTTTGCAAGAGCATGTCCACCTTAGTGCTTATGAATTATTAACTGCCATTTTCTGATAAAATATGCCATGAGAACAATACAAATGCACAGTAAAGCTAAACTATTGAGAAGATTTGAGAAATATTTTATTTTTGCACTTGTTAAGAGAATGGTGCTGTGATGTCACCATTGTTTTTGCACTAAGCTCATGTTGCACTGTGGAAGAGTTGAGAGGTTGAATGTTTTTATATATTTTCAATGTAATATTTTGAAGTTCCTCTTGCTTGCCTCTACTGGTGGTTGGCTCTCACTGTGGTATTGTATCACTTCCTGTTCCGGAGCACAGCGGTGTTTTTCTGTATCTGTTAGCTGTTTAATCTGCGCAGTTAGATTGATCTAGTTATCTAGATTACGATTTGTTTCCCAGTGTAATCTTTACGTGCCTTAACTAAAGCACTCCTTCTGCTGAATCATCTCTAAATTATTTACACATTATTCACTTTGCGTGTTTTTAGGAATCCGCTAGCTTAGCGTAGCTACTAGCTCTTAGCCGATTTAGCATGGCGGCTTCTCCTGTCTCTCCCGCACTTTTCTGCTCTGGGTGTGAAATGTTTAGTTATTCCTCGGCCTCCTTTAGCAGTAACGGTACTTGTAATAAGTGTAGCTTATTCGTAGCTTTGGAGGCCAGGCTGGGCGAATTGGAGACTCGGCTCCGCACCGTGGAAAATTCTACAGCTAGCCAGGCCCCTGTAGTCGGTGCGGACCAAGGTAGCTTAGCCGCCGTTAGTTCCCCCCTGGCAGATCCCGAGCAGCCGGGAAAGCAGGCTGACTGGGTGACTGTGAGGAGGAAGCGTAGCCCTAAACAGAAGCCCCGTGTACACCGCCAACCCGTTCACATCTCTAACCGTTTTTCCCCACTCGACGACACACCCGCCGAGGATCAAACTCTGGTTATTGGCGACTCTGTTTTAAGAAATGTGAAGTTAGCGACACCAGCAACCATAGTCAATTGTCTTCCGGGGGCCAGAGCAGGCGACATTGAAGGAAATTTGAAACTGCTGGCTAAGGCTAAGCGTAAATTTGGTAAGATTGTAATTCACGTCGGCAGTAATGACACCCGGTTACGCCAATCGGAGGTCACTAAAATTAACATTAAATCGGTGTGTAACTTTGCAAAAACAATGTCGGACTCTGTAGTTTTCTCTGGGCCCCTCCCCAATCGGACCGGGAGTGACATGTTTAGCCGCATGTTCTCCTTGAATTGCTGGCTGTCTGAGTGGTGTCCAAAAAATGAGGTGGGCTTCATAGATAATTGGCAAAGCTTCTGGGGAAAACCTGGTCTTGTTAGGAGAGACGGCATCCATCCCACTTTGGATGGAGCAGCTCTCATTTCTAGAAATCTGGCCAATTTTCTTAAATCCTCCAAACCGTGACTATCCAGGGTTGGGACCAGGAAGCAGAGTTGTAGTCTTACACACCTCTCTGCAGCTTCTCTCCCCCTGCCATCCCCTCATTACCCCATCCCCGTAGAGACGGTGCCTGCTCCCAGACTACCAATAACCAGCAAAAATCTATTTAAGCATAAAAATTCAAAAAGAAAAAATAATATAGCACCTTCAACTGCACCACAGACTAAAACAGTTAAATGTGGTCTATTAAACATTAGGTCTCTCTCTTCTAAGTCCCTGTTGGTAAATGATATAATAATTGATCAACATATTGATTTATTCTGCCTAACAGAAACCTGGTTACAGCAGGATGAATATGTTAGTTTAAATGAGTCAACACCCCCGAGTCACACTAACTGTCAGAATGCTCGTAGCACGGGCCGGGGCGGAGGATTAGCAGCAATCTTCCATTCCAGCTTATTAATTAATCAAAAACCCAGACAGAGCTTTAATTCATTTGAAAGCCTGTCTCTTAGTCTTGTCCATCCAAATTGGAAGTCCCAAAAACCAGTTTTATTTGTTATTATCTATCGTCCACCTGGTCGTTACTGTGAGTTTCTCTGTGAATTTTCAGACCTTTTGTCTGACTTAGTGCTTAGCTCAGATAAGATAATTATAGTGGGCGATTTTAACATCCACACAGATGCTGAGAATGACAGCCTCAACACTGCATTTAATCTATTATTAGACTCTATTGGCTTTGCTCAAAAAGTAAATGAGTCCACCCACCACTTTAATCATATCTTAGATCTTGTTCTGACTTATGGTATGGAAATAGAAGACTTAACAGTATTCCCTGAAAACTCCCTTCTGTCTGATCATTTCTTAATAACATTTACATTTACTCTGATGGACTACCCAGCAGTAGGGAATAAGTTTCATTACACTAGAAGTCTTTCAGAAAGCGCTGTAACTAGGTTTAAGGATATGATTCCTTCTTTATGTTCTCTAATGCCATATACCAACACAGTGCAGAGTAGCTACCTAAACTCTGTAAGGGAGATAGAGTATCTCGTCAATAGTTTTACATCCTCATTGAAGACAACTTTGGATGCTGTAGCTCCTCTGAAAAAGAGAGCTTTAAATCAGAAGTGTCTGACTCCGTGGTATAACTCACAAACTCGTAGCTTAAAGCAGATAACCCGTAAGTTGGAGAGGAAATGGCGTCTCACTAATTTAGAAGATCTTTACTTAGCCTGGAAAAAGAGTCTGTTGCTCTATAAAAAAGCCCTCCGTAAAGCTAGGACATCTTTCTACTCATCACTAATTGAAGAAAATAAGAACAACCCCAGGTTTCTTTTCAGCACTGTAGCCAGGCTGACAAAGAGTCAGAGCTCTATTGAGCTGAGTATTCCATTAACTTTAACTAGTAATGACTTCATGACTTTCTTTGCTAACAAAATTTAACTATTAGAGAAAAAATTACTCATAACCATCCCAAAGATGTATCGTTATCTTTGGCTGCTTTCAGTGATGCCGGTATTTGGTTAGACTCTTTCTCTCCGATTGTTCTGTCTGAGTTATTTTCATTAGTTACTTCATCCAAACCATCAACATGTTTATTAGACCCCATTCCTACCAGGCTGCTCAAGGAAGCCCTACCATTATTTAATGCTTCGATCTTAAATATGATCAATCTATCTTTGTTAGTTGGCTATGTACCACAGGCTTTTAAGGTGGCAGTAATTAAACCATTACTTAAAAAGCCATCACTTGACCCAGCTATCTTAGCTAATTATAGGCCAATCTCCAACCTTCCTTTTCTCTCAGAAATTCTTGAAAGGGTAGTTGTAAAACAGCTAACTGATCATCTGCAGAGGAATGGTCTATTTGAAGAGTTTCAGTCAGGTTTTAGAATTCATCATAGTACAGAAACAGCATTAGTGAAGGTTACAAATGATCTTCTTATGGCCTCGGACAGTGGACTCATCTCTGTGCTTGTTCTGTTAGACCTCAGTGCTGCTTTTGATACTGTTGACCATAAAATTTTATTACAGAGATTAGAGCATGCCATAGGTATTAAAGGCACTGCGCTGCGGTGGTTTGAATCATATTTGTCTAATAGATTACAATTTGTTCATGTAAATGGGGAATCTTCTTCACAGACTAAAGTTAATTATGGAGTTCCACAAGGTTCTGTGTTAGGACCAATTTTATTCACTTTATACATGCTTCCCTTAGGCAGTATTATTAGACGGTATTGCTTAAATTTTCATTGTTACGCAGATGATACCCAGCTTTATCTATCCATGAAGCCAGAGGACACACACCAATTAGCTAAACTGCAGGATTGTCTTACAGACATAAAGACATGGATGACCTCTAATTTCCTGCTTTTAAACTCAGATAAAACTGAAGTTATTGTACTTGGCCCCACAAATCTTAGAAACATGGTGTCTAACCAGATCCTTACTCTGGATGGCATTACCCTGACCTCTAGTAATACTGTGAGAAATCTTGGAGTCATTTTTGATCAGGATATGTCATTCAAAGCGCATATTAAACAAATATGTAGGACTGCTTTTTTGCATTTACGCAATATCTCTAAAATCAGAAAGGTCTTGTCTCAGAGTGATGCTGAAAAACTAATTCATGCATTTATTTCCTCTAGGCTGGACTATTGTAATTCATTATTATCAGGTTGTCCTAAAAGTTCCCTAAAAAGCCTTCAGTTAATTCAAAATGCTGCAGCTAGAGTACTGACGGGGACTAGAAGGAGAGAGCATATCTCACCCATATTGGCCTCTCTTCATTGGCTTCCTGTTAATTCTAGAATAGAATTTAAAATTCTTCTTCTTACTTATAAGGTTTGAATAATCAGGTCCCATCTTATCTTAGGGACCTCGTAGTACCATATCACCCCAATAGAGCGCTTCGCTTTCAGACTGCAGGCTTACTTGTAGTTCCTAGGGTTTGTAAGAGTAGAATGGGAGGCAGAGCCTTCAGCTTTCAGGCTCCTCTCCTGTGGAACCAGCTCCCAATTCAGATCAGGGAGACAGACACCCTCTCTACTTTTAAGATTAGGCTTAAAACTTTCCTTTTTGCTAAAGCTTATAGTTAGGGCTGGATCAGGTGACCCTGAACCATCCCTTAGTTATGCTGCTATAGACGTAGACTGCTGGGGGGTTCCCATGATGCACTGTTTCTTTCTCTTTTTGCTCTGTATGCACCACTCTGCATTTAATCATTAGTGATCGATCTCTGCTCCCCTCCACAGCATGTCTTTTTCCTGGTTCTCTCCCTCAGCCCCAACCAGTCCCAGCAGAAGACTGCCCCTCCCTGAGCCTGGTTCTGCTGGAGGTTTCTTCCTGTTAAAAGGGAGTTTTTCCTTCCCACTGTAGCCAAGTGCTTGCTCACAGGGGGTCGTTTTGACCGTTGGGGTTTTACATAATTATTGTATGGCCTTGCCTTACAATATAAAGCGCCTTGGGGCAACTGTTTGTTGTGATTTGGCGCTATATAAAAAAATTGATTGATTGATTGATTGATTGAAGTTACAGTACATTCTAAATGTGTACTGCAAAGAAGAGGTTTACCATGGTTTATGGTTTATTACACTATGTGATGAAATATGAATATTTGTTATTATATACTGTACTGCATGCTTATGGGATATGTTTTACATTCCATGATTATTAGTACATTGGGAAATATTTGAACATGATTATTTGAAATATTAATTGTTAGTGCTAGTGTGTAAAAGTTAAGCACTTACATTGACTATATGGTCATTGTGATTTAGAAATGTGAACTTTGTAGTAACAGCTCTGTTTTCCACAGGCTGGGTTTTTTTTTTTTTGGTTTGTTTTTTTTTCCTCCTTATTCTGTCCACTGGATCTGGAATTCTCCCTGACAAGGGAGATGGCGAGCCTACCCTGTTGAACTGAATCTAACCGGAGTTGGCCTTTTGAGAGAGCAGGTCACGCTCCCAGCAACACTGACAATTGGAGTGTGGTAGGAAGAACCGCATACAAGAGTTTTGACTTGACTGACTAAGACATTGACTAAGTCGGCAGGACTAAAATTTGTTTTGAGCTCAATTAAGGGCACTGGGGTTTTGTTTTTCATTTTTTCTATTAATGAATGTCAGCTGAATTTTATAGTTACGATAATTAATTGTGTTCATTACAGTTCATATAAACTCTGTCTGTGGCTCCAGTAACTGTTTTGACTCTCACTCTTGTCTCCTTAACCTCCCTCCCGAACCTAGTATCTGGTCCATCGTAATCAACTGTATGGTAATTACGTCATTACCGCAAGACCCTGGTTACAGTGTTAAAAGCTTGGCGAGCCAGCCAGGAGGGTTTTAAGCAATTGTAGAGTCGTTAGCCACCCCAAAATATTGGTGACTAACTTTAGTGTTCCTGGAGCTTCACAGATTATTGTTTTATTTTTATTTGCTGGTACTTTCCTATTCTAAACATGGATATTGTGAGATCTAAGGATGTAAAATCAACCAAGCTGTGTTGGTCAGTGGTTTAACTAAAGCTGAAATTGACAATGAAGTTTTTGAGTTTCTAAAACAGTTTGGTCCTGTCAAAAGACTTGTTGAACTACAAAGTAGTGATAAGGTTATTGTAGGGTATGTACATGAAGCTACTGTTAATGAGCTTGCAAAACAGTTACCTTGTGACAGACCTTGTGTTGCAAAACCAGATGTTATCCATCATGTTCAAAACCTAGCCAGTGCTTATAGCATTGAAACTAGTGCCTCAGCTACTGATATGTATCTGCCAAGATTAAAAGATGTAGCTGATCAAAGTAAAAGATCATTTGAAGACATTCTGAGGGGAGAGTTAGCCAAGATTGAGAGGTCATTGGGAGGGGAGAGAACAAGTAAATCTGCTGAACCCCTTGAACAAGAACCAGTGCCCTCCAGTCCTCTGCCTCTTCTGTCACCTCCTCCTTCACCAGCTAAGTCTGATGCCACTGTCTTAAGTGACTCTCAACCAATTGCAGAAACTGTTCAGCAGACACAAAACATTCCTGCTGATCTTTTAAGTACTCCTGAAGTCCAGCGAGTCATTGTAGAGCACATTGTTAGAAGTAATGAAGTTACACCTCCTTCAAACTCTCATTACAACCTGAAACCTTTCTCTGGCAGAGTTCCACACCCTTCCTTTGAGACTGACTACGGCGCTTGGCGCAACAGCGTAGAGTTTTTCTTAACTGATCCTTCATTCACTGACACCCAAGTTGTATGTAAAATGGTTAAAAGTTTGTCACCGCCTGCGGCAAACATTATCAGAAGTCTCGGGCCGAAATCAAGTCCCAAAACGTATCTTGAACTGCTTGACTCTGCTTACACCACAGTTGAAGATGGCGATGAACTCTTTGCCCGCTTCCTCAACACTAATCAGAATGCCGATGAGAAACCTTCAGACTTCCTGCAAAGATTACATATTGCCTTGAGCTCAGTCATCAGCAGAAATGGCATGGCCCCCACTGAGTCAGACAAACAGCTTCTCAGACAGTTCTGCAGGGGCTGTTGGGACAGTGCGCTAATCTCCACTCTCCAGCTGGAGCAAAAGAAAAGCGATCCACCCCATTTTGCCGAGCTACTATTGCAACTAAGAACAGAGGAAGGAAAGCAGGCAAGTAAAGCGACACGAATGAAGCAGCACCTGGGGATGCAAAGATCACGAGTTTATTCCAACACACAAACGTGCCCCCAAGGTAGGATTAGTTACGAGCATGACATGGACAAGGAAATGGACCTTCAGGAACAAATTGCAGATCTTCAGATGCAAACTGCACAACTCAAGGCTGGCAAGACAGGGAAAAGAACCAAGAATCCCCTCAAAGAAACCAAAAGAAAGCCAAATGCTAACAGTCAAAGTGAGCTCAAAGAAATCCAACAAATAAATTCAACACTGCCCAAACCAAAGCCTGGATATTGCTTCAAATGTGGCGAAGATGGTCACATCTCCTCCAACTGCACCAATGACCCAAATCATGCCCTCATAGCAGCTAAAAGAAATGCTTTGAGACAAAAACAGAGGGAATGGGACATGCTCCATAAAGTTACACACTGTGTTGATTTAAACTAGAGAAAGCACCTGTCGCGGGACAGACAGGTGCTAAAGACAAACAACGTCCCACAGAGAAAAGGACAAAGAAAGCCCCTTGCAAAGCTGCAAACATCAATCCAGAACTCATACTCCCAAAAAGACTTGTGGGCAGGAGATGTACAGCCAGGGTTACCATCAGAGGAGTAGATTGCAGTTGCTTGCTCAACACAGGCTCTCAGGTGACAACTATTGCAAAATCTCCAACATAGTCAGGCCCCTCACATCCCTCACGGCCGGCTATCCACTAAGACGAAAAGGCTGCAAGAATACCCACAATAACACAAGGTATCTGAATCCCAAAGAACCATTTGGTGAACGCTGGAACGAAAACTGTCAAAATGCCTTTGAAAACATAATTAAAAAGCTCACCACCTCACCTGTTCTCGGCTATGCAGATCCAAGGCTCCCTTATCTGTTGCACACAGACGATTGTACAACTGGACTTGGTGCAGCACTTTATCAGGTGCAGAATGGAAAAATACAAGTTATAGCCTATGCAAGTAGAGGTCTCTCAGACAATGAATCCAGATATCCTGTGCACAAATTAGAGTGCTTGGCTTTAAAATGGGCCATAACAGACAAGTTCCATGATTATATGTATGGAAACACTTTTACCGTCATCACCAATAATAATCCATTGACTTACCTCCTCACTACAGCAAAGCTTGATGCTACATCTTACCATTGGCTTGCTGCTTTGTCTGTTTACAGCTTTGACATAAAGTACAGAGCTGGAAAACAAAATCTGGATGCAGACGGTCTGTCTAGGAAGCCCCATGACAAGCCTGAGCAAGATCCTGTTTTCAGCGCAGAGTGTGAGTGCATTGATAAGTTCAGAGCCCATCTCTTGTCTTTGGTTAAGGATGCTGAATTCCAAATTCCTGCTGATACTGTAATAGCCACTTGCCAAAGACACACCACTCTTGTCCAGCATGAATCTTCCTGCACTCTTGTCCAGTCTCTTGCCATGTCTGCTGCAGCTGTTCCTGAGATGTTCCAAGAAGAGGGCAGTGATACTAACCTGTTTGCTTTGCCCAGATACAGTCATGCCGACCTTGTGCACTTGCAAAGCGAAGACCCGATCACTGGCAAAGTCATTGCTCTGCTCTCTGCTGATTTTCATCCACCCACCAATGTCAGAAGTGAACCTCTTGATGTCCTGTTGTTTCTTAATTAGTGGAAGTGCCTTGAGTTTCAAAATGGCCTTCTCTTCCAAAAACGCCATTCTGGGTCTGAGACTTTGTTGCAATTAATCCTTCCTGCGTCCCTCAGATCTATTGTTATGCAAAATCTCCATGACAACATGGGACATCTAGGCATCGAGCGCACACTTGAACTCATTCGGTCTCGTTTTTATTGGCCTAAGATGGCTGCAGATATTGAAAAGAAAATCAAAACTTGCGAGAGATGTGTCCGCAGAAAAGCCCCACCAGAAAAGACCACCCCACTTGTTAACATTCAAACAACTAGGCCCATGGAGCTCGTATGTATGGACTTCCTCTCAATAGAGCCAGACAGTAGAAACACCAAAGATGTCCTAGTGATTACCGATCATTTCACCAAATATGCAGTGTCGCTTCCCACCAAAGACCAAAAGGCCACCACTGTAGCAAAGACTTTGTGGGAAAACTTTTTTGTCCATTACGGTTTTCCCGAAAGACTCCACAGTGATCAGGGAAGAGACTTTGAGTTCCACACCATCAGAGCTCTGCTCACTGCTTGGTATTCGCAAAGTCCGCACAAGTCCTTATCATCCACATGGCAATCCCGTCGAATGCTACAATCGTACTTTACTGAGTATGCTTGGTACATTGAAAGACACTGAAAAACAGCACTGGCGAGACTATGTGAAACCACTCACTCATGCTTACAATTGTACACGAAATGATGTAACAGGATACTGCCCCTACGAATTAATGTTTGGTAGACAACCTTGCCTTCCTATCGACATTGCTTTTGGTCTGCCCCAACAACGCAATCAGCCCTTGTCTCACTCACAGTACGTCAAACAATTGAAAAGCCACCTCGAGCGAAGCTGTGAAATTGCCATCAAAAACTCTCAAAAAGTTGCAGACAGAAACAAGAAAAGATTTGACAAGGTCATACGTGAGTCAACACTGGATGTGGGAGATCGAGTTTTAGTACGGAGCCTTCGCTTGAGGGAAAAACACAAGCTGGCAGACAAATGGGAACAAACAATCTATGTCGTCACCAAGCGAATAGAAAACTTACCTGTGTACATTGTCAAACCGGAAAAGGGTGATGGACCTTCAAGAACCCTTCATAGGGACCTTTTACTTCCCCAACAGAACCAGAACCTGAACGAGTCACTAAACCTCGCAAACCACAAACAAGCCAAGATGCAGTAGAAGGACTTGAAAATGAGGAAGAGTTTTATTACTCTGACCCACCACAAGTAGAAGAAAGACATTTCATTCAGATATATGAGCCACAAACAACAAAAGGGATCAATCACACCGAATGACCTGAAAAATCCAAAGAGAGACATGGAAATTGCAATACTACTGGAGATGACAACTTACCTGGATGTGACACAGAAACTGGAAATGACAACTTACCTGGATGTGACAAGGAACCCAGAGATGACAACCTATCAAAATTGTCAACAGAAATGGGAAAGGAAAACGAAACTGGAACTAACTCACCTGAAATCGAAACTGAAAGTAAAACTACTTCGCCCGTGACAAGTGATCGAAACAGCACAAGTGAGCTTGAAACAAAACCTGGAGATGATACAGAAAGTCCATTGCATGCACCTTCAAAGGAAAACACAACCGTTTATCCCAACTCACCTGAAACCCATGCTAAAGTGACAACGTTGTTATTGAAATTGAACCAGACCTTGAAACTGAAACCTTGCACAATGAAACACAAGTCAGAAGATCTGAGAGAAATCGACAGCCATCCCACAGACTTACCTACCCACAGCTGGGTAACCCTGTTATAACAGTCGTCAAATCGCTCTTCCAAGGGCTAAACAAAGCTTTCGTTGATTCCCTTATGATGCTGACTGCAACGGAGCCATGCACAGGGACGTGCATGTGATTTAAGAGGGAAGGGTGTAACCCAGTAGATTTTACTGCCCAAAAGAAGAAAACTATTATTTTAGTCCCCAAAAGAAGAAAACTATGTAAGGTAACATCAGTCATTTTAAAAACTGTAAATCAAGGCCTCTTAAGCCACTTTTCCACTACAAAGCACCAGCACTACTTGGCTCTACTCTACTCGGCTCTACTCGGTTTGGATCCAAGCGCGAGCTTTTCTACTGCAAATAGTACCACTTCAACGTGGGCGGGGTCAGCAGAGCAAACTGCAGTGACGTAGTTTTATACGCGACACAAACATAATCAATGGCGAACTCCGTGTGTTTACTGCTGTGAGTTTTTAAGAGAAAGTTGCTGGTGGCGAGAAAAACACGTTTGAGACGTACAGAAGACTTTGGGAATTCATATGAAGATGAAGACGAGAAGGTACAAGCTGCTAGAGATGAAGAGACAAAGCATGACGGTAAGCTAATTGTTAGCTTCCTAAGTAGCTCGTAAATAATTAATAACTGCAGGCTGTCGCTATTAACTATTAAAATTGTGGCTGTCAAAATAAAGCGTTAATTTAGATTAATTACAATACCTATCAGGCCTTCATCCACACTTTGCTCCATTTTGTTTTGATGTCAGTGACTTGGTCTGTAAATAAAGACGCGTTTCTGAGCAATAAACGTGTTAATGTCCATACTTCTTTTTTTTTTTACCAAAGTAACTCGCTTTGATAACTTATTGTTAAATCTCAAATGTGGGAGTTTGTGCGTTTACCGACGTTCACGCACAAAATGTTGATTCGGTTTTAATGACCGTTAATTAACGTCGTCACTGAACTTTGTTTGTTTTTCATCCGGATTTTAATGTTCAATGGACAAATTTCAAATATGAAATCTAATAAGATAATTATTAAAGGAGTCATATTGTGCAGAAAGAATCAGCCTCCAAACTCCCACAATTCTGTTTTTAGAGATATTCTTTATATCCTTTTATTGTCATTGTACACATAAATACAATGAAATTTGCCTGCATTTAACCCATCCAAATTACACTTAGACAGTTCTCCCAATTTAAGACCAATTTACAGCTTAATACCTCCTTGATATGTAACAAAAATAACCCTGATCCTTTTTTACCTGCTTACAACCCCTGGCAAAAATTATGGAATCACCGGCCTCGGAGGATGTTCATTCAGTTGTTTAATTTTGTAGAAAAAAAGCAGATCACAGACATGACACAAAACTAAAGTAATTTCAAATGGCAACTTTCTGGCTTTAAGAAACACTATAAGAAATCAAGAAAAAAAGATTGTGGCAGTCAGTAACGGTTACTTTTTTAGACCAAGCAGAGGAAAAAAATATGGAATCACTCAATTCTGAGGAATAAATTATGGAATCACCCTGTAAATTTTCATCCCCAAAACTAACACCTGCATCAAATCACATCTGCTTGTTACTCTGGATCTAAAAAGGAGTGATCACACCTTGGAGAGCTGTTGCACCAAGTGGACTGACATGAATCATGGCTCTAACACGAGAGATGTCAATTGAAACAAAGGAGAGGATTATCAAACTCTTAAAAGAGGGTAAATCATCACGCAATGTTGCAAAAGATGTTGGTTGTTCACAGTCAGCTGTGTCTAAACTCTGGACCAAATACAAACAACATGGGAAGGTTGTTAAAGGCAAACATCAATCAATCAATCAATTTTTTTATATAGCGCCAAATCACAACAAACAGTTGCCCCAAGGCGCTTTATATTGTAAGGCAAGGCCATACAATAATTATGTAAAACCCCAACGGTCAAAACGACCCCCTGTGAGCAAGCACTTGGCTACAGTGGGAAGGAAAAACTCCCTTTTAACAGGAAGAAACCTCCAGCAGAACCAGGCTCAGGGAGGGGCAGTCTTCTGCTGGGACTGGTTGGGGCTGAGGGAGAGAACCAGGAAAAAGACATGCTGTGGAGGGGAGCAGAGATCGATCACTAATGACTAAATGCAGAGTGGTGCATACAGAGCAAAAAGAGAAAGAAACAGTGCATCATGGGAACCCCCCAGCAGTCTACGTCTATAGCAGCATAACTAAGGGATGGTTCAGGGTCACCTGATCCAGCCCTAACTATAAGCTTTAGCAAAAAGGAAAGTTTTAAGCCTAATCTTAAAAGTAGAGAGGGTGTCTGTCTCCCTGATCTGAATTGGGAGCTGGTTCCACAGGAGAGGAGCCTGAAAGCTGAAGGCTCTGCCTCCCATTCTACTCTTACAAACCCTAGGAACTACAAGTAAGCCTGCAGTCTGAGAGCGAAGCGCTCTATTGGGGTGATATGGTACTACGAGGTCCCTAAGATAAGATGGGACCTGATTATTCAAAACCTTATAAGTAAGAAGAAGAATTTTAAATTCTATTCTAGAATTAACAGGAAGCCAATGAAGAGAGGCCAATATGGGTGAGATATGCTCTCTCCTTCTAGTCCCCGTCAGTACTCTAGCTGCAGTATTTTGAATTAACTGAAGGCTTTTTAGGGAACTTTTAGGACAACCTGATAATAATGAATTACAATAGTCCAGCCTAGAGGAAATAAATGCATGAATTAGTTTTTCAGCATCACTCTGAGACAAGACCTTTCTGATTTTAGAGATATTGCGTAAATGCAAAAAAGCAGTCCTACATATTTGTTTAATATGCGCTTTGAATGACATATCCTGATCAAAAATGACTCCAAGATTTCTCACAGTATTACTAGAGGTCAGGGTAATGCCATCCAGAGTAAGGATCTGGTTAGACACCATGTTTCTAAGATTTGTGGGGCCAAGTACAATAACTTCAGTTTTATCTGAGTTTAAAAGCAGGAAATTAGAGGTCATCCATGTCTTTATGTCTGTAAGACAATCCTACAGTTTAGCTAATTGGTGTATGTCCTCTGGCTTCATGGATAGATAAAGCTGGGTATCATCTGCGTAACAATGAAAATTTAAGCAATACCGTCTAATAATACTGCCTAAGGGAAGCATGTATAAAGTGAATAAAATTGGTCCTAGCACAGAACCTTGTGGAACTCCATAATTAACTTTAGTCTGTGAAGAAGATTGCCCATTTACATGAACAAATTGTAATCTGTTAGACAAATATGATTCAAACCACCGCAGCGTAGTGCCTTTAATACCTATGGCATGCTCTAATCTCTGTAATAAAATTTTATGGTCAACAGTATCAAAAGCAGCACTGAGGTCTAACAGAACAAGCACAGAGATGAGTCCACTGTCCGAGGCTATAAGAAGATCATTTGTAACCTTCACTAATGCTGTTTCTGTACTATGATGAATTCTAAAACCTGACTGAAACTCTTCAAATAGACCATTCCTCTGCAGATGATCAGTTAGCTGTTTTACAACTACCCTTTCAAGAATTTTTGAGAGAAAAGGAAGGTTGGAGATTGGCCTATAATTAGCTAAGATAGCTGGGTCAAGTGATGGCTTTTTAAGTAATGGTTTAATTACTGCCACCTTAAAAGCCTGTGGTACATAGCCAACTAACAAAGATAGATTGATCATATTTAAGATCGAAGCATTAAATAATGGTAGGGCTTCCTTGAGCAGCCTGGTAGGAATGGGGTCTAATAAACATGTTGATGGTTTGGATGAAGTAACTAATGAAAATAACTCAGACAGAACAATCGGAGAGAAAGAGTCTAACCAAATACCGGCATCACTGAAAGCAGCCAAAGATAACGATACGTCTTTGGGATGGTTATGAGTAATTTTTTCTCTAATAGTTAAAATTTTGTTAGCAAAGAAAGTCATGAAGTCATTACTAGTTAAAGTTAATGGAATACTCAGCTCAATAGAGCTCTGACTCTTTGTCAGCCTGGCTACAGTGCTGAAAAGAAACCTGGGGTTGTTCTTATTTTCTTCAATTAGTGATGAGTAGAAAGATGTCCTAGCTTTACGGAGGGCTTTTTTATAGAGCAACAGACTCTTTTTCCAGGCTAAGTGAAGATCTTCTAAATTAGTGAGACGCCATTTCCTCTCCAACTTACGGGTTATCTGCTTTAAGCTACGAGTTTGTGAGTTATACCACGGAGTCAGGCACTTCTGATTTAAAGCTCTCTTTTTTAGAGGAGCTACAGCATCCAAAGTTGTCTTCAATGAGGATGTAAAACTATTGACGAGATACTCTATCTCCCTTACAGAGTTTAGGTAGCTACTCTGCACTGTGTTGGTATATGGCATTAGAGAACATAAAGAAGGAATCATATCCTTAAACCTAGTTACAGCGCTTTCTGAAAGACTTCTAGTGTAATGAAACTTATTCCCCACTGCTGGGTAGTCCATCAGCGTAAATGTAAATGTTATTAAGAAATGATCAGACAGAAGGGAGTTTTCAGGGAATACTGTTATCTTCTATTTCCATACCATAAGTCAGAACAAGATCTAAGATATGATTAAAGTGGACTCATTTACTTTTTGAGCAAAGCCAATAGAGTCTAATAATAGATTAAATGCAGTGTTGAGGCTGTCATTCTCAGCATCTGTGTGGATGTTAAAATCGCCCACTATAATTATCTTATCTGAGCTAAGCACTAAGTCAGACAAAAGGTCTGAAAATTCACAGAGAAACTCACAGTAACGACCAGGTGGACGATAGATAATAACAAATAAAACTGGTTTTTGGGACTTCCAATTTGGATGGACAAGACTAAGAGTCAAGCTTTCAAATGAATTAAATGAATTAAATTAATTCATTTAATTAAAACATACTGGTAGACCAAGGAAGACATCAAAGCGTCAAGACAGAAAACTTAAAGCAATATGTCTCAAAAATCGAAAATGCACAACAAAACAAATGAGGAATGAATGGGAGGAAACTGGAGTCAACGTCTGTGACCGAACTGTAAGAAACCGCCTAAAGGAAATGGGATTTACATACAGAAAAGCTAAACGAAAGCCATCATTAACACCTAAACAGATATATATATATACTCAAAACCTGGATTAATCTTTTTAGTGACATAGCACTACTACAACCCCTGGCAATAATTATGGAATCACTGGCCTCGGAGGATGTTCATTCAGTTGTTTAATTTTGTAGAAAAAAGCAGATCACAGACATGACACAAAACTAAAGTCATTTCAAATGGCAACTTTCTGGCTTTAAGAAACACTATAAGAAATCAGGAAAAAAAAATTGTGGCAGTCAGTAACGGTTACTTTTTTAGACCAAGCAGAGGGAAAAATTATGGACTCACGCAATTCTGAATGAATCATGGCTCAAACACAAGAGATGTCAGTTGAAACAAAGGAGAGGATTATCAAACTCTTAAAAGAGGGTAAATCATCACGCAATGTTGCAAAAGATGTTGGTTGTTCACAGTCAGCTGTGTCTAAACTCTGGACCAAATACAAACAACATGGGAAGGGTGTTAAAGGCAAACATACTGGTAGACCAAGGAAGACATCAAAGCGTCAAGACAGAAAACAAAGCAATATCTCTCAAAAATCGAAAATGCACAACAAAACAAATGAGGAACGAATGGGAGGAAACTGGAGTCAACGTCTATGACCGAACTGTAAGAAACCGCCTAAAGGAAATGGGATTTACATACAGAAAAGCTAAACGAAAGCTATCATTAACACCTAAACAGAAAAAAACAAGGTTATAATGGGCTGAGGAAAAGCAATCGTGGACTGTGGATGACTGGATGAAAGTCATATTCAGTGATGAATCTCGAATCTGCATTGGGCAAGGTGATGATGCTGGAACTTTTGTTTGGTGCCGTTCCAATGAGATTTATAAAGATGACTGCCTGAAGAGAACATGTAAATTTCCACAGTCATTGATGATATGGGGCTGCATGTCAGGTAAAGGCACTGGGGAGATGGCTGTCATTACATCATCAATAAATGCACAAGTTTACGTTGATATTTTGGACACTTTTCTGATGTTTGAGGATGATGAAATCATTTTTCAAGAAGGTAATGCATCTTGCCATAGAGCAAAAACTGTGAAAACATTCCTTGCAAAAAGACACATAGGGTCAATTTCATGACATAGGGTCAATGTCAACGAGCAGATGTGATTTGATGCAGGTGTTAGTTTTGGGGATGGAAATTTACAGGGTGTTTCCATAATTTATTCCTCAGAATTGAGTGAGTCCATATTTTTTTCCTCTGCTTGGTCTAAAAAAGTAACCGTTACTGACTGCCACAATCTTTTTTTCTTGATTTCTTATAGTGTTTCTTAAAGCCAGAAAGTTTGAAATGACTTTAGTTTTGTGTCATGTCTGTGATCTGCTTTTTTCTACAAAATTAAACAACAGAATGAACATCCTCCGAGGCCGGTGATTCCATAATTTTTGCCAGGGGTTGTATTAAGTGCCGCAAACACACACAGATCTGAGTTTTTTAAATATACCTGCAATTAAATGATTAATTTAGATTAATCACAAACCCTGTAATCACATTTTTTTAATAACCTGACAGTACTAATTAAAATATGTATGCTGTGTGTGTGTTTCAGATGGTTTTCTCAGAGTCACCGCTGCAGAGGTTCATGCCACAGAATGGGACACCTTTGTCATCATGTTATACACCAGTTATGTTTCACTGTGAATTTTGAATAAATTTTTGTACTTTTTGCTAAAATGTCTCCACTTTTGTGTAACATCATTTTGATTTGTAAAAGTTACCAAGGTTTACTGATTTAAAGGTTAACAGTTTGAGAAGCTGTTTAAGCATAATCCAGTAGGAAAATAAGTTTTACATTTAATGGGGTCATAAATGTAAATGTAACAGACAGTAAAACGGGTTGTTCAAAATTCCTTGATGTAATGGTGCCTTCACTGAAGTGACTAAACCTTTTTGTTTATGTTAAATACCATTTGGTAAAATCTCAGTTTAGACATGATTATTCCAGCATCTGTGTAAAGATTCAGCCAGGTGTAGTGTGCAGTGTCTTCTGGAGAGGCTAAAACGCAAATTAAAAATTCTTAGAAATGAACCAAAATGTTTTTTACTGTTGACTCAGAATGAAATGACAAATTATGATACAGTCACATGAGTGCAACAAAAAAGAGCAAATACACACACACACACAAAAAGCAACACAAACTATACGTATAAGTTTCATGTGTCTGTAGTCTGGGTTGGGGGCGCATGTCACATGCCCCGGTCATGCATCGCGTGCACAAGGTCACCCAGCATGCCAAGATATGCCTGATTAAATGCAGCTTCCACCACCGTTGCTTCCTCAAGGATCAGTCGGATGTGTCGATCACACTGAACCCAGTTCAGCTTCAGCCTCAACGTCACTCAAGATGGTCAGATTCTCCTGCTGGAACAGGCTTCCTTTATCTCTTTCCTGGACAATAATGAAGGTAGAAATGGGAAAGTTAAAAAAAATAAATAAATAAAACCTTCAGTCTTTGTATGATCATTCCCCAGAGTTTCAGTTATCTTGGTCACTTTGCATAAAAATTATGTTCTTTAAAACTTATTCTCCAACAAATCAGATCATTTGGAGCATCATTTTGAAAGAACATGACTTTTATGCAAAGCGATCAGGATAACTGAAACTTTGGGATTTATGACAATATTTATGGGTTCTGGATTTGATTGTTTTTTGTTTTGTTTTTTGGTGAGGGGGGGGGTCACCCTGTGTATATATATATATATATATATCATATTTGGGAAAGTTAAGGTGATGTGAGACACGTTATTACCTGTGATGACACGTTGCTGTGTGGTGCTGGACGTTGATACAGATGTTGAAGCTGGTGTTCGAACCCTTCTCGCTTATGGAACTGGATTCTTCAACAAAAACACAAAATGGCGACATGTCAAAAAAAAAACACACACACACATCACAGTAATGGCACTAAATGAGTCAAATGTACACGTTTGTTGTCTTGCTGACTTGAGGTGTTTTTCTGTCAGAAGTTAATACTTTAAAGCGGAGCACGGAGTTAGCTAGCTCGCTAGTTAGCAGTCAGCTAGCTCACTGTGTCCGCGTACATGAGACAACGATGTTACTTTAACACAAGTTTAGACTCACAATCTTCGGTTGTTAAAGTGTGCTTCCCACCAATGGGAAAAGGAACGTTAAACGGTGCTTTCAAGCAGACTACAGTCACAAAAACACTTACCATCCGTCGCTTCCAACAAAGCCGAGTCACGGTCATCCTGCCTCCCGTTGCTCGCCGGTCGGTGTGCGTAAACAGCGTTCCTGCGGTCGAACCATTTCCAGCCCTTACGGTCCGACCTACTCCGGTCATTGTGGTCCTTTAATCACTTTTAAGCTTTTTCAGCTGTTCTCTGAGTTGCTGTAATGTCCGGTGAGCCGAGTGCGGCCTCATTTCGGATCGCTTCATCCACCTCTCTGTATTCTCTCCTCCGCCACCAAACATAAACTTCTGCAGCTCATCCACAGACCACGGTGTGGTTTTGTGCGTGTAAAAAAAAAAAAAAACTTGCAGTGAAACAAAAGAAAACGACGGTCGCTGTAACGCCGCTGTGACTATTTAAAAATGGCGGGTTTTGATTTTCCTCTCGGACAGCGCGCTCATGACTCGTCCAGTGATGACGTTCTCTGACCAATCAGTGGCCGGCAGCCTGTTGACGTCACATTTTAGTATCGGCTCGGCTCGCTTGGAACCACTCCCGAGCAGGTACTAAAAAAAAGGACCCGGTACCAGATACTACCGTAATGGAAAAGCAAAAAAAACAAGTAGAGTCGAGCCGAGTAGTGCTACTTTTGTGAAGTGGAAAAGCGCCTTTATAGGCCAAAATAGAAACACTGTTTCCTCATTGGCTCAAGACTCCGATTAATCCGCCCCCTCCCTTGTAAAAGTGGGTGCGCGCTCATGTTTTGTGGACCAAGAGATGAAAGCACACGCAAAAGAACCTTCGAGAGAGATGAAAGCACACGCAAGAGAACCTGAGGATTTTACACTGAATAAAATCAAAGATAATCAAATTACTTCATCCAAACGAAACCACATTGGGCCTGAGACATCGGAGGACCCGACCCGACCCACCACTGCAATTTGAAAGCCATTGGAACACTTTGGTGAGTGGATTGACACAGAGAATTACAGAGCTAACAGCTAAAAGTTACTGTCAAGCTAAAGAATTAAAACTCACTGTTTTAGATCTGCGAGGAACTGGGCTGAAGGACTGTCACCATTGTTTTTGTACTAAGCTCATGTTGCACTGTGGAAGAGTTGAGAGGTTGAATGTTTTTATATATTTTCAATGTAATATTTTGAAGTTACAGTACATTCTAAATGTGTACTGCAAAGAAGAGGTTTACCATGGTTTATGGTTTATTACACTATGTGATGAAATATGAATATTTGTTATTATATACTGTACTGCATGCTTATGGGATATGTTTTACATTCCATGATTATTAGTACATTGGGAAATATTTGAACATGATTATTTGAAATATTAATTGTTAGTGCTAGTGTGTAAAAGTTAAGCACTTACATTGACTATATGGCCATTGTGATTTAGAAATGTGAACTTTGTAGTAACAGCTCTGTTTTCAACAGGCTGGGTTTTTTTTCTCCTTATTCTATCCACTGGATGTGGAATACTCCCTGACGAGGGAGATGGCGAGCCTACCCTGTTGAACTGAATCTAACCGGAGTTGGCCTTTTGAGAGAGCAGGTCACTCTCCCAGCAACACGGACAATTGGAGTGTGGTAGGAAGAACTGCATGCAGGAGTTTTGACTTGACTGACTAAGACATTAACTAAGCCGGCAGGACTAAAATTCGTTTTGAGCTCAATTAAGGGCACTGGGGTTTTGTTTTTTTGTGTATTGTATTAATGAATGTCAGCTGAATTTTATATTTACGATAATTAATTGTGTTCAATACAGTTCATATAAACTCTGTCTGTGGCTCCAGTAACTGTTTTGACTCTCACTCTTGTCTCCTTACCCTCCCTCCCGAACCTAGTATCTGGTCCATCGTAATCAACTGTATGGTAATTACGTCATTACCGCAAGACCCTGGTTACAGCGTTAAATTACCATTATATGAAGATCTAAGGCTGATGGTGAAGAACTCAACAAGGCTTCCAAGAAGGAGAAAAAACTAATTTTGTTACACTGTTTGTTTTTCAGACTTGTTTGTTTGTTTGTTTGCTTGTTTTGCTTGTGAAATACTTTTTTTTAACTTCTGACCAAATGGTGTAAATCAAATATCTGTGACAAGGATGTCTTCATGTAGTTTCACAGTTTGGACTAAATCCCGAATGATGTTACTACGATGGTAACCTGTAGCTACAGACTGTTATTTGTATCTGTGGTGCCCACCTCTTCTCTTTTTTCCTCAGATTCAACCCTCTGAAGGTGCTGCAGCCCAAACGCCGCCTGCAGCAAATGCTGGCTTCTTCTCCCATCCCAGTGGCCAAGCCGGCGGCAGGGTTGGGTGCAGTAGCAGCCACGGCAACCGTGGCAATTCCAGTGCCCGCGCCACCTTCGTGAGACACACTTTAGTTAAAGTCTCAGAGAGCATGTTCCATAGCTGCAGCACCGGCATGTGATGTAGCCACTAAAACATGATCAGTCACAAAACAAAAAGCAAAAGCAGAATGTGCACCACATTTAGTCTGGACCTGTAGGTCTTCTGAAAAGTGTTTTTTTTACCCAAGGCCAACATAGGGCCATCGGGTATTGTGAAGACCTGGCGTCTGTCCGTCCGTCTGTCTGTCTGTGTACAGCATAAGTCCAGTTCAATCACTTCGACAGTCTTCAAATTCACAGGGAACATTCTTGGGACACAGATCTTGGACAGGTTTGAAGATGACTAGCCTTGACATATTGTAAGAGGTATTTTGAGAGGTTAAAAACTCACATTCTGTGTGAACCTGTTCATTTATCTTTTTGAGTGGCAAGCGTGACAGCCAATCAGCATAGAGCTGTACAGTGACGTCAGTGGCTGGTCTCTCCAAAACCGCTTCGTTTTGTGTGTTTATATACATGTTTCTTACATATTATGTAAAAGCTAGTGAGAAATAAATACTTCTAAAACTTAAAATGCCATTTTTGGAACCTAATAACACCTCTGAACGTATTTTGCAGATGATAGCATGGTGATGTCACAGGTTGGAAGCTCACTGTAAAACTGTTTCGTTTGTGTGTAAATATATGCTCTTTGTCATATTATGTAAAATTAATGACAAATAAACACGTCTAAAACTGAAAATGCTGTTTTTAGAACCTAATAATACCTCTGAAGTGATTTAAAAGACATTTAGCAGATGTTAGCATTCAATCTCTTCAGTTTAGTTTTTGAGTGGTGGGGGTGACAGCCAATCAGAGTAGAGCAGCGCCATGACGTCACAGTCTGGTTGCTAGCTGCAAACTCAGTTTTTGGAACCTAATAATTACTTAAGCAAGTGCAAATTATAAAGAACACAATGCTCATACGGCCGAGGGTATTTTAGCATTGTGTTATATTTATTATTATTGTTATTATCATTATGTTACAACCCCAAGTGAGAAAAAGTTGATACATTAAGGAAAATGCAAATAAAATAAAATTACAGTTAATTTTAAAAAATGGAGTGAATCTTACATTTACTGACTTCTGTTTCAGTGCAGACAGTGTGAACCCAAGATATTTCCCTTTTTTCTGGTCAGCTATATATATATATATATATATATATATATATATATATATATATATATATATATATATATATATATATATATATATATATATATATATATATTCCAGGTAATGTCAACAGGTGACCATAATCATGATTTGGTACAAAAGTACGATCCACAAAAGATTGTACCGTTTCAAATATTTTTGTGATGCTGAGAATCTAGCAATTTGCAATTATTATTATTTTTATTATTTTCAGACAGTTAATACTTCAAATGGTAGTTTACGTTGGTATGAAATAGACTTTTAACAATATGCTTTTTCCATATTGCATATGAATAATGAATAATGTCAGATACAAGACCACAGACCTCCAGACTGTCCTTCCTTGAAAGCATCAAAACATTCAGAAAACAATCCAGTACATTGTGCATATTAATTAAATTTCATACCATGAATTCTGTTGCATGTTTGTGGGAGTCATATTTTTCTACATAAGAAAAAACTATTTTGATATGAGTGTGAAACCGGACAATTATGGGGCATCTCTATTTGTTTCATAAAAAAGGTAATATATTAAAATACAATATTTTAACATTGTTTTACACTAACAATACTTTAGACATTGCTTTTGTGCTATTGTATCTGAACTACAACAATATTTGCCTAACCTGTAACGTTATATACTTCAGTGAAGAATTTTTGTGTTTTGGCTTACAAAAATGGGGATTATAGGTTATGTCTATTTGTTGTGTGAAAACAGGTAGTACATGCCAAAATTTTCAATGTTAACATTTAGTTTCATTAATGGGACAATCTAAGGCTTCAGAAAAATATAGGTTCATAGAGTTGTGGAGGGGGGGTGTACAAATACCCATGTTGGCCTGCGGACTATAAGTATAGTTTGTTTATACTGAGAAGTATACTTGGTGTATACTGACAACTATACTTGTTGTATGTTATAGTTGTAGCTATAAGAAGCAAGTGTCTTTAGGTAACATAAATCAGAAGTTCCAAGACTGGGTTTCATGGTAGGGTTAGGGAAATAGTTTTGCAATGAAAGGATCCTTGATTCAAATCCTGATTAGATTAGGGAAATCCCTTCGATGATTGTCATTTCACAAACTTAAAAATTGGGCTATAAGTATGTAACTGGTACTTGTACATTCACTTGCACTGTCAAATAAAGTTTGTTGTGTCCTCAAACTTTATTTATTTTACATTGAAGTACACTTTTATAAACTAAAACGTAGGCCAATTTAGTTCCAAGAAGTATTGAAATAATATACTTACAAGGTTTACTTCATAAAAGTAAAGTGTATCCAGACTTTTGACTGTTACTGTATATACATTGGAATTAAAATTTCAGTTTTGGCCTTTGACCCTAATAACCGTAATGTCTGCTGGAACTACCCTTCTGGTGGAAGGGTTGACCTTCAACCATATACCAAGTTTCGTGGAAATCGGACAAAGGACTTAGGAGGAGGGCATCACTGTTGCCTCATAGTGAGAAGGTCCCTGGTTTGCTTCAGATCTGGTACCTGGTCCTTTCTGTGTGGAGTTTGTGTGGGTTCCCTCCGGGTACTTTAGTTTCCTCACACTTCCAAAGACATGCAAGTTCAGTGAATTGGAAACTTTAAGAGTGTGAATGAGGCTTTGTGTATGTTAGACCTGCGGCAGACTGGTGGTCTGTACCTTGCCCCTCAACCAGTGACTACTCAGATAGGCTCCAGTGGCCCTGCCAAGTTCCTTAACTGGAATACTGAGTTCACCAAATGGATGGACCTAGGAGGAGCAGTGAAACAAACAGAAAGACAAATGTTGCTTAAATGATCGGACAATTTTATATCTTTTTGCTTTGACATGATGGAGTATTATTTTATAAACAATCTATCAAGAATCTTGAATTTCTGTATATTGACTGATGTAAAATTCCAATTAAAATGTGTGCCATTGGCCACTGGTCATATTATTAGGTAAATTTGTGCACATGGAGTCAGATCTTATCAGTGGCTGTTTTTAGTGGCTACATGCACGGGAGAAATGATGCTATCACTGCACGGTGTATAGTGATCACTGGTGCCACTTCATTAAAAGCACCGTGCTTGTTCCCACTGGTGAGACATCGATGTTGCCTGAACTGAGCTTGTACTTTTAGATGATTTTAAAATGAGATATGGATTTGTAGTTGAAACATCTTGTCACTGTTTGTGGCTCTGGGATGTTTTAAATTTCATAAGCAAACTCTCTGTCTCCACTGGAATCTGACACATAAAGGACCAGTTGCGCACTCGTCTCATGCACTGTCCCCACTGTCCGATCCCTCACACAGCCACTGCGCCACCACAGACTCTCAGCAGACTGGTGTAGCGGAAGCAAACAAAGCTCTTCTTCTGCAGGATCACTCCCTCAGCTGCTACCGCTGTGTCTGCATTCTTCTAATGCCTTGGCTCTTGTCATATATTGATCTTCACAAACTTCTGGATTAATCAATATCTGGCATTGTCACTTATTGTGTCACACAGGACACATTTAGTGTTGTTGGTAAAACGTTTGAAAATATTAAATTCAAGGCAGAATGAGTGAAAACTCTCATTTCAGTTCAGGTATAGGAGCCAGGCTGTGGCCACGATTTGTCTCTTGAAATGATCTTATTGTGTCCTGTGTGAAAATGCTTTTTTGGCCCTGCATGCCCCTTCTCCCTTTGTGGAGGCCAGTGACTGAGCAACAGCCCCGTCTTTTGATAGACAGATTGTTACATTGCCAAATAACATTATTGATTACTCCACATTACATTAGGAGTAATCTGCAAAGATGTGACAGGAGTTGCCCATCACAGATCATGCAGTCCGTCTCCTTTGTTCTGTTACCACTCATTACAATGTGTGAAACTCAACAGCGTTATTTTTCTCAAAGGTAGTAGTGGTTTGGGGCAAAATATGCCAGGTTTTTTTCTTTGTGCATTTTAATTGATGAAGACTTTTTAGATGATGTTATCATTAGCTTTTTTAAATCAATCACAGATGTGTTGGTGAACTCATTTAGTAAAAGCGTGATCATATTTGTATTACAGACTGTTACAGAGAGACATCAAAAAAATGATTGCTGCTTATTTGCATATAGCCTGTAAAATACGGTGAGTGAATAAATGGATACTGTAGATAAATTAATGAGTCCATCCCCTCCATGTTGTTAACACAATAACTCAAGATATGACTAAATTATATCATTTTATATATTTCCAAATTATAATGGCATATAATTAGGACAAGGTAATTAAGCCAGATGAATAGAAAAAGCAACTTTGTTTTGCTAATGTAATATCCCATAGGCATGCCTGCCACCTGCTGGACATGCCTGGGTGTGTTGCAGAGAATAACGTTATCAACAGAAGCAACACTACCTACAGTAGTGTTCAGAATAATAGTAGTGCTATGTGACTAAAAAGATTAATCCAGGTTTTGAGTATATTTCTTATTGTTACATGGGAAACAAGGTACCAGTAGATACAGTAGAGTCTCACAAATCCAACAAGACCAAGCATTCATGATATGCACACTCTTAAGGCTATGAAATTGGGCTATTAGTAAAAAAAAGTAGAAAAGGGGGTGTTCACAATAATAGTAATGTGGCATTCAGTCAGTGAGTTCGTCAATTTTGTGGAACAAACAGGTGTGAATCGGATGTCCCCTATTTAAGGATGAAGCCAGCACCTGATGAACATGCTTTTCTCTTTGAAAGTCTGAGGAAAATGGGATGTTCAAGACATTGTTCAGAAGAACAGCGTAGTTTGATTAAAAAGTTGATTGGAGAGGGGAAAACTTATACGCAGGTGCAAAAAATTATAGGCTGTTCATCTACAATGATCTCCAATGCTTTAAAATGGACAAAAAAAAAACAGAGACGCGTGGAAGAAAATGGAAAACAACCATCAAAATGGATAGAAGAATAACCAGAATGGCAAAGGCTCACCCATTGATCAGCTCCAGGATGATCAAAGACAGTCTGGAGTTACCTGTAAGTGCTGTGACAGAAGACGCCTGCGTGAAGCTAATTTATTTGCAAGAATCCCCCGCAAAGTCCCTCTTTTAAATAAAAAAACATGCAGAAGAGGTTACAATTTGCCAAAGAACACATCAACTGGCCTAAAGAGAAATGGAGGAATATTTTGTGGACTGATTAGAGTAAAATTGTTCTTTTTGGGTCCAAGGGCCACAGACAGTTTGTGAGACGACCCCCAAACTCTGAATTCAAGTCACAGTTCACAGTGAAGACAGTGAAGCGTGGTGCAAGCATCATGATATGGGCATGTTTCTCCTACTATGGTGTTGGGCCTATATATCGCATAGCAGGTATCATGGATCAGTTTGGATATGTCAAAATACTTGAAGAGGTCATGTTGCCTTATGCTGAAGAGGACATGCCCTTGGGTGTTAAACGAGCAAAATCTTGGTTCCAAACCAACAAAATTAATGTTTTGGAGTGGCCTGCCCAATCCCTGGACCTAAATCCAACTGAGAACTTGTGGGGTGACATCATAAAAGCTGTTTCTGAAGCAGAACCAAGAAATGTGAATGAATTGTGGAATGTTGTTAAAGAATCTTGGAGTGGAATAACAGCTGAAAGGTGCCACAAATTGGTTGACTCCATGCCTCGCAGATGTGAAGAAATCATGAAAAACTGTGGTTATACAACTAAATACTAGTTTAGTGATTCACAGGATTGCTAAAAAAGCAGTTTGAACATAATAGTTTTGAGTTTGTAGCGTCAACAGCAGATGCTACTATTATTGTGAACACCCCCTTTTCTACTTTTATTTACTAATAGCCCAATTTCATAGCCTTAAGAGTGTGCATATCATGAATGCTTGGTCTTGTTGAATTTGTGAGAATCTACTGAATCTACTGGTACCTTGTTTCCCATGTAACCATAAGAAATATACTCAAACCTGGATTAATCTTTTTAGTCTTATTATTCTGAACACTACTGTATAGTGAAGTATGGTGTTCAAGCACTTCAGTTCTTGTCCCACTATGATTCTCCTCTTATTTTGCTCCTCTTGGTCAATTTACATGTAGCCACAGAAATAAGGTTTGATGTTATGCTGATGACATACAAGTTTACTTATCCGTTGGTGCAGGTTGTGTCTTTTATCCTGCATTCAAATATTCCTAGCAGAAAAAAACTTCATATCACTCTTTACAGCTGAACTCCTGTCAGCTGCAGTGGCATACTGTAGATGATGACGTGATGCATGCTCAGTTATGAGTACTAACAACACGGAAAATGATTCACTTAATTGAAAAATGTAACAGAGTTTTAGTATTTTGCATAGCATTATATTAAGTTAACTTTCCGTGCAATCCGTGCGGACGGATTGGCGCGTCGGCCACAGGAAAGACACCTCCGTTGGAAGCCTTAAGGACAAGTTGGAACATGCCCTGCTGTTAAACAATTTCTCAGATACTCAACTGAAAGCCACCAAAAGCCGCCTGGATTTTACAAATGGTTATCAACACGGAGGTGTTTTTCCTGTGGCCGGCGCACTGCGCCGGCTGCGAGCCAACGCGGCAATCCGTCCGCACATCTTTCATTAAAAAAATCTTTAACAGTGGAATGTCCAGATAAACTGCTGATTCTGACCTCTTCTGAAAGTTCTCTGTTCTCTCACGATGTCCTGGGTCAACAGAGGCTTAAATTTGGAGGTTTTCAGCTTGAAACAGGATGACGACATCGCCTCGGACCGCTGCGCGACGTCCCGCTCCATGGGAAGTCCTTACAGCGATAGAAACAATCCAGAATCTCTCATCAGCCGTTAAAATTTTCAACGAGAACCAGCTGAATTTCTCGAATGGTGTCCACTCGGCTGTGCCTCACAGTAATTGAAAAAATTTTGATCAAGCACAGCGCCAGTCTCTCAGCAACTTCTCAGACATTGAAAATCTGACAAGGGGGCTGGACCACTCCTTCCACAAGGCGTGCTCACAGGCGAATGACGTCACTGACAGGCTTGAAAAAACTCACGCATGCGCACGAGGGTTCAAGCTTGGCTGATGTAATAACACGTGATTCAAATCCATATAGTTTTTTTTTAATAAAACTGTCGGTTTCTTTTCTCCCAGACCTCGTATATACACTCAACAAAAATATAAACGCAACACTTTTGGTTTTGCTCCCATTTTGTATGAGATGAACTCAAAGATCTAAAACTTTTTCCACATACACAATATCACCATTTCTCTCAAATATTGTTCATAAACCAGTCTAAATCAGTGATAGTGAGCACTTCTCCTTTGCTGAGATAATCCATCCCACCTCACAGGTGTGCCATATCAGGATGCTGATTAGACACCATGATTAGTGCACAGGTGTGCCTTAGACTGCCCACAATAAAAGGCCACTCTGAAAGGTGCAGTTTTATCACACAGCACAATGCCACAGATGTCGCAAGATTTGAGGGAACATGCAGTTGGCATGCTGACAGCAGGAATGTCAACCACAGCTGTTGCTCGTGTATTGAATGTTCATGTCTCTACCATAAGCCGTCTCCAAAGTCGTTTCAGAGAATTTGGCAGTACATCCAACCAGCCTCACAACCGCAGACCACGTGTAACCACACCAGCCCAGGACCTCCACATCCAGCATGTTTACCTCCAAGATCGTCTGAGACCAGCCACTCGGACAGCTGCTGAAACAATCGGTTTGCATAACCAAAGACTTTCTGCACAAACTGTCAGAAACCGTCTCAGGGAAGCTCATCTGCATGCTCGTCGTCCTCATCGGGGTCTCGACCTGACTCCAGTTCATCGTCGTAACCGACTTGAGTGGGCAAATGCTCACATTCGCTGGCGTTTGGCACGTTGGAGAGGTGTTCTCTTCACGGATGATGCGAAGGAGATGTGTTGCACTGCATGAGGCAAATGGTGGTCACACCAGATACTGACTGGTATCCCCCCCAATAAAACAAAACTGCACCTTTCAGAGTGGCCTTTTATTGTGGGCAGTCTAAGGCACACCTGTGCACTAATCATGGTGTCTAATCAGCATCCTGATATGGCACACCTGTGAGGTGGGATGGATTATCTCAGCAACGGAGAAGTGCTCACTATCACAGATTTAGACTGGTTTGTGAACAATATTTGAGGGAAATGGTGATATTGTGTATGTGGAAAAAGTTTTAGATCTTTGAGTTCATCTCATACAAAATGGGAGCAAAACCAAAAGTGTTGCGTTTATATTTTTGTTGAGTATATATGTGTGTGTGTGTGTGTGTTTAGACTTTTAATCTCTGCTCACGTGTTTGTGTAATTTCTTTTATTTTGAGTTTAAATTTGTTTTTTAACTTCTTGTTTTTAACATGGTTTGATGTCATAAAACACTTTGAAATGTCTGACCTGAAAGAACTATACAAATAACATTATTATTAATAATAATAATAATTATTATTATTATTATTAAATTGTTATTATTATTATTATTATTATTATTATTATTAATTTTTTTTCTGAGCTGGTTTGGGAGTGTATGTCAGATAACTGACATACATCGAAATGATTGAGTGCTTGCTATCAGGCACACCTGGCCCCGGTCTCTTCCGTGTTTCCAACATCCATTGATTGTGATTGATTGTGTCACCATCTAGTGTTGTTAGCTGTTACTGCATCCCCCCACTCCCCATTATCATTGACACCGTAATGAAAATTGTACTTCCAAATAACAGGACAAAGGGATTTTTACAAAATATAATGGTGAAGTCATCTGCATGATAGATGGAAGGTAAATTCTATGTCTCAGAGCGTAGTCTTGACCTGTTCTATAGGTAAAGCACTTTGATATGAGATCTGTTGGGATTTGTAATTATATAAAATCAAAGGGGTGCTCTAAGAGTGCAACACTATCGCCTCAGACGTTTAACACTGATTCAGGTCAGCTGAGGTCAGATAGCATGCATTGGTACTACCTATTGCAGAATCTACCACACTATGGAACCACCTTGTGTACTGGCTGGAATCACCCAGGCAGACAACTGATCCATTCCAAACTCTTAAAAGTAACCATATCTGCTGCAGTCAGGTGAAAAATGGACATCCCCCTGGCATTCCAGCCACTGGGGTCCTCAACAACGGGGTACCTGTATGCTGGATCATGTCCAGGGAAGTGCAGCAAATATCCAGAATGTCGTAGTTGATGTTACCTCACAATGCAGGTGGTACCTTATCTGAGAGTCAACATCATTCCAGTGGTAGCCAAGGATGCTCCAAAGAGACCTAGTCTCAGAAATTTCCACTTGTTGGCTTAGGTTACTGGTTAGTATCCGAGTAGTATGGTATCATTCAGGGTTACCCAAGATTAAAGGTTATGTGACCAGTATAAAGGTGATACAACTTTATAGTAGTTTTAACATTAATGTATTTTAACCAATTCCTCAAAATAACCATTCAAAATGAGTCTGATCTTTCAAGGTCACCCAAGGTTAACGTCATGTGGCCAACAGCAAGTTGAAATATGACTTCATATTACTCTTTAATAGTGACCACGAGCATACAGTATCTTTATACAATTCCTTAGACTAGCCACTCTCAACGTCATCCATATACAGTATAAGCATTGGTCAAAATCTTGACCTTGCCTTGTGATATGCTTTTGATGAGTTATTCTCAAAATTGAATTGCATTGTCCTTGGCTGACCTTCAGTTATCCCACCATGTTTGAAAGAAATTGGGACAATATTCTTAGCTGTGTCTGTATGGTTATGCCCTTATGCATAGTTGCTGTTGTTTCTACTTTTCAGCAGCTCTTGTCCTTCGGATCTAAGAACACAAATTGGATTTCAGCTGATCTTCTGTCCCAGTGGAGCAGCAAATGACTTCACGTTTGACATGAGAAAATAAAGACAGCATCTTAAAGAACTAAAACCAGAGCCATCTATCTTTCCTTTGATCAAGGAATTAGATGGCAGTCTCTCGGGCCTCATCAGTTTTTGAGTGCTTATTGATATTTTGCTGCACTCACATTTGCACTAGAAAAACCATCACGGCTGTCTTTAGAGAAGAATTCCTGTCATTGTAGCAATAGGCTGCAGGTGACAATGACAAGGGCAGGCATTTTTAACTGTAACTGACAGACAATAATTTACTAACTGAAAGCAGTGGTGGGCACAGCTAACAGAAAAGTTAGCTTTGATAACCATTAAACCTACAACTGAAAAGTTAACTTTTATAACGCTAAATCAATAAACCTTTAAAAAATTTAGCGGAAGTTCTCGCTAACTGCTACCTGCTACTTTTAGTATTGAGTCAGTACGCTGTCAGGTACTAACAAGCCAGTTTTGAGTTTAAGCACCACTGGGGTTGCTGGGTAAATTCAAATGTGATCACAAACACAAAACAAATACATAAAAGATAAGTAAACAGTGGTGAGCATAGCTAAACAAAAAGTCAGCGTTGATACCGTTAATCTGCTAACTGAAAGGTTAACTTTGTTAAAGCTAAACCAATAAATCCCTAAAACTGTAGTGGAAGTTACAGATAAAAGCTCAACCGATAACTTTCAGTATTGACTTCAGTACACAGCAGCTACTGACACAACAACGAATCAGCACTTTCTGTCTCAGCTCAGCCTTCTCTCAGCAAAAGAGACCTGGTAATCAGAGAGAAGGGGGGGCGAGGGGTAATTTCTTTACTCACCATACAGACCTGCCGGGCAGACAGTTTTGACTTAGGGTTATAATTTTAACAAATTAATTCCGGTCAAGTTATCGAAATTAACATCACGTCTGTTGTTTTACAAAGTGAAAATATCAGCTATATGCAATAATTTTGAAGGTTTTAGCGTTTAGATACACATGCCACACTTATGGGTACATTCGTTTCCTGACGTCAGTGGTTGGCTGCCTGATCGGTATAACACACAGTTACTGAAACGTGCAGTGGGTTTTACAAATAAATCTGTATTTGTAAACGGACGCAGTTTTTGATGTGGGCGAAGCGGGCAGCTGCCCGGGGTGCATTTTTTCATGATACACAGGGGGCGGCACAAACACTTAAAACTAATAATCATCACCTGCGCCGCAAAGTGGTGATCATATCACTGTGGGGAATTAGCAAATTGGCAGTCACTCCCTGCAGCTGTAGGCACCCCTGCTTGCTGAGCTGCACAGCACAGAACCAGTGTAAAAGATTCGGTGGTTTGTCTCCTGCGTTGTCCCCTTGGAGAGACGCTCTGCTCCGCTTTGACGGACGGAGCATCCTGCACTGCTCCAGTTTCTACGCTGTTCCGCTCAGCAGGATACTGCTTTCCGGTGGCAAGGTCCACTTAGGATGCAGCATTTCTTACACAGAAGTGTAAGAAATGCAGTGTACACTTTAAAACAAATTACAACATATACAGACAGTAGTGTTCGGAATAATAGTAGTGCTATGTGACTAAAAAGATTAATCCAGGTTTTGAGTATTTCTTATTGTTACATGGGAAACAAGGTACCAGTAGATTCAGTAGATTCTCACAAATCCAACAAGACCAAGCATTCATGATATGCACACTCTTAAGGCTATGAAAATGGGCTATTAGTAAAAAAAGTAGAAAAGGGGTGTTCACATAATAGTAGCATCTGCTGTTGATGCTACAAACTCAAAACTATTATGTTCAAACTGCTTTTTTAGCAATCCTATGAATCACTAAACTAGTATTTAGTTGCATAACCACAGTTTTTCATGATTTCTTCACATCTGCGAGGCTTTAATTTGTTGGTTTGGAACCAAGATTTTGCCCGTTTACTAGTGTGCTTGGGGTCATTGTCTTGTTGAAACACCCATTTCAAGGGCATGTCCTCTTCAGCATAAGGCAACATGACCTCTTCAAGTATTTTGACATATCCAAACTGATCCATGATACCTGGTATGCGATATATAGGCCCAACACCATAGTTGTTATGTGTCGACGCGGGTTGAGGAGCGGACCTGCGTCTGACGGAACCCAGCGCCAAGACAACCAGAAAGCGGTTCCAAAAACAAAACAGTTTATTTACACCCTTCTGTGCAATACAAAGTGTACAAACGTAAAATGCATCTGTCTGGCGGAGTGAAGGACGGCACGCTCTCCAGTGCCCAAAAGGATCGAAGCCCTGCGCTTCTGGACCCACGTTCACCGCCAAACACCCCCCAGGTGGACACGACAAACCGACTCTGCGAAGGATAGAAAAGGTGAGGTAAGTCAGCAGCTACAACTAATATCCTTCAGAGGCACACACTATCAGCAACACATTCAGGTCTGAATTTAAGCTTTATGTAAATGAGCAGCTTCTCACAACAGGTGGAGGATCATCAGTCCGCACGCCACGGCAGTGAGAAGCGAGCTGCACAATTCTCATCAATGTTCAAATATACTGCGTAACAAAATACCAAGTTTCTGTTAACAATTATTCACCAAAATAAAACACTGTTTCTCATTGGCTCAAGACTCCGATTAATCCGCCCCCTCCCTTGTAAAAGTGGGTGCGCGCTCATGTTTTGTGGACCAGAGATGAAAGCACACGCAAAAGAACCTTCGAGAGAGATGAAAGCACACGCAAGAGAACCTGAGGATTTTACACTGAATAAAATCAAAGATAATCAAATTACTTCATCCAAACGAAACCACATTGGGCCTGAGACATCGGAGGACCCGACCCGACCCACCACTGCAATTTGAAAGCCATTGGAACACTTTGGTGAGTGGATTGACACAGAGAATTACAGAGCTAACAGCTAAAAGTTACTGTCAAGCTAAAGAATTAAAACTCACTGTTTTAGATCTGCGAGGAACTGGGCTGAAGGACTGTCACCATTGTTTTTGTACTAAGCTCATGTTGCACTGTGGAAGAGTTGAGAGGTTGAATGTTTTTATATTTTCAATGTAATATTTTGAAGTTACAGTACATTCTAAATGTGTACTGCAAAGAAGAGGTTTACCATGGTTTATGGTTTATTACACTATGTGATGAAATATGAATATTTGTTATTATATACTGTACTGCATGCTTATGGGATATTTTACATTCCATGATTATTAGTACATTGGGAAATATTTGAACATGATTATTTGAAATATTAATTGTTAGTGCTAGTGTGTAAAAGTTAAGCACTTACATTGACTATATGGCCATTGTGATTTAGAAATGTGAACTTTGTAGTAACAGCTCTGTTTTCAACAGGCTGGGTTTTTTTCTCCTTATTTATCCACTGGATGTGGAATTCTCCCTGACGAGGGAGATGGCGAGCTACCCTGTTGAACTGAATCTAACCGGAGTTGGCCTTTTGAGAGAGCAGGTCACTCTCCCAGCAACACGGACAATTGGAGTGTGGTAGGAGAACTGCAGGCAGGAGTTTGACTTGACTGACTAAGACATTAACTAAGCCGGCAGGACTAAAATTCGTTTGAGCTCAATTAAGGGCACTGGGTTTTGTTTTTTTTTGTGTATTGTATTAATGAATGTCAGCTGAATTTTATATTTACGATAATTAATTGTGTTCAATACAGTTCATATAAACTCGTCTGTGGCTCCAGTAAGCGGTTTGACTTCACTCCCTCGTTGTCTCCTACCCTCCCTCCCGAACTAGTATCTGGCTCCTCGTAATCAACTGTATGGTAATTACGTCATTACCGCAGACCCTGGTTACAGCGGTAAATTAGCCATTATATGAAGATCTAAGGCTGATGGTGAAGAACTCAACAAGGCTTCCAAGAAGGAGAAAAGAAATAATTTTGTTACACTGTTTGTTTTTCAGACTTGTTTGTTTGTTTGTTTGCTTGTTTTGCTTGTGAAAGTACTTTTTTTTAACTTCTGACCAAAATGGTGTAAAATCAAATAATCTGTGACAAGGATGTCTTCATGTAGTTTCACAGTTTGGACTAAATCCCGAATGATGTACTACGATGGTAACCTGTAGCTACAGACTGTTATTTGTATCTGTGGTGCCCACCTCTTCTCTTTTTCCTCAGATTCAACCCTCTGAAGGTGCTGCAGCCCAAACGCCGCCTGCAGCAAATGCTGGCTTCTTCTCCCATCCCAGTGGCCAAGCCGGCGCAGGGTTGGGTGCAGTAGCAGCCACGGCAACCGTGGCAATTTCCAGGGCCCGCGCCCACCTTCGTGAGACACACTTTAGTTAAAGTCTCAGAGAGCATGTTCCATAGCTGCAGCACCGGCATGTGATGTAGCCACTAAAACATGATCAGTCACAAAACAAAAAGCAAAAGCAGAATGTGCACCACATTTAGTCTGGACTGTAGGTCTTCTGAAAGTGTTTTTTTTACCCAAGGCCAACATAGGGCCATCGGGTATTGTGAAGACCTGGCGTCTGTCCGTCCGTCTGTCTGTCTGTGTACAGCATAAGTCCAGTTCAATCACTTCGACAGTCTTCAAATTCACAGGGAACATTCTTGGGACACAGATCTTGGACAGGTTTGAAGATGACTAGCCTTGACATATTGTAAGAGGTATTTTGAGAGGTTAAAAACTCACATTCTGTGTGAACCTGTTCATTTATCTTTTTGAGTGGCAAGCGTGACAGCCAATCAGCATAGAGCTGTACAGTGACGTCAGTGGCTGGTCTCTCCAAAACCGCTTCGTTTTGTGTGTTTATATACATGTTTCTTACATATTATGTAAAAGCTAGTGAGAAATAAATACTTCTAAAACTTAAAATGCCATTTTTGGAACCTAATAACACCTCTGAACGTATTTTGCAGATGATAGCATGGTGATGTCACAGGTTGGAAGCTCACTGTAAAACTGTTTCGTTTGTGTGTAAATATATGCTCTTTGTCATATTATGTAAAATTAATGACAAATAAACACGTCTAAAACTGAAAATGCTGTTTTTAGAACCTAATAATACCTCTGAAGTGATTTAAAAGACATTTAGCAGATGTTAGCATTCAATCTCTTCAGTTTAGTTTTTGAGTGGTGGGGGTGACAGCCAATCAGAGTAGAGCAGCGCCATGACGTCACAGTCTGGTTGCTAGCTGCAAACTCAGTTTTTGGAACCTAATAATTACTTAAGCAAGTGCAAATTATAAAGAACACAATGCTCATACGGCCGAGGGTATTTTAGCATTGTGTTATATTTATTATTATTGTTATTATCATTATGTTACAACCCCAAGTGAGAAAAAGTTGATACATTAAGGAAAATGCAAATAAAATAAAATTACAGTTAATTTTAAAAAATGGAGTGAATCTTACATTTACTGACTTCTGTTTCAGTGCAGACAGTGTGAACCCAAGATATTTCCCTTTTTTCTGGTCAGCTATATATATATATATATATATATATATATATATATATATATATATATATATATATATATATATATATATATATATTCCAGGTAATGTCAAACAGGTGACCATAATCATGATTTGGTACAAAGTACGATCCACAAAAGATTGTACCGTTTCAAATATTTTTGTGATGCTGAGAATCTAGCAATTTGCAATTATTATTATTTTTATTATTTTCAGACAGTTAATACTTCAAATGGTAGTTTACGTTGGTATGAAATAGACTTTTAACAATATGCTTTTTCCATATTGCATATGAATAATGAATAATGTCAGATACAAGACCACAGACCTCCAGACTGTCCTTCCTTGAAAGCATCAAAACATTCAGAAAACAATCCAGTACATTGTGCATATTAATTAAATTTCATACCATGAATTCTGTTGCATGTTTGTGGGAGTCATATTTTTCTACATAAGAAAAAACTATTTTGATATGAGTGTGAAACCGGACAATTATGGGGCATCTCTATTGTTTCATAAAAAAGGTAATATATTAAAATACAATATTTTAACATTGTTTTACACTAACAATACTTTAGACATTGCTTTTGTGCTATTGTATCTGAACTACAACAATATTTGCCTAACCTGTAACGTTATATACTTCAGTGAAGAATTTTTGTGTTTGGCTTACAAAAATGGGGATTATAGGTTATGTCTATTTGTTGTGTGAAAACAGGTAGTACATGCCAAAATTTTCAATGTTAACATTAGTTTCATTAATGGGACAATCTAAGGCTTCAGAAAAATATAGGTTCATAGAGTTGTGGAGGGGGGGTGTACAAATACCCATGTTGGCCTGCGGACTATAAGTATAGTTTGTTTATACTGAGAAGTATACTTGGTGTATACTGACAACTATACTTGTTGTATGTTATAGTTGTAGCTATAAGAAGCAAGTGTCTTTAGGTAACATAAATCAGAAGTTCCAAGACTGGGTTTCATGGTAGGGTTAGGGAAATAGTTTTGCAATGAAAGGATCCTTGATTCAAATCCTGATTAGATTAGGGAAATCCCTTCGATGATTGTCATTTCACAAACTTAAAAATTGGGCTATAAGTATGTAACTGGTACTTGTACATTCACTTGCACTGTCAAATAAAGTTTGTTGTGTCCTCAAACTTTATTTATTTTACATTGAAGTACACTTTTATAAACTAAAACGTAGGCCAATTTAGTTCCAAGAAGTATTGAAATAATATACTTACAAGGTTTACTTCATAAAAGTAAAGTGTATCCAGACTTTTGACTGTTACTGTATATACATTGGAATTAAAATTTCAGTTTTGGCCTTTGACCCTAATAACCGTAATGTCTGCTGGAACTACCCTTCTGGTGGAAGGGTTGACCTTCAACCATATACCAAGTTTCGTGGAAATCGGACAAAGGACTTAGGAGGAGGGCATCACTGTTGCCTCATAGTGAGAAGGTCCCTGGTTTGCTTCAGATCTGGTACCTGGTCCTTTCTGTGTGGAGTTTGTGTGGGTTCCCTCCGGGTACTTTAGTTTCCTCACACTTCCAAAGACATGCAAGTTCAGTGAATTGGAAACTTTAAGAGTGTGAATGAGGCTTTGTGTATGTTAGACCTGCGGCAGACTGGTGGTCTGTACCTTGCCCCTCAACCAGTGACTACTCAGATAGGCTCCAGTGGCCCTGCCAAGTTCCTTAACTGGAATACTGAGTTCACCAAATGGATGGACCTAGGAGGAGCAGTGAAACAAACAGAAAGACAAATGTTGCTTAAATGATCGGACAATTTATATCTTTTTGCTTTGACATGATGGAGTATTATTTTATAAACAATCTATCAAGAATCTTGAATTTCTGTATATTGACTGATGTAAAATTCCAATTAAAATGTGTGCCATTGGCCACTGGTCATATTATTAGGTAAATTTGTGCACATGGAGTCAGATCTTATCAGTGGCTGTTTTTAGTGGCTACATGCACGGGAGAAATGATGCTATCACTGCACGGTGTATAGTGATCACTGGTGCCACTTCATTAAAAGCACCGTGCTTGTTCCCACTGGTGAGACATCGATGTTGCCTGAACTGAGCTTGTACTTTTAGATGATTTTAAAATGAGATATGGATTTGTAGTTGAAACATCTTGTCACTGTTTGTGGCTCTGGGATGTTTTAAATTTCATAAGCAAACTCTCTGTCTCCACTGGAATCTGACACATAAAGGACCAGTTGCGCACTCGTCTCATGCACTGTCCCCACTGTCCGATCCCTCACACAGCCACTGCGCCACCACAGACTCTCAGCAGACTGGTGTAGCGGAAGCAAACAAAGCTCTTCTTCTGCAGGATCACTCCCTCAGCTGCTACCGCTGTGTCTGCATTCTTCTAATGCCTTGGCTCTTGTCATATATTGATCTTCACAAACTTCTGGATTAATCAATATCTGGCATTGTCACTTATTGTGTCACACAGGACACATTTAGTGTTGTTGGTAAAACGTTTGAAAATATTAAATTCAAGGCAGAATGAGTGAAAACTCTCATTTCAGTTCAGGTATAGGAGCCAGGCTGTGGCCACGATTTGTCTCTTGAAATGATCTTATTGTGTCCTGTGTGAAAATGCTTTTTTGGCCCTGCATGCCCCTTCTCCCTTTGTGGAGGCCAGTGACTGAGCAACAGCCCCGTCTTTTGATAGACAGATTGTTACATTGCCAAATAACATTATTGATTACTCCACATTACATTAGGAGTAATCTGCAAAGATGTGACAGGAGTTGCCCATCACAGATCATGCAGTCCGTCTCCTTTGTTCTGTTACCACTCATTACAATGTGTGAAACTCAACAGCGTTATTTTTCTCAAAGGTAGTAGTGGTTTGGGGCAAAATATGCCAGGTTTTTTTCTTTGTGCATTTTAATTGATGAAGACTTTTTAGATGATGTTATCATTAGCTTTTTTAAATCAATCACAGATGTGTTGGTGAACTCATTTAGTAAAAGCGTGATCATATTTGTATTACAGACTGTTACAGAGAGACATCAAAAAAATGATTGCTGCTTATTTGCATATAGCCTGTAAAATACGGTGAGTGAATAAATGGATACTGTAGATAAATTAATGAGTCCATCCCCTCCATGTTGTTAACACAATAACTCAAGATATGACTAAATTATATCATTTTATATATTTCCAAATTATAATGGCATATAATTAGGACAAGGTAATTAAGCCAGATGAATAGAAAAAGCAACTTTGTTTTGCTAATGTAATATCCCATAGGCATGCCTGCCACCTGCTGGACATGCCTGGGTGTGTTGCAGAGAATAACGTTATCAACAGAAGCAACACTACCTACAGTAGTGTTCAGAATAATAGTAGTGCTATGTGACTAAAAAGATTAATCCAGGTTTTGAGTATATTTCTTATTGTTACATGGGAAACAAGGTACCAGTAGATACAGTAGAGTCTCACAAATCCAACAAGACCAAGCATTCATGATATGCACACTCTTAAGGCTATGAAATTGGGCTATTAGTAAAAAAAAGTAGAAAAGGGGGTGTTCACAATAATAGTAATGTGGCATTCAGTCAGTGAGTTCGTCAATTTTGTGGAACAAACAGGTGTGAATCGGATGTCCCCTATTTAAGGATGAAGCCAGCACCTGATGAACATGCTTTTCTCTTTGAAAGTCTGAGGAAAATGGGATGTTCAAGACATTGTTCAGAAGAACAGCGTAGTTTGATTAAAAAGTTGATTGGAGAGGGGAAAACTTATACGCAGGTGCAAAAAATTATAGGCTGTTCATCTACAATGATCTCCAATGCTTTAAAATGGACAAAAAAAAAACAGAGACGCGTGGAAGAAAATGGAAAACAACCATCAAAATGGATAGAAGAATAACCAGAATGGCAAAGGCTCACCCATTGATCAGCTCCAGGATGATCAAAGACAGTCTGGAGTTACCTGTAAGTGCTGTGACAGAAGACGCCTGCGTGAAGCTAATTTATTTGCAAGAATCCCCCGCAAAGTCCCTCTTTTAAATAAAAAAACATGCAGAAGAGGTTACAATTTGCCAAAGAACACATCAACTGGCCTAAAGAGAAATGGAGGAATATTTTGTGGACTGATTAGAGTAAAATTGTTCTTTTTGGGTCCAAGGGCCACAGACAGTTTGTGAGACGACCCCCAAACTCTGAATTCAAGTCACAGTTCACAGTGAAGACAGTGAAGCGTGGTGCAAGCATCATGATATGGGCATGTTTCTCCTACTATGGTGTTGGGCCTATATATCGCATAGCAGGTATCATGGATCAGTTTGGATATGTCAAAATACTTGAAGAGGTCATGTTGCCTTATGCTGAAGAGGACATGCCCTTGGGTGTTAAACGAGCAAAATCTTGGTTCCAAACCAACAAAATTAATGTTTTGGAGTGGCCTGCCCAATCCCTGGACCTAAATCCAACTGAGAACTTGTGGGGTGACATCATAAAAGCTGTTTCTGAAGCAGAACCAAGAAATGTGAATGAATTGTGGAATGTTGTTAAAGAATCTTGGAGTGGAATAACAGCTGAAAGGTGCCACAAATTGGTTGACTCCATGCCTCGCAGATGTGAAGAAATCATGAAAAACTGTGGTTATACAACTAAATACTAGTTTAGTGATTCACAGGATTGCTAAAAAAGCAGTTTGAACATAATAGTTTTGAGTTTGTAGCGTCAACAGCAGATGCTACTATTATTGTGAACACCCCCTTTTCTACTTTTATTTACTAATAGCCCAATTTCATAGCCTTAAGAGTGTGCATATCATGAATGCTTGGTCTTGTTGAATTTGTGAGAATCTACTGAATCTACTGGTACCTTGTTTCCCATGTAACCATAAGAAATATACTCAAACCTGGATTAATCTTTTTAGTCTTATTATTCTGAACACTACTGTATAGTGAAGTATGGTGTTCAAGCACTTCAGTTCTTGTCCCACTATGATTCTCCTCTTATTTTGCTCCTCTTGGTCAATTTACATGTAGCCACAGAAATAAGGTTTGATGTTATGCTGATGACATACAAGTTTACTTATCCGTTGGTGCAGGTTGTGTCTTTTATCCTGCATTCAAATATTCCTAGCAGAAAAAAACTTCATATCACTCTTTACAGCTGAACTCCTGTCAGCTGCAGTGGCATACTGTAGATGATGACGTGATGCATGCTCAGTTATGAGTACTAACAACACGGAAAATGATTCACTTAATTGAAAAATGTAACAGAGTTTTAGTATTTTGCATAGCATTATATTAAGTTAACTTTCCGTGCAATCCGTGCGGACGGATTGGCGCGTCGGCCACAGGAAAGACACCTCCGTTGGAAGCCTTAAGGACAAGTTGGAACATGCCCTGCTGTTAAACAATTTCTCAGATACTCAACTGAAAGCCACCAAAAGCCGCCTGGATTTTACAAATGGTTATCAACACGGAGGTGTTTTTCCTGTGGCCGGCGCACTGCGCCGGCTGCGAGCCAACGCGGCAATCCGTCCGCACATCTTTCATTAAAAAAATCTTTAACAGTGGAATGTCCAGATAAACTGCTGATTCTGACCTCTTCTGAAAGTTCTCTGTTCTCTCACGATGTCCTGGGTCAACAGAGGCTTAAATTTGGAGGTTTTCAGCTTGAAACAGGATGACGACATCGCCTCGGACCGCTGCGCGACGTCCCGCTCCATGGGAAGTCCTTACAGCGATAGAAACAATCCAGAATCTCTCATCAGCCGTTAAAATTTTCAACGAGAACCAGCTGAATTTCTCGAATGGTGTCCACTCGGCTGTGCCTCACAGTAATTGAAAAAATTTTGATCAAGCACAGCGCCAGTCTCTCAGCAACTTCTCAGACATTGAAAATCTGACAAGGGGGCTGGACCACTCCTTCCACAAGGCGTGCTCACAGGCGAATGACGTCACTGACAGGCTTGAAAAAACTCACGCATGCGCACGAGGGTTCAAGCTTGGCTGATGTAATAACACGTGATTCAAATCCATATAGTTTTTTTTTAATAAAACTGTCGGTTTCTTTTCTCCCAGACCTCGTATATACACTCAACAAAAATATAAACGCAACACTTTTGGTTTTGCTCCCATTTTGTATGAGATGAACTCAAAGATCTAAAACTTTTTCCACATACACAATATCACCATTTCTCTCAAATATTGTTCATAAACCAGTCTAAATCAGTGATAGTGAGCACTTCTCCTTTGCTGAGATAATCCATCCCACCTCACAGGTGTGCCATATCAGGATGCTGATTAGACACCTATGATTAGTGCACAGGTGTGCCTTAGACTGCCCACAATAAAAGGCCACTCTGAAAGGTGCAGTTTTATCACACAGCACAATGCCACAGATGTCGCAAGATTTGAGGGAACATGCAGTTGGCATGCTGACAGCAGGAATGTCAACCACAGCTGTTGCTCGTGTATTGAATGTTCATGTCTCTACCATAAGCCGTCTCCAAAGTCGTTTCAGAGAATTTGGCAGTACATCCAACCAGCCTCACAACCGCAGACCACGTGTAACCACACCAGCCCAGGACCTCCACATCCAGCATGTTTACCTCCAAGATCGTCTGAGACCAGCCACTCGGACAGCTGCTGAAACAATCGGTTTGCATAACCAAAGACTTTCTGCACAAACTGTCAGAAACCGTCTCAGGGAAGCTCATCTGCATGCTCGTCGTCCTCATCGGGGTCTCGACCTGACTCCAGTTCATCGTCGTAACCGACTTGAGTGGGCAAATGCTCACATTCGCTGGCGTTTGGCACGTTGGAGAGGTGTTCTCTTCACGGATGATGCGAAGGAGATGTGTTGCACTGCATGAGGCAAATGGTGGTCACACCAGATACTGACTGGTATCCCCCCCAATAAAACAAAACTGCACCTTTCAGAGTGGCCTTTTATTGTGGGCAGTCTAAGGCACACCTGTGCACTAATCATGGTGTCTAATCAGCATCCTGATATGGCACACCTGTGAGGTGGGATGGATTATCTCAGCAACGGAGAAGTGCTCACTATCACAGATTTAGACTGGTTTGTGAACAATATTTGAGGGAAATGGTGATATTGTGTATGTGGAAAAAGTTTTAGATCTTTGAGTTCATCTCATACAAAATGGGAGCAAAACCAAAAGTGTTGCGTTTATATTTTTGTTGAGTATATATGTGTGTGTGTGTGTGTGTGTTTAGACTTTTAATCTCTGCTCACGTGTTTGTGTAATTTCTTTTATTTTGAGTTTAAATTTGTTTTTTAACTTCTTGTTTTTAACATGGTTTGATGTCATAAAACACTTTGAAATGTCTGACCTGAAAGAACTATACAAATAACATTATTATTAATAATAATAATAATAATTATTATTATTATTAAATTGTTATTATTATTATTATTATTATTATTATTATTATTATTATTATTATTATTATTATTATTAATTTTTTTCTGAGCTGGTTTGGGAGTGTATGTCAGATAACTGACATACATCGAAATGATTGAGTGCTTGCTATCAGGCACACCTGGCCCCGGTCTCTTCCGTGTTTCCAACATCCATTGATTGTGATTGATTGTGTCACCATCTAGTGTTGTTAGCTGTTACTGCATCCCCCCACTCCCCATTATCATTGACACCGTAATGAAAATTGTACTTCCAAATAACAGGACAAAGGGATTTTTACAAAATATAATGGTGAAGTCATCTGCATGATAGATGGAAGGTAAATTCTATGTCTCAGAGCGTAGTCTTGACCTGTTCTATAGGTAAAGCACTTTGATATGAGATCTGTTGGGATTTGTAATTATATAAAATCAAAGGGGTGCTCTAAGAGTGCAACACTATCGCCTCAGACGTTTAACACTGATTCAGGTCAGCTGAGGTCAGATAGCATGCATTGGTACTACCTATTGCAGAATCTACCACACTATGGAACCACCTTGTGTACTGGCTGGAATCACCCAGGCAGACAACTGATCCATTCCAAACTCTTAAAAGTAACCATATCTGCTGCAGTCAGGTGAAAAATGGACATCCCCCTGGCATTCCAGCCACTGGGGTCCTCAACAACGGGGTACCTGTATGCTGGATCATGTCCAGGGAAGTGCAGCAAATATCCAGAATGTCGTAGTTGATGTTACCTCACAATGCAGGTGGTACCTTATCTGAGAGTCAACATCATTCCAGTGGTAGCCAAGGATGCTCCAAAGAGACCTAGTCTCAGAAATTTCCACTTGTTGGCTTAGGTTACTGGTTAGTATCCGAGTAGTATGGTATCATTCAGGGTTACCCAAGATTAAAGGTTATGTGACCAGTATAAAGGTGATACAACTTTATAGTAGTTTTAACATTAATGTATTTTAACCAATTCCTCAAAATAACCATTCAAAATGAGTCTGATCTTTCAAGGTCACCCAAGGTTAACGTCATGTGGCCAACAGCAAGTTGAAATATGACTTCATATTACTCTTTAATAGTGACCACGAGCATACAGTATCTTTATACAATTCCTTAGACTAGCCACTCTCAACAGTCATCCATATACAGTATAAGCATTGGTCAAAATCTTGACCTTGCCTTGTGATATGCTTTTGATGAGTTATTCTCAAAATTGAATTGCATTGTCCTTGGCTGACCTTCAGTTATCCCACCATGTTTGAAAGAAATTGGGACAATATTCTTAGCTGTGTCTGTATGGTTATGCCCTTATGCATAGTTGCTGTTGTTTCTACTTTTCAGCAGCTCTTGTCCTTCGGATCTAAGAACACAAATTGGATTTCAGCTGATCTTCTGTCCCAGTGGAGCAGCAAATGACTTCACGTTTGACATGAGAAAATAAAGACAGCATCTTAAAGAACTAAAACCAGAGCCATCTATCTTTCCTTTGATCAAGGAATTAGATGGCAGTCTCTCGGGCCTCATCAGTTTTTGAGTGCTTATTGATATTTTGCTGCACTCACATTTGCACTAGAAAAACCATCACGGCTGTCTTTAGAGAAGAATTCCTGTCATTGTAGCAATAGGCTGCAGGTGACAATGACAAGGGCAGGCATTTTTAACTGTAACTGACAGACAATAATTTACTAACTGAAAGCAGTGGTGGGCACAGCTAACAGAAAAGTTAGCTTTGATAACCATTAAACCTACAACTGAAAAGTTAACTTTTATAACGCTAAATCAATAAACCTTTAAAAAATTTAGCGGAAGTTCTCGCTAACTGCTAACTTTTAGTATTGAGTCAGTACGCTGTCAGGTACTAACAAGCCAGTTTTGAGTTTAAGCACCACTGGGGTTGCTGGGTAAATTCAAATGTGATCACAAACACAAAACAAATACATAAAAGATAAGTAAACAGTGGTGAGCATAGCTAAACAAAAAGTCAGCGTTGATACCGTTAATCTGCTAACTGAAAGGTTAACTTTGTTAAAGCTAAACCAATAAATCCCTAAAAATGTAGTGGAAGTTACAGATAAAAGCTAAACCGATAACTTTCAGTATTGACTTCAGTACACAGCAGCTACTGACACAACAACGAATCAGCACTTCTGTCTCAGCTCAGCCTTCTCTCAGCAAAAGAGACCTGGTAATCAGAGAGAAGGGGGGGCGAGGGGTAATTTCTTTACTCACCATACAGACCTGCCGGGCAGACAGTTTTGACTTAGGGTTATAATTTTAAACAAATTAATTCCGGTCAAGTTATCGAAATTAACATCACGTCTGTTGTTTTACAAAGTGAAAATATCAGCTATATGCAATAATTTTGAAGGTTTTAGCGTTTAGATACACATGCCACATTGCATTATGGGTACATTCGTTTCCTGACGTCAGTGGTTGGCTGCCTGATCGGTATAACACACAGTTACTGAAACGTGCAGTGGGTTTTACAAATAAATCTGTATTTGTAAACGGACGCAGTTTTTGATGTGGGCGAAGCGGGCAGCTGCCCGGGGTGCATTTTTTTCATGATACACAGGGGGCGGCACAAACACTTAAAACTAATAATCATCACCTGCGCCGCAAAGTGGTGATCATATCACTGTGTGGGGAATTAGCAAATTGGCAGTCACTCCCTGCAGCTGTAGGCACCCCTGCTTGCTGAGCTGCACAGCACAGAACCAGTGTAAAAGATTCGGTGGTTTGTCTCCTGCGTTGTCCCCTTGGAGAGACGCTCTGCTCCGCTTTGACGGACGGAGCATCCTGCACTGCTCCAGTTTCTACGCTGTTCCGCTCAGCAGGATACTGCTTTCCGGTGGCAAGGTCCACTTAGGATGCAGCATTTCTTACACAGAAGTGTAAGAAATGCAGTGTACACTTTAAAACAAATTACAACATATACAGACAGTAGTGTTCGGAATAATAGTAGTGCTATGTGACTAAAAAGATTAATCCAGGTTTTGAGTATATTTCTTATTGTTACATGGGAAACAAGGTACCAGTAGATTCAGTAGATTCTCACAAATCCAACAAGACCAAGCATTCATGATATGCACACTCTTAAGGCTATGAAAATGGGCTATTAGTAAAAAAAAGTAGAAAAGGGGTGTTCACAATAATAGTAGCATCTGCTGTTGATGCTACAAACTCAAAACTATTATGTTCAAACTGCTTTTTTAGCAATCCTATGAATCACTAAACTAGTATTTAGTTGCATAACCACAGTTTTTCATGATTTCTTCACATCTGCGAGGCTTTAATTTTGTTGGTTTGGAACCAAGATTTTGCCCGTTTACTAGTGTGCTTGGGGTCATTGTCTTGTTGAAACACCCATTTCAAGGGCATGTCCTCTTCAGCATAAGGCAACATGACCTCTTCAAGTATTTTGACATATCCAAACTGATCCATGATACCTGGTATGCGATATATAGGCCCAACACCATAGTTATGTGTCGACGCGGGTTGAGGAGCGGACCTGCGTCTGACGGAACCCAGCGCCAAGACAACCAGAAAGCGGTTCCAAAAACAAAACAGTTTATTTACACCCTTCTGTGCAATACAAAGTGTACAAACGTAAAATGCATCTGTCTGGCGGAGTGAAGGACGGCACGCTCTCCAGTGCCCAAAAGGATCGAAGCCCTGCGCTTCTGGACCCACGTTCACCGCCAAACACCCCCCAGGTGGACACGACAAACCGACTCTGCGAAGGATAGAAAAGGTGAGGTAAGTCAGCAGCTACAACTAATATCCTTCAGAGGCACACACTATCAGCAACACATTCAGGTCTGAATTTAAGCTTTATGTAAATGAGCAGCTTCTCACAACAGGTGGAGGATCATCAGTCCGCACGCCACGGCAGTGAGAAGCGAGCTGCACAATTCTCATCAATGTTCAAATATACTGCGTAACAAAATACCAAGTTTCTGTTAACAATTATTCAGACAATCAATCACCTCTGATGTGTGCTGACAGCATGTGTCCCTCACCCGTCGTCCTTCACAGGCACGATGTGTCAAACCCAGGCGCGGTCCTCAGCGTCTCACAAACGAACATCACAAGGTCGAGTTCCCGGCAATTCTTCTTGAATCACACCTGGCTTAAATGCAGAACGCCATCTCATTATCTGCTTCAGCTGAAAGTCTTTAAGGTTGCACGTGAGCACCATCCACAGGTGCTGCACATCACGTTGATGAGGGTGAAGGACTCTTCTGCCAGCACCTTCTCTACAGACAATAAATCAGTTTGCATACCACCTGGAGAGCAAAGAAAAGAAAAGAACACCAAAATGTCCAGCCAACCCCCCCCCCCCCCCCCAACACACAACAGTACCCCCCCTTTAACGGGAAGCCTCCCGGCAACCGAACAGACCAGGTCCGAGAACAGCACCTCCCTCCGGGGTCCTCGTCAGGAAGCAGACAGCGTAACGCTCCCAAGATCCACCACAGACAGCAGGACGGCACCGCAGCTGGAAGGCCGGCTGGCATCAACAAAAACCCCAAAACAGTCCCTAGTACAACCCAACATACAAGAAAAACATAAAACCCACCCAAGACCTCCCCAGGGGACCGTCCCATCCAACCCCGGGAAGAAAAGAAAAAACTCCCAAATGCAAAAGCCCAACACAGCCCCACAAACACAATACAAACATAAATGCACCAAGAAAAATAACAACCCCCGCAGAACGACTTGCAGAGCCCAACACCCCCCAGAAGGCCTTCACCGCCAGTTCCAGGAGAAATAGCCAAAGCCGGAATCCCACAGAGGTCCCCAGGTACACATGGAGCAACGGCGCCCCCCAGAGGACCGTACCATCAAACCCCAGGAGGCACCCTCCCCACAACCCAGGAACCCCAGACGCGGCCACACTTGGCTAGTCGGCCCCACAAGCCAATTCCCCCCCAGAGGACCGTCTCATCAACCCTGGAGGTGGAACCTGGAAGGAAACAAAAAACACAAAATTCCAACCCCCGGAGGACTACATTAAACAACCCCGGGGGCAAATAAAACAACCGATAAACCCTGTTACCTTCCCCAGCACCCCGAAAGACCCCAGATCCCTCCCAGAGCCTTTCGGCGGCTCAATTTTGGCGAACGGCACAAAACATCAAGCCGGGGAAGGGAACAGGAAAAACTAACCCGGCCCCAACCCCAAGGCGCAGCGGAAAACCGGAAATACGTCCGGTGCCCCAACCCGACCATACCCCAGCCTATCGGGAGGGGTGGAACTACCGAAATGGCAAACGGCAACAGATTGGCCCACCCCTCCGACTGAGGTATGTTCCCGCTGCACCACACCCCGGCAACACCAATGACGAACGGTACAAAGGCCCACCGAGGCTGGAGTGGAACCGGGCCCTAACCAAACCAGAAAAAACGCCCCTAACAACCCCCCCCCCCCCCCCCCCCCAGGTGCAGAGGTCACCTGAGAACGCTCAGCGTGACCAACCTGCACCACCCCACAACCCACAAGACGAACGGTCTTGGGGCGAGTGAGGTTGGGGTTAGGGAAGTAGGGAAATAAAAAAAAAAAAAAAAAAACGACCCCAGACCCAAATAGAAAATACCTAAATACAAATAATAAAAACCAACGATCAACTGAGTCCAGACGGGCTTCGAACCGCCTGTCGTTCACTCCACCAGAAACGCCGCTGAATCACCCAAACAATTTATAACCCCTTTCAGAAAAAAACAAATCAGCCCAAATAATTTTTTTTTTGTGTGTGTGTGTGTATTATTTTGCCTGTCCCAGAACACCTGGAGATACGTCACCACTATTTTTCTTGACGCTTATATGACGGGGCAATATAGCAACTTCAGCTCGTCCGAGCTGCATGGACTCATCCGCAAGAGGAGCCAGAGGTCCCGTCGGAGGAGTCTCAGTGGGGCGAAGAAGAGGCAGCCCAGACCTGTGTCGGGGAAAGCCCCAAGACGAAAAAACCCGTTCTGATGGCCGCCCTCTCTCGCGTCCACGCTCCTTTATCCGATCATCTAGACGAATCACCAAAGATATTAGCTCATCTAAATCGTTTGGTTCATCACGGACTACTAGCTCGTCTTTTAATGTATCATTTAAACCATCCACAAACACTCCGCTTAATGCTGCGGCATTCCAACCGGACTGAGCAGAAAAAATTCGGAAATCCACAGCATAATCCGCCGCACTCCGCCTCCCCTGCCTGAGATTCAGCAACCGTTGGGCAACGGTATAAGCAAAAAACAGAAAACATTGCATCAAAAACGGAGCACAGGCTTCAACGTTTCCCGCATAAGGCTCCGGACGACAAATAATCAGTTCGGAAGCCGAATCTCTGGGTGACGGAATTATCTGCACTGGTATCGATGGTGCCGCAGCTGGAGCAGCAGGAAGCGGAACGGCTTGCGCTGCAAGCTCCGTAACGCTGGCATCTGTTTGTTTAATTTGGTTTGCGAGATGCTGTAATTGCTCCCATATTTTCTCCAAGTGTTCTTGAACTCTTTCGGCAAACGGAACCGCCTCTGCCGCTGGGTCCATTTTAGAATGGCCGGGAACTACTGTTATGTGTCGACCCGGGTTGAGGAGCGGACCTGCGTCTGACGGAACCCAGCGCCAAAACAACCAGAAAGCGGTTCCAAAAACAAAACAGTTTATTTACCCCCTTCTGTGCAAGACAAAGTGTACAAACGTAAAATGCATCTGTCTGGCGGAGTGAAGGACGGCACACTCTCCAGCGCCCAAAAGGATCGAAGCCCAGCGCTTCTGGGCCCACGTTCACCGCCAAACACCCCCCAGGTGGAAACGACAAACCGACTCTGCGAAGGATAGAAAAGGTGAGGTAAGTCAGCAGCTACAACTAATATCCTTCAGAGGCACACACTATCAGCAACACATTCAGGTCTGAATTTAAGCTTTATGTAAATGAGCAGCTTCTCACAACAGGTGGAGGATCATCAGTCCGCATGCCATGGCAGTGAGAAGCGAGCTGCACAATTCTCATCAATGTTCAAATATACTGCGTAACAAAATACCAAGTTACTGTTAACAATTATTCAGACAATCAATCACCTCTGATGTGTGCTGACAGCATGTGTCCCTCACCCATCCTCCTTCACAGGCACGATGTGTCAAACCCAGGCGCAGTCCTCAGCGTCTCACAAACGAACATCACAAGGTCGAGTTCCCGGCAATTCTGCTTGAATCACACCTGGCTTAAATGCAGAACGCCATCTCATTATCTGCTTCAGCTGAAAGTCTTTAAGGTTGCACGTGAGCACCATCCACAGGTGCTGCACATCACGTTGATGAGGGTGAAGGACTCTTCTGCCAGCACCTTCTCCACAGACAATAAATCAGTTTGCATACCACCTGGAGAGCAAAGAAAAGAAAAGAACACCAAAATGTCCAGCCAAACCCCCCCCCCAACACACAACAATAGTAGGAGAAACATGCCCATATCATGATGCTTGCAACACCATGCTTCACTGCCTTCACTGTGAACTGTGGCTTGAATTCAGAGTTTGAGGGTCGTCTCACAAACTGTCTGCAGCCCTTGGACCCAAAAAGAGCAATTTTTCTCTCATCAGTCCACAAAATATTCCTCCATTTCTCTTTAGGCCAGTTGATCTGTTCTTTGGCACATTGTAACCTCTTCTGCACGTCTTTTATTTAACAGAGGGACTTTGCGGGGGATTCTTGCAAATAAATTAGCTTCACGCAGGCGTCTTCTAACTGTCACAGCACTTACAGGTAACTCCAGACTGTCTTTGATCATCCTGGAGCTGATCAATGGGTGAGCCTTTACCATTCTGGTTATTCTTCTATCCATTATTATGGTTGTTTTCCATTTTCTTACACACGTCTGTTTTTTTTTTTTGTTTTGTTTTTTGTCCATTTTAAAGCATTGGAGATCATTGTAGATGAACAGCCTATGATTTTTTGCACCTGCGTATGTTTCCCCCTCTCCAATCAACTTTTTAATCAAACTACGCTGTTCTTCTGAACAATGTCTTGAACGTCCCATTTTCCTCAGGCTTTCAAAGAGAAAAGCATGTTCATCAGGTGCTGGCTTCATCCTTAAATAGGGGACACCTGATTCACACCAGTTTGTTCCACAAAATTGATGGACTCACTGACTGAACGCCACACTACTATAATTGTGAACACCCCCTTTTCTACTTTTTTTTACTAATAGCCAAATTTCATAGCCTTAAGAGTGTGCAAATCATGAATGCTTGGTCTTGTTGGATTTGTGTGAATCTACTGGTACCTTGTTTCCCATGTAACAATAAGAAATATACTCAAAACCTGGATTAATCTTTTTAGTCACATAGCACTACTATTATTCTGAACACTATGTACTTAATCAAATTTTTTGTTAACCCTCACCACATAACCTGGTATTTCAACTATATATATATATATATATATATAAAACAAAGTATATTCTGTTTACAGAACTAGATTAGGTGAATTTAGCAGAGTGTGAATGTGCCAACTCAAATTATTTGATGTGAGATTTGGGTTCCTTCCTGTTTTATGAGCCATCTGAACATGTCAAGTTTAATTTATGTGTTTTTCTTGTTACCTTCCTTTGTGTATGTGCTCGGAGATAAGATTCAGTTCTGATTTCATTCTGCTTTCTTTGTCATCACTGGTGATATGACTGCTGTGAGATCAGATATCGGTCACTTTCAAACAGGAAAAAACAAAAAAAAGATTCAGGAACAAATATCACAAGAACTCAGTAATGGACAGTCATCAGAAACTGTCAGCACTGCAGAATCACTGGCATCTACAACAGGCGTCTGTCTTCATATGTCAGAAATGTCCAGCAGAAGATGTAAATCTAAGAGCAGAGGTGTCAAGTAACGAAGTACAAATACTTCGTTACTGTACTTAAGTACACTTTTTAGGTATCTATACTTTACTCCATTACTTATTTTTCTGCCTACTTCTGACTTCTACTCATTACATTTTCACACAAGTATCTGTACTTTCTATTCCTTACATTTTTAAAACAAACAGCCTCGTTACTCTTGGCTTCAGTTTAATGTTTATATATATATATATATATATATATTTCACGTCATGTGCACCTGTAATCAACTTTTCTGCAGCGCGGCTTTGCTTTGAACCGTGAAGCAATCGAAGCAGTGGTTCGCAGACTGAAGCAACGCTTCGACCTATTGCTTCGTTTATTCTTTCTTTCTTTCGCTTAATTTTCCCCCGCTAAAACCCTAAAGAGCATAATTCTGTGAGTATTATTTACCTTTTCTATGTTAAACCGACCTGTTATGGTCTTCTGAAACAGTTGATAGATGTATTTTATAACTTAAAAACGGGAGCGACGCTAATGCGTTAGCATGTCTATGGCATTTTCAGTGTTAAAACTTAGCATTAAGCAATTGCAGCTCGCATCACGTTCAGGTGCATTTGTTTTCAAATTGTAATATTTCTTAAATTTATTTTTGTTTATATATTAATAATCTAATGATTATTATTCTGGTGCTACACCACAGTCAATATGACTGATGGCTGACAACAGATATAAATAAGTAAGAAAATGGTGAGACCACTTTAAACCATAAAAATGCAGAACTGTTTTAGGTGGTTTTACAAACATCAAGCTAAATATTTAGCTGAATGTTGAGACAGATATGCACCTCAGTAAAAGAGCTAATCATTCCTCCCTAAAAAACAGATTAATATAGTGTCTAATGACAGGAATTTAGCATGTGAGGGGATGTTTACTCAAATTTGCAATTCATGGATGTTTTGTATAAGAGTTATATTGTAGCCTGCAGTCATTTGATGTCAATTTCAATTGCAATTTCAGTGGCACTTCTAAAATATTAAAAATAATAATAAAATAAGAAAAAAAATGGCTATTTGTAACTAAATTTAGCAAAAGCTAATTGGTCCGCTGATGGTTTTCAAACTCATCTGAAAAGCTAATCCGTTAATGAAAAACTTAGCTTTGCTAGTTAGCGGTTACTGGATTAGCGGAACTGTGCCCACCACTGACTGAAAGGTAACAGAGTTGTAACGTTTTGCATTGTACTATATTAAAACAGGAAGCCCTGGCTCTGATGGTACATTAAAACTTAACTTTTGCGAGGTTTTACATTAATTCCTCTGTAATATCACATAATGACTGTCTGCACTTAAATCATCCATCTCTCGCTGTCCTACATTCTTCATTGTTAAAGATGATCCAACAACTGTTTTGTCTTGGCTGTAGCAGGCAGTAAAAGTTGAAAATTTAAAAACTTTGAACAGGAAGTGGCGTTGTTGTACATGGTCGCCGTGCTCACAAACAGAGTTGGTGGAATTTTCCATCAGATCCTCATTAAACAATGGAACATCCGCTTTGCTGTCTGTCGCTCACAGCCAACGTGATCCTGCTTCTAGCTCAGTGCAGGAAAACAAGAACATGCACTATTTACCGTTTTTGTTTATCTTGTTAGCTTGCTAGGTACGGTTGGCTTATTAATGGTTAATTTAGCTCATCTAACTATAACTAGCGTATTTTAGCTACTTACAATTTTATTTTACATGGTGTAAATTTTTAATGATTCATCAGTTTATGTGTTCTTTTAAAAATATCAACATATAGTACCTACATTCTTAGGTTTCCATTTGATAGCATATAGATTATGCTCATATCATAGCTTCTGTTTCTATAATAAAATACCAGATTTATAGCTTAGCCTACTAACTAGAATTTAATTTTACTACTAGTCTACATACTAAATTACCTATACTACAATCTTCTCCTGTATTAATATTTAGATTTTAATACCTACTCCTGTATATTATATAGTACCATATTTATTGTATATGTTGTTTATTACCCTTAATATCTAAATATGTTTTATATATATATATATATATATATATATATATATATATATATATATATATATATATATATACATGATGTCTTATCTTTCTTATGCGTTATTATTTATTATTATATACCTTTTTTCTTGAGCCACTTGGGTGGGTAGGGAGAGTTCCCATGGGATAAAAAACTACCATCCCTGGTTCTCAAGACCAGGCACCTAAGTGGCTCTACTCTACTCTTTTCTACTCTTCTACGTATTTTACTCTTCCTTTTTAGATATATAAATATACTTTAGTATACTAGCATAGTTCCACCTTAGAATTGGAATATAATATATAAGATATACCTTACTGAAGTTTCATGCTTTACTGCTGTCGTACAGTGTGCATGCAGACGTGTGCAGCATGCACGTTGTTTTGTCATGTCCTCTGAGATTAACACCTTGCTGTCTTTGCCTGGTCAGGTTTGACTACTGCAGGTTCATAGAGCTAGACTACATTCCCATGGAGACAGGGTATATGGTCTCAATGCGTCCAACTAAAGCCTTTACATCTTCCAAGTCGCCAACGAAAGGATTCACGTCCACCAAGTCTCCAGACCGCCACAGTCATTCAGCAAACTCTCCCTCCACCCCTCGTTCTCGGTCTGTTCTGAGTTCCTTTTCTTCATCACTGTTGGTTCTGAAAAGCATGAGAATGCTGTGATTGTGACATTGAGGATAAAACATAGTTTGACACAGTGGGAGAGTCACTGATCCAAACGCACGTCTGCAGCATCGTAGTCATGAGTTAACACGTCATTGTCATGTTTTCTGTTCGTTTATTTCTCCTTTGTTGAGAAAACCCATCAGTCCCAAGTCTGTGTTCTTGTTTGTGCAGCACAGCTGTCTTTTGTTGGCGCCTCGGTATGATGTCTGTGATGTATCTGTTGGTATTTGTGCAACTCCGTGATGTACGTGCATGTTGGAAGTTTTGGCTCATTTCTTTTGAACATTTTTATCCTTGATCAGCAGTGTTAAAATCTCTGAGGCAAATTTTACAGAGGTAATTAAAACCCCTAAAGTCCTGATTCCCAGTGGGGCCCACCAGCGGGGGAAAGGTACTGCAGGTGGGCAAGTTAAAAATGTTTTTGTTAAAAACATCTTTGCCTTTCAATTTTGTAATAAAGTTTAAAATTGCCTAAAAATCTACACACACACAAATCTTCAAAGTCTCACATGTCGATCAAAATTGTGATTTAAGTTTTTCCGATTTCAAAATGACATGCTTCCATTTGGGAATGGCTTTCTTCAAGAATTATTTTAACACTGTGTTGAAGCTTGCATTGTATTTGCGTAGTTTCTCAGAGTTGATCATATCAGTGTTGATTTAACTCTCTGCTGGTGTGCTTTAACTCTGTCAGTGTAATTTTAACCCTGTCCATGAGCTGAATGAAAAATGTTCAGAAGGAACTCTTTGACACATCCTGTCAAGTTTTAAGGCCCCGTCACACTAGAGCATGAATGCTGGATGAATCACTTGAATTGGAAAGACAAACAGAATTTGAGCTGCATTCGTACGGGACAGAAATTTGTACAGCCATGCACGAATACCCAGAATGTGGGTCAGCACGAATGATTTGTGCAATTAGGAGTGCAGTAGCACCTGAATCCAGGTGGACTACACAGACTGCAAGTCAAATGTGGACATAAACCTTCCAGACAGAATAATATATAAAAACCAAGGAATAAAAACAACACAGCACGAAACCCCACAATGCTGCACCCGAGATCTGGGTGGAAAGTAAGCAGGAGGTTGGGGGGGCACCACAGGGGGCTGAGCGCTGTGAATAGACCATTCCTGGGTTGGATCCCCACCCACCGTACATGCAACTTCCTTGTTTCGCCATCTCTCTCACTCTCTGGAGATCAGCTGTTCGGGGGGGGGGCATGGCAGACCAAGCGCTGCAGCACCAGAGCCCTGCGTGGCTCCCGGCCACTCCCGCTGAATATCGGACCATTACCGCTGGCAGTGCACGTCAATGTGGCACAGAAATGCACTGACGCACAGTGCCTGTGGTCACAATGGAGCATCCGGATTGAGCATCTAATCACACATCCATTGCCAGTCCACCTCATGTGTCAGAGGATTCATCTGAATTATCATGTCATCATGACTGTTAGATCCTGTCCACACGGCAGTGTGCGTCAATGCATCACAAGGACGTGCTGACTACCTGTGACACAGAGTGTATTTGGTGTGATTGCCCAATGTTCAAGTCTAGTGCACATGATGACTGCAACTTTGCACATTACAGTATTTCCTTTGTGCACCAAACAGGGAAGGGTGTCTGGCTCAACAGGGGTGCATGCCATTGTGATCAGACTGCTCTGAATGCTGGTGGGTTGCCATTTCAGATGCCAGTTGTATCTCATTTCGAATGACATTCGAGCTAGCAGTCACACAGCAGTACGGCCACCGTACAAATATTCCCCAGTTCCACTGCAGCATGACAGTAGTGTGCCTGTTCTACACATTTGTGCTGGCCTGCCAATTTGGTGTATTTCCCTAAGTGTCACATGAATGCTGTCCAAGGAATTCAAATGCAGCTGGAATGCAGCATGACTTGCACGAATATAGTTCAAATGTCACTTCGTATGGCATTCATGCAATTCGTGCTGCAGGTCGACTTGCAGTTGTACTGCAAGTCGACTTGTACGAATGATGTTTGAATGTCCATTCCTACGAATGACTCTACTGCCGTTTGGATGTTTTCCAGCACGAGCGACACACGAATGTGTCAATTCCTGTTGGAATGCTGTGCGAGGCATTCACATGCAGTTCGAATGGAACACGAACTGCACAAATGCCGTTCAAATGTCAATTCATATGGCATTCCTGCAGTTCGTGCTCTAGTGTGACAGGGGTATTAGTTGTGGATCTATTTCTGTACTGTTACCTTATAATGAAAAAGTTGTCAAATACAACCTGGTACATTTTGTCAAGTTCCTGAAACCAACTCCCAAACAATTTATAATGGTGTTAAAGTACCACAAAGGTATCACTATTAAAAGTAACTTTCGGAAATAAATTTCAGAATAGTGCTAATTTTAACAGTATGAGAGTTGAATTAACACTGAAATTTTTGCTGTGTCTTGTACTGTGGTTGCATTGAGTTAACATAACGGTTTCTAATTTGGACCAGGCGCGTGCCGGCCCCGCCCAGTAATAGAGATCCCCATGGCAACACCTCTGTCAGCAGCAGCAGCCAGTCAGGCTCTTGCAAAGGAAGCGACTGCAGCCCAACCAAAGGGTGAGACATTAAACACTGCATGCTCTGTTTAACAGCAAACAATGGAAACTCGCTGCCTTTGAATGCCAGAATTTTTATCTTTATATACTGATGAGAGATTTTGGTCTGGTAGTGTCGCCGTAAGGACGGCCCACGGCGCCTGACGGCGATCTGCGCTTCGAGGCGGCAGCGTCTCGCCGTTTCAAGTTGAAAACGTGCACATTTCAGGCTCTGTTGACCCAGTAAGTCGTCAGAGAACAGAGAACTTTCAGAAGAAGTCGGCATGAGGAGTTTATTCGGACATTCCATTGTTAACGGACATTTTGTAATGAAAGAACGTGCGGGCAGAGTCGCATGTCGGGCCAGACCCGACCGCGGGGGGTCGCGACAGGAAAAACACCTCCGTTAGAAACCTTAACGGACAAGTTGGAACATGCCCAAGCTGTTAAACAATTTCTCAGTTACTCACTTGTTGAAAGCCATGAAAAGCCGCCTGAATTTTACAAATGGTTTTCAACACGGAGGTGTTTTTCCTGTCGCGGCGCACACAGATTCGCCGAGTCGTTTCCGTGACGAATTTGCGCGCACGTCTTTCATTACAAAATGTCCTTAAACAGTGGAATGTCCGCATAAAGTCCTCATGCTGGCCTCTTCTGAATCTTCTCTGTTCTCTCACGACGTCCTGGGTGAATTAAGCCTTAAATTAGAATGTTTTCAGGTCGAAACAGGCCGACAACGGCGCCTGGAAACGCTGCGCGACGTCCCGCTCCGTGGGAAGTCCTTACAGAGACAGAAACACCCCATAATCTCTCATCAGCCGTTAAACTTTTCACCGAAAACCAGCTTAATTTCTCCAATAGTGTCCACTCGGATATCCTTCACAGGTCCAGAAAAAATGTTGATAAAGCAACGCGCGCTGTCCGCAGCGGCTATTCAGACAAAGAGATTCCGACGGGCGGGGTGGAGCACTCCTCACTCAAGGCCTGCCCACAGGCGAATGACGTCACCAACACGCGTGAAAAAACTCACGCATGCGCACGAGGGTTCAAGCATGTCTGGAATAAAAACATATGAATCAAATCCATTTATTTTTTGAAAAAATAAAAAGGACCACTTTTTTCATCACAGACCTCGTATATTATGAAACGTCAGACAGTGTTGGGTGGATGACTGTATCTGCTGAGGCAATAGTAAAAGGAAACCCACACAAGTGCACACACACAATATCTCACCCATATTGGCCTCTCTTCATTGGCTTCCTGTTAATTCTAGAATAGAATTTAAAATTCTTCTTCTTACTTATAAGGTTTTGAATAATCAGGTCCCATCTTATCTTAGGGACCTCGTAGTACCATATCACCCCAATAGAGTGCTTCGCTCTCAGACTGCAGGCTTACTTGTAGTTCCTAGGGTTTGTAAGAGTAGAATGGGAGGCAGAACCTTTAGCTTTCAGGCTCCTCTCCTGTGGAACCAGCTCCCAATTCAGATCAGGGAGACAGACACCCTCTCTACTTTTAAGATTAGGCTTAAAACTTTCCTTTTTGCTAAAGCTTATAGTTAGGGCTGGATCAGGTGACCCTGAACCATCCCTTACTTATGCTGCTATAGACGTAGACTGCTGGGGGGTTCCCATGATGCACTGTTTCTTTCTCTTTTTGCTCTGTATGCACCACTCTGCATTTAATCATTAGTGATCGATCTGTGCTCCCCTCCACAGCATGTCTTTTTCCTGGTTCTCTCCTTCAGCCCCAACCAGTCCCAGCAGAAGACTGCCCCTCCCTGAGCCTGGTTCTGCTGGAGGTTTCTTCCTGTTAAAAGGGAGTTTTTCCTTCCCACTGTAGCCAAGTGCTTGCTCACAGGGGGTCGTTTTGACCGTTGGGGTTTTACATAATTATTGTATGGCCTTGCCTTACAATATAAAGCGCCTTGGGGCAACTGTTTGTTGTGATTTGGTGCTATATAAAAAAAAATTGATTGATTGATTGATTGATTGACACAAGAAAAGCCTAAACTGACAGCGCACTGTAAAATGGTACAGAAGACACAAGAGTGTAAAATAAAAGTCACTGACAGACCCAGATGATGTGGACAGTTGAGCAGCAACCCATCAAAATCGCAGCTGAAATGCCACCCGGTATAAGTGCAGACAAGCCTAACTTTCATGTGACACATGCATCCGGCATGATGCGGCCGTGCCGTTTGCAGTCACATGCCGGCATCGCGAGCGATGGCTTGGGGGGCCTTGCTGGTGATAAGCAAGTGTTCTGCGTTTATCGAGAGGTGGTCTTGCAAACTTAACAAACTGAACATGATGCTGATCCTGAGTGTTGCTCCTACACTTTGATCATGTTCTCTGATCCTAATTGTTGATCTTTGGTATTGGTCACTAACTTATGAACATGGACTGTACAGTGATCTTTGATCCTGATCAATTATCCATCCATCCATTTTCTATACCCGCTTACTTCAATCAAGGGTCGTGGGGGGGTTGGAGCCTATCCCAGGAGTCAGAGGGTGTGAGTCAGGGTCCACCCTGGACAGGACGCCAGTCTGTCGCAGGGCCACATATAGACAAACAAACACATTCACGCCTACATGCACACCTGGAGTCAACTTAAAGTTTCCAGTTCACCTAACGTGCATGTCTTTGGATGTGGGAGGAAGCCGGAGCACCCGGAGGGACCCCACGCAAACACGGGGAGAACATGCAAACTCCACACAGAAAGGCCACAGGTGGGACGTGACCCCATGACCTTCTTGCTGTGAGGCAACAGTGTTAACCACTAAGTCACTGTGCTGCCACCCATCCATCCTGATCTTTGATAATGATAGTTGAAATTAGATTGTGAGTGCTAATTATTTTGATACTGTAATGTTTGACCCCTGATTTGTTTAATCTTGATAAATGGATCAAAGCAATCAGCAGTCAGGATCTAACTCAAAAATCAAAGGCAGGATTCACTCTTTGATCTTTCATCTAAAGCCAGCTTCTCCAGCAGTTATCTTTGACATCGGCTGATATCTTTTTTTGTCATCATCTCCAGTTTGGTAGTCCCCCCACCCCGGGCCTCCAAGCTCAATTCAGTTCACCTGATTCCCTGAAATCAGGACTCTTCTGAAGTAGCACCCTCTTTCAGTTTGCAGTTGGCCAGATTTTTTTTTTCATGACCTTTCTGACCCTGAACCTTGCCTGCCATAAGTCCCCTGTTCTGTCTGCCACCTTCTCTTAGAATCATGTGTTTTCTGCACCCTTGCATGTTGATGTTTGCTGTTGTTGTTGTTCGAGTACAGCAGTCCACATTCAGTGGGGTAAAAAAGTATTTAGTCAGTCCATGATTGTGCAAGTTGTCTTACTTAAAAAGATGAGAGAGGTCTGTAATTTTCATCATAGGTAGACTTCAACTGTGAGAGACAAAATGAGAAAAAAGATCCAGGAAATAACATTGTAGGATTTTTTAAAAAAAAATTATTTGTAAATTATGGTGGAAAATAAGTATTTGGTCAATAACAAAAGTTCAACTCTATATCTGTAACATAACATTTGGCAATGACAGAGGTTAAACGTTTCCTGTAAGTCTTCACCAGGTTTGCACACACTGTAGCTGGTATTTTGGCCCATTTCTCATTGTAGATCTCCTCTAGAGCAGTGATGTTTTGGGGGTGTCACTGGGCAACATGGACTTTCAACTCCCTCAACAAATTTTCTATGGAGTTGAGGTCTGGAGACTGGCTCGGCCACTACAGGACCTTGAAATGCTTTTTACAGAGCCACTCCTTCATTGCCTGAACGGTGTGTTTGGGATCATTGTCATGCTGGAAGACCCAGCCCTGTTGCATCTTCAATGCTGTCACTGATGGAAGGAGGTTTTGGCTTAAAATCTCATGATACATGGCCCCGTTCATTCTTCCCTTAACACGGATCAGTCGTCCTGTCCCCTTTGCAGAAAAACTGCCCCAAAGCATGATGTTTCCACCCCCATGCTTCACAGTAGGTATGGTGTTCTTGGAATGCAACTCAGCATTCTTCTTCCACCAAACACAATGAGTTGAGTTTTTAACCAAAAAGTTCTATTTTGGTTTCATCTGACCACATGATATTCTCCCAATCCTCATCTGGATCATCCACATGCTCTCTGGCAAACTTCAGACGGCCCTGGACATGTACTGGCTTAAGCAGGGGGACACGCCTGGCACTGCAGGATTTGAGTCCCTCTCTGCGTAGTGTGTAGCCTTTGTTACTTTGGTCCCAGCTCCCTGCAGGTCATTCATCAGGTCTCTCTGTGTAGTTCTGGGATTTCTGTTCACTGTTCTCAATATCATTTTGACCCCACGGGATGAGATCTTGCGTGGAGCCCCAGATCGAGGGAGATTATCAATGTTCTTGTATGTCTTCCATTTTCTTACAGTTGCTGCCACAGTTGATTTATTCACACCAACCTGTTTGACTATTGTAGATTCACTCTTCCCAGCCTGGTGCAGGTCTACAGTTTTCTTCCTGGTGTCCTTCGACAGCTCTTTGGTCTTGGCCATGGTTGAGTTTGGAGTCTGACTCTTTGAGGCTGTGGACAGGTGTCTTTTATAGAGATAACAAGTTCAAACAGGTGCCATTAATACAGGTAACAGGTGGAGGACAGAAGAGCTTTTTATATAAGAAGTTACAGGTCTGTGAGAGCCAGAAATCTTGCTTGTTTGTGGGTGACCAGATACTTATTTTCCACCATAATTTACAAATAAATTCTTTTAAAATCCTACAATTTGATTTCCTGGATTTTTTTTTTTTTTCTCATTTTGTCTCTCATCGTTGAAGTGTACCTGTGTTGAAAATTACAGACCTCTCTCATCTTTCTAAGTCAGAGAACTTGCACAACCATGGACTGACTAAATACTTTTTTACCCCACAGTTAGTGTCTGCGGTAGTGTTGGATGTATTATTCACATGTACGGGCATAAGTTCACTTTTATTCAGATTTATCCTGTATCCAGAAAAGGACCCAAATAGCTTGATTTTATCTAAAATGGCAGGTAGAGATAGCTCAGGGTTGGTGATATATAACAAAATATCGTCAGCGTAAAGAGAAATTTTATTACAGATTTTGTTAGTTTCATAGCCAAAGATAGTAGGGTCTTTGCGGATACTTTCAGCCGGGGGCTCTATTGCCAGAGCGAATATCAGCGGGGACAGGGGGCAACCCTGTTTCGTCCCCTGTGTAAACGAAAATGTGGTGACAGAATCTGATTGGTGAGGACCCGGGCCTGTGGGTTAGTGTAGAGTAATTTGACCATTGATATAAAATTTTGACCTAATTGAAACCTTTCCAATATTTCAAACAAATACAACCATTCAATCTGGTCAAATGCTTTTTCAGCGTCAAGTGACAAAACTGCTAGCTCCTCCCTAGGCCTACTTGGAGAATAAATTATGTTGAATAGACGTCTGAGATTAAAGAATGAATTTCTCTGAGGTATGAATCCAGTCTGGTCCGAATGTATTAACCGTGACAGGAGGGGGCTTAGTCTATTGGCAAGTATTCCACATTTAGAAGAGAGATGGGGCGATAGGAACCCACTTCTTCAGCGTTCCTGCCTTTCTTATAAATAACTGTGATAACTGCTTCTGTAAGAGTAGGGGGAAAAGCTTTATCAAGTAAAGCTTGAGTGAATGTTTTATACAAATATGGACAGAGAGTTTCACTAAATTTGTTTATAAAATTCGCCAGGAATACCATCCGGCCCAGGAGCTCTGTTCTTAGTTGAGGCAATTGCACTCTTGATTTCTTCTACTGTTATTTCTGAGTTCAGTGAGGTCAATTCTTTCTCCTCCAAATTTGGGAAAAGTACATTATCTAAGAATTTTTCATGGAGTCATGCTCTACATTCTGTGTAGCATATAGTTTTTGATAAAACTGAAAAAACTAATTGTTGATATCTCTAGGGTTAGTCAGGATTTCATCCCTATTTGTAATTTTGCATATTGTACGATCCTGTTCCTGTTTCCTAAGTTGTCTAGCCAATATTTTGTGTGGTTTATCACCCAGTTTGAAATATTTCTGCTTAGTGTACAGAAAGCCCCTACTAATTTTCACTGACATTAAATTGTTGTATTCATATTTCAAGGATAGAATTTTTTTATACAAAATTGTGGAAGGCATTCGGGCGTTCTCCTCGTCTAAATCTTTAATTTGTTTCTCCAGTTCAGCCAATTTAGCCCTATTTCTCTTTCTTCTAGCCATTTCAAAGGATATAATAACACCTCTTAAATAGGCTTTGAAAGCTTCCCAGAACACAGCAGGTGAGGTGTCTGGGTTGTCATTGATGTCAAATACAAAGAGATTTGTGCCTCCAAATAATCAAGAAAATCCTTATCGCCTAATAATAGTGGGTGCAGTCCTCCATGATTGTTGTGGTCTGACTGCGTTTTGGATATTCAGAGTACATGTAACAGGACATGGTCTGAAAATGACATATTATGATATTTTGTGTTGACAACTAAGAAGGCATTATTTGGCATCCAAGAGAAAATAATCGATCCTAGTATATGAATTATGTCTAGTTGAAAAGAAGGAATAATCTCTACAGAAGGGTTTGCAATTCTCCAGACATCAGACAATTTGAATTATTAATAAAAGTATTAAGAAATATACTAGAATTATTTCTAGCTTGCTTATTGGAGAGGATCTGTCAAGATATGGATCCAAGCACGCAGTTAAAATCCCCACCAATAATAAGATTTGTTTGGGACTATCTGGAATAAGTGTCATCACTTTTTTTAAAAATGAAGGATTGTCAATATTTGGAGCATATATATTCAATAAAGTAAGAGGTATAGAAAATAACTCCCCAATTACAATCAGATATCGTCCATCTCTGTCAGATATTGTACTTTTATGCACAAAAGGAACACCCTTTTTTATCATAATAGCTATGCCTCTGGCTTTGGTAGGAAAAGAAGAGTAATACACATCCTGAATCCACCTGCACCTTAATCGCATATTAACTTTGTCTTTCAAATGGTGTTAGTGTTTTAAGATGAGAGAGTACCTTGCCCCTTTTTACTGGATTATTTAGACCTCGCACATTCCAGCTGACAGCCAAAGCAGTCTTTTAACAGGGAGGGCCAGACAGAAGATTCTGCCAGGGATCTCTTTGTTAGCTACCCAGCAGTGAGGCTGAGAACCTCAGGTTGCACCATGGAGAGGTGAAGTTGGTTTGGCCTTAATGAAGCGGTTAGACAGCAAGGGGCCTTACGAAGCCCTGCTGCCTGGAGATTGAATTCTCAGTTGTGTGATTTAGCCCCTTACAACCCTGGTCTAGTCTCAGAATGAGGTACAGTCAGGCACGAGTTACCATGTTCATATTGTCCGACACCAGAAACAGCAGCCAACAGGTTTTATTACAACTCTTACAGCTATCAGTACACTTCCAGATTTTTGCCTGCATTGCATGCTCAAAATTATTGTCTGACCAGAAAACCTGTCACTTCTCTTAATAAGAACAAAGTAGAACTTGGATCACTCTGCCTTAAAGGTGATGAGAGGCGCCACTGTAATTTGTATTCATTGTAAATCATTGTAGGCCCTCAACACACCAATGAGTAATGTGTAGATTTAACCTAGCACCTTTGTGCCCTAGTTTTCTCTGAATTTGTGCCATGTTAATGGCATAAATGTGTTGGAGACCGCTCCAATGGATCTGCATTTGGGTCTTAGACAGTGCTCTATAGATCACTGAGGTAAGCCCCAAAGTGTTTCAGAAAAAGTGGCCGAACTAAATGCAGAGAGGTTTGTTTGGAGAAAACTTCTCATGGTTGTAGTTCATAGTAAAGACCTCTTACTAGCAACAATAAAATGACTTTGGTCTGGAAATGCATTCAGAAAGTGTTGAGATGAACGATAGCTGAATGAACAGAAATTTTTCTTGAATGGTGGCACTTACATAAAATAAAAATTCTTTCATCCATAACTTAATACAAATCTGTAATAGTATTACTGTTCCAGGATAAGCTCAACCTTTTGACACAGTTTGATGGTAACCTCTTCATTAAAATGAACACGCAGATGTAGTGGTACACGTATCATAGAAAAATTCACCTAGTACTGTTCTTATCTTTCACTTGCTATATGTTCCTCAGGCGCCAGCAGAAATATACATCATGCACAGACAACCATGGTATCAGGCCCCCTCCACCAGAACAATACCTCACACCCCTGCAACAGAAGGAGGTGTGTATCCGACACCTACGGGCCAGGCTAAAAGAAACCATCGACACACTACAAGACAGGTGGGATACTGATTTATGTTGATGGTATGAAGTTGTGGACTCAGTTCTTTCTGTTGCACAACCTCCCAAAAAGTTTGGGATGATATGGAAAATGCAGATTGAAAAAAAAAATGCAATGATTCTTAATGTATTTGACTTCTATTTCATTCACAGTATTAACCAAAGATATTCCATGTTTTATGTGGTCAACTTCATTTAATTTGTTCATATACATCCATTTCTGTATTTAAGGCCTGTAACAAACCCCCCCCCCCCCCCCCCCCCCCAAAAAAAAAAGTAGGGACAGAGATGGTTACATGAACAGTCACTGAATATGTCTTGGACTTCATTTACATTGATCATTAAGAAAAACAAAACAATATGGCACTGTAGGGTAATCTACATCAAGTACGAGTTAGAGTAGTGAGGGAAGCCACCAAAAAACACCCTGATAGTTCTACAGGAGTTACAGGTTCTGTTATTGTAGAAACTGTGCATAGTGCAATTTTTGTCTGTTGCATCAGCAGTTGTTCGGCGTCATGACAAAGTGGTATGGAAGAAGAGAGCTTCTGAATAATAACATGCAGAATTTCAGCTGTAGGTTTGCGAGAAGGCACATGAAAAACCCGAGTCTACATTTGATCTGTTTTCCTGTTTAACAGTCTTCTCTACTCCACTCCAACATGACACATTGAGTGGGGATGCAACAGGCAAATGCACTGCTCCCAGGTTCTCCAGAGCTGCCGTTGGTGTCTTGGTGGCTTTCCTCACTCATCTCCTAGCTACTACACACACATTCACCATACAGTATCATACTGTTGTATTTCTATAGTAATTTCTTTTTGGTTTTTTCCCTTTTTCCCTTGAGGTAGCCACAACATATCCAATATGAATCTACATGCTGATCTGGCACATGTTTATGCTGGAGGCCTTACTTGATGCAACTCCACATAACATGAGAATGGGCATGGGTGGTCTTAAACTGACCACCTTCTGCTTTGGAAAGAAGCATACAAACTGTTTGGCCGCCATGTTTCCCTGCAGAAATACATGTTTGTATTTCTTAATGATTGATGGAAATGAAGTCTGAGACATATTTAGTGACTTTGAAATGGTCATGTATCCATCCCTTGACTTGTCTCAAAAAAACTGGCTGTAAAAGTGATAATACTTATATTTGGAATAAATTGCCCCTATCCCACCCTTTCTCTTTCTCACCTTGTCCTGTTAATCATGGTTTCTTTTCCCTTCTCCTGTTATTTCCCCATCCTTAGGGACACAGAGATAGATGAGCTGAGAGGCCAACTATACAGGATGCAGGAGGACTGGGTAGAAGAAGAGTGTCATCGTGTCGAGGCTCAGCTGGTCCTGAAGGAGGCGCGTCAAGAGATCCAGCAGCTCAAACAGGCTGTGGACACTGTACGTAGCAGACTCAGTGAAGCTGGGGACATCAGTGGGGACATAGGGGTCCAAAAGTACTTCCAGGACATCAACAGCCAGAACCACAAAACTTGAGAATCTGTTGCTCAACATGGAGCTAGCCCAGACTGGATTAGCCAAAGAAGGGAAGCTCGCGCAGGCTGTCGGACCTGTGTTGGGGGGTTCAGCACCAGCATCTGTATCAGGAGAAAGTCCTGGGGTAATACCAAAACCAGCTGTAGGAGTGAAGGGATCATGCTCCTGTGATGCATCTCCTGCAAGATCTTTGACCCGGAGCTCCACCTACACCAAGTTGAGCGACCAGGCAATGGCAGACCAGAACGGGTCGGACTTTCCTTGTCTGTCAGGTGATGGAACCCATGACAGCGGCTTTGTCTGCTGTGGGGAAAACAGCGTCCCCAGCCGAGCCGACCTGCTGCTTGAGGCTGCCTTCCTTTCTGAAGAAACTGCATCTTTACTCAGTCCTACACACAGACGTTTTCCCCATTCTCTTACAACTCTCTGCCTCACACCTTCTCCCACACCTTACCTCATAGTTTTCCTCACAAGTGTCCCACTCTGTCCCGCTGTCCCACTCTTTGCCTCACGCCTCCACCTATGAGAAGCTGTGCACCGGGCGAAAACGAACGGCACCTTTTTGCTGCGGCCTCAGTGGATTGGGCTGCATGAGCCACCCCTGCCTGTCCCACCATCATCTCTACCTGCACTCTCTACGGGAGACAGGTATTCAGACTGAAAGCTGCCCCATTCCTGCAACAGCAGATTACCCTTCTGACCTGGATACCATTGCAGAGCAACGCACTTTCCGCTCCCAGGCTTGCAGCCCCACATCCACATGGATGTCTGATGAGGGGGAGGAGGAGCTGGACTCGATCACGACCACCACTTCCATAACTACAGCCACAGTCATGAGTACAGCCACAGAGCCCATCTCCTTCTCTAAGACCCCTCTGGTTGCACCTTTACCACGTTCCGCCACTGTGGCATTCTCAATGGTGAGTCCTCTGTGCGAGGGAGGAGAGGAAGATGAAAAGCAAGAGAGAGAGAAAAATCAACGCCGCTGGAGAATCAGGCAGCAGGATCTTTCACAGAAGAGGCAGAAAAATCACAGCAGATGCCGATTGTCACTGTGGAAAAGAATAAAGTCCAAAGTCAGAGTCCTGCAGAGGAATCAAGAAAATCATGTGATTCAGCAGAACCAACGTCATCAATGCAAAGAGGAGAGACTGCAGATGGACCTACAGGCAACATGCCAGTTGAGAACCTCAGCGGGGAAGCGTCGCAGCAACATGTTGGTATGTTAGGATCAACCCAGATAGAGATGGCAGATTTCAGGCCAGGATTATCACCAGGTATGGAAAAGCCTCACACCTCTCAGCCAAGGAGATCTACCTCCCCTGAGGAGATCGCTGGGGTCACTGTTGTGGAGGTGCTTGATAATGAGATTGATGGAGACGACACTAAAGAACAAGGTGCCACCGGGAATGCTGCAGCAGGGGATGGAGACCCCTCGTCCACGTCCGACTCTGGATCAGTTGAAAAAAGCTACTGGAGTCGTCACTTCCTAGTCGACCTCCTGGCATTGGCTATCCCTGTGGTGCCAACGGTGGCGTGGCTGTGCCGTGGTCCAGTTCGTGATGGACAGCCTATGTATCATATAGGGTCACTGCTGCGGGGCTGCTGCACTGTGGCATTGCACTCGCTGCGTAGAGGAGGTGGAATGAGACATTACCCCGCGGGCGGGGGAGACCTGGGTGGATCACAGATATGAAGAGAATCGTTCACCATGCAGGATCTGTGGTCCTTTGCTGTGACCCTTTGGCCTGTAATGTGGTTCAGGGTTGTTATTGGATCTGCTTTTGTTGTGAGGAGAGAAAATGATTTCACAGTTCATTATTTAAGGGAAGCATCAGGGTCGGGGTGTCTGCATCTGAAACATGATTTGTAAGTCATAAAGTTCTTATGGTCAGGCTCTTATACTGTGCTCAACATGTAATGGCAACTCAGAATGTCTGACTTCAGCATCTAAACATGTCTCGAAAATACCACTGAAGATGGAATTTTGTCTGTCAAACTCTGGCATCTTTTCTCAATGTCAATGATGTTCGATTTCACATGGCATCCATAGTAACAAAGTAGCATCTCTTTACTTTGAAATCAAAGTTTTGTCCACTTTTTTTATAGAATGTATAAATACTGTTATTCATTGAACCTGTGCCCTGGCAGTAATGTTTGGAGAGGTGAAAGATCAGTGGATATCCATTGGAATCTCACCTAGCTACAGTCAGCTCCATGTTATTTGGCCAAGGCAAAATTATTTTATTTTAGCTCTCGAACATATTATGTTGGAGTGGGAGGCAAACAATGAATATGAAATTAAAGTGGAGAATGTTAACTTTAATTTGAGTGTATACAGCCATATAGGCTCCCAATCTAGGAATTATAGTGGCTTATTCACAACTGTAAGTTGTGCTTGCCAAGAGAAATTGCTGACCTAATAATAATAATGTACAGGAGCACAGAAAAGCTGACAGCGCCTGCGAGATGGCAACAGAAGGTGCTCATATGTAAAGCAAGGTCTCAAATGTTTACTCATTTGAGATGTTAAATCATCATGATACACAGGGATTACTTTCTGCACTTCCGTGACCGGTTTCAAAGTATACAACATTCGCATCAAACAGCTATGGGGACTGCTGAAAACAAAGTACTCATGAGTACTCCCGTGTTTCGGACAGCGGTAACATAACTTTTAGAAACATCCAATCGTGCGCTTGAATGGAATGTATCTACTAAAATTAAGAACTGGGCCACAAATTAATTCCATAGTTGACATAAGTGTGATGTTGTGTTATGATGACTCGTTTTTAAGTGATAACTGTTCATTTTGATGCAGTCACAGTAAAAGCAGCAGCCATGAGAAGACTTAGTGCGCCTGCACGGCCATTAGTCATAAACACAGCCTGTTATAAACAATCTCTGCTCGAGGCTCAGCTTTGTCCATGCTCATGTGTTGTCATGAATATAACTGAAAAATAAAAAAAATACATCTGTGTGGTCAGGGAGCCTGTGAAAAACAATGTGGTGGAGACATTCCACGTATATGTTCACAGCGACAGTAAAACAGCTGAGAGGTGTGCGTTAGAACAGTGTGCTGTGACATCATTACATGTTCATCACAGGTTCAAAAGTCCGACAGGCTGAAAAGTTAAGAGTTTCGGGGTGAAGTGTGTCATCTCCTGTCTGTATATCCTGGGTAAATCTGAGCCATCAGTTTCGAATGAAAGCTCAGAAGCTTTGTTATTGGACATAGCACACTCTGTCTGCATGCTTCTGCTTTTACTGAAACGTATGTCACACGCAGAGACATGCGGAGAATTGCTGATTATGACGTTTTCCTGAAATGCACCTGCTAATGCTCAGAGTGAGAGGAATAATTAGTAATAAAATACATCAGCGGCCACTAATTATTAGTGCATGTGCACGGAGACACCTACAGTCATGAGTACTTTGATGTTGTGTTGCTAACTGGGATGTGAAATAACATGCGACATGTCCTTTAACTTTTGGTTAAAGGACATGTCGCATGTTATTCAACGACAAATAATAATGACAAATAAGATGGGCTGACAGCCAAAAATCAACTTAACAGTTGTGTCCCTTGCCCTTGTCATAGCAGAATGAATAGCAATTGTAGCCGCTTCCAATAGTCACTATTATAGCTGGTAGGGTTGCCAACCGTCCCTTGAAAAATGTAATCGTCCCTTATTTGGAAATAAAAGTGTGCGTTCCGTATTGACCTGAAACGGGACGCAGTTTGTCCCGTATTTCTGTGAGAATCAAAAAGTCTGTAAAATGTCAATGGAATTGACTGGCGCTTTATATGGAAACTTACGGTAAATTTGATCCCAGCCTCTCTCCTGCTCTTCACCAATGAGCTGACAGACACGAGTTGACAATACAGAATCACTCTTATCTCATTGGTCGAGGGACATCTGCTCGCAAGAAGATCCCGGACGAGAATCATGAGCCGACGATGGTCGTCGGATGACCATAGCAGCATGGCTGATACCGACACCGACACTGGCATTGCAGATACGCCTACGAACAGCAATGTCTGTAACATCGTTACTCCTCCTCGAAAAAAAACAAAACAAAAAAGAAAGCAAAAATACATGGGCAAATGGGAAAAGGTGCGCGACAACAGCTATAAGTATTGTAAGTATTGTTTACTTTTTCAGACTTTCACTGTTACATTGTTTTGGATTATATTTTTTTTCTTAATTTATACACTTTTATAACAATAACAGGACAGAGCAAGATTTATTTTTAAAGACATTTTTTTTATATACTTTGAAGCAGGACAGGATGCTCATATTGAAATTGTGAGTGAAAATTTATTTTGCACTAAAAATAAATTGCTAAATAATAATTTGTTTTCTGCATGTTCATATCATAACAAATGCATGTGTGCATCTACTTAAATTCAGGGTCAAGTCAATAGTCAAATGGTTAAAAATCGTTTCACACACACGCTGGGAAGGGTGAAGGCAATGGTCAGTTGGCCGGTCCATGGAAATAGAGACCTGGAATGGACGTCACGTGACTAGCGGCGTGCTGCACGGCGGCCATTACTGAGGGTGGAGAGAGACCTTGATCCTGTTAAACAGAAGCGATATGAGGAGAAAAAAGGCAGCCACTGCTCCACCATCAACTGCACGAACCACAAAAACAAATTCTCCAATGCTAAAATGAACTGTACAAGAGCCTTAATGTAATTATGTAAAACAAATGTCTATTTTAAAGTCATTATGCCGCAATTTAATGTCAGTATACTGAGACTATAACTCAACGCCATAAGTTCTTTTCATTAAGCTGCGTTCACATGCGGAAACAAAAATGTTTAAATATATTTATGTCTATATACACTCAACAAAAATATAAACGCAACACTTTCGGTTTTGCTCCCATTTTGTATGAGATGAACTCAAAGATCTAAAACTTTTTCCACATACACAATATCACCAGTTCCCTCAAATATTGTTCACAAACCCGTCGAAATCTGTGATAGTGAGCACTTCTCCTTTGCTGAGATAATCCATCCCACCTCACAGGTGTGCCATATCAAGATGCTGATTAGACACCATGATTAGTGCACAGGTGTGCCTTAGACTGCCCACAATAAAAGGCCACTCTGAAAGGTGCAGTTTTGTTTTATTGGTGGGGGGATACCAGTCAGTATCTGGTGTGACCACCATATGCCTCATGCAGTGCAACACATCTCCTTCGCATCATCCGAGAAGAGAACACCTCTCCAACGTGCCAAACACCAGCGAATGTGAGCATTTGCCCACTCAAGTTGGTTACGACGACGAACTGGAGTCAGGTCGAGACCCCGATGAGGATGACGAGCATGGAGATGAGCTTCCCTGAGACGGTTTCTGACAGTTTGTGCAGAAATTCTTTGGTTATGCAAAGCGATTGTTTCAGCAGCTGTCCGAGTGGCTGGTCTCAGACGATCTTGGAGGTGAACATGCTGGATGTCGAGGTCCTGGGCTGGTGTGGTTACACGTGGTCTGCGGTTGTGAGGCTGGTTGGATGTACTGCCAAATTCTCTGAAACGCCTTTGGAGACGGCTTATGGTAGAGAAATGAACATTCAATACACGAGCAACAGCTCTGGTTGACATTCCTGCTGTCAGCATGCCAATTGCACGCTCCCTCAAATCTTGCGACATCTGTGGCATTGTGCTGTGTGATAAAACTGCACCTTTCAGAGTGGCCTTTTATTGTGGGCAGTCTAAGGCACACCTGTGCACTAATCATGGTGTCTAATCAGCATCTTGATATGGCACACCTGTGAGGTGGGATGGATTATCTCAGCAAAGGAGAAGTGCTCACTATCACAGATTTAGACTGGTTTGTGAACAATATTTGAGGGAAATGGTGATATTGTGTATGTGGAAAAAGTTTTAGATCTTTGAGTTCATCTCATACAAAATGAGAGCAAAACCAAAAGTGTTGCATTTATATTTTTGTTGAGTATATATACTTGCAGCTGTTGTTTAATATGGTATATACGTGGTGGTCACAGGAGGCATTTAAATTTGAACAGTGTGGTTGGAGGGGATGGAGGAGGTACTTTTTACCCTGACTGAGGGTCAAAAGTAATACATTCTGAATGGCTTTATATCTACTTGGAATAAAATGTTAGTAAAAATCATATATATGTTGTTGTCATTAAAAGACTAGCAATAATATTACAGTGGAAAAAGCAGCAAGGTAAATGAGCACAATGGTAAGACTTCAGATTTATATTTTAATACATAAGGATTTTTTTATCCAGACATGTATGGGTTCGTTAGACCTTTTAATTAGCATGAATACAACTTACAAGGCTTCATTTATAAAAAAAAATCCATCGAGAATTATGATGACAGGAAAAAAAAAATCACAGTAAATGAACAGAATGGAATATTTTCCACAAATTTCCACACTTTACATAAAACATTTTTTTCTACCTAGACATGTATGGGTTCATTAGAAAGAGCAATTAAAAGGCTTTAAAACAAGCCTACTTTTATTAAAATCTGTTAACAAATAGTGACAATAGAGCGAGAAAAGCAGCACAGTTTGTCGTAATTTCCCCAAATTTCTGCATTTTACATAAAAGTTTTTTTTTTTAACCCACGCATGCATAGGTGCATTGGAAAGAGCTTTCAAAGGGCTTTGAAACAAGCCTACATTTTTTTAAATCCATTAAGAAATAGTGACGCTAGTGCAAAAAAAGCGGTCAGTTTATTATTGATGAGCTACACATTTCCACCCTTAGTAATGGCGCCTTCCTGTCCTGAGTGATGCTAATAGATAGAGGCGCGCATGTCCATTCCAGTCTATATTTCTATGGGCCGGTCAGCCCTGCCAGTGAGGTGTCCCTTATTTATTTTTCAGAGAGTTGGCAACCCTAATAGCTGGTAATTTTTTAACTCCCAACAATAGATCTTTCCACCATAGGTGAAAAACCATGGCTTCAGTGGGTAAAAGCCCTACCATGTTTGCCTTCTGCCTGTGTACCTAAAACAGGTGATTTAATAGATTTGCTCATCAATCTGCCTGAAAAGTTGAAGTAATTAGATTCAACTGGTTTAATGGTTGGATGGAGCAAATAAGTGGGAGGACTTCAACTCACTGAAGCTGGGGTTACCCACCACTGCTTTCCAAGGTCCTTATCTTTCTTTCCATGTTGCCATTCTGTGCTTTTCTTATGCTCCATGCATTTAGGCGCCTTGTTTCATTTTATGCCATGGCATCAAGTCAAATCTGGGAGCATGCACTGGCACTAGCTCTTCGGAATATCATGACACCACACCTTGGCTCCCTGATGGCAACCCCCCAGACAGGTAACGGGTACATGTCATGGTGTGACCCGTCATGGCTACAGTTCACATTAGACTCACGTGGTTGCAAATGTCAAATAATGATGCAATATTCCACTCAAAGTCACCTGACACTTTCCACGCATATTTCAAAATATCACAAGAACATGTTACAGGAAACACATAAAGCATGGCGGCTTGTCCTGCTGCTGATTTGTCAAAATAAAGTTGTTTTCAACAAGAACAGTGCTTACTGGTAGAAGTTAAAAATTCTTCAAGAACAAGAGGGTGTTTGTAGCAAATATAGCATTCAAGGCAGAATGGGAACAAGAGGACGCATGGTGACCACAAGGGGCGCAATACCCAGTTAACTGGTTTACAAAAACCCTGATGTGACATGGCTTAGAGCAGCCTTTCTCAAAGAGTGGTCCATGAGCAACCTAGTGGACTGTGAGCATTTTGGTAAAATGGCACATTTTAAATTAATATGTCTCAAACTGTTTAAAAATTACCCAAAAGGCTGCCAGATTGTAATATACTATTGTAGTGGTAAACAGACTTATTGTTTTTGGATAATTTGGGGAGCTAGGTGGTCCATGAGATTTTTTATTATTTATTAATTTTGAGAATATCGAGAAAAATAATATTGAGAAAAACTGGCTTAGAGCTACATACATTATCTGCTAACATTCAGGCAAATGTCCCAAAAATTAACAGCAACTGACAACAACTACAGTGGAAGTCTGAAGGAACATCTTTCTGGAAGAAACCCAACATCTTGAGGTCAAACTTGTTCAAAGAGTATCTGCAACAAAGTGTTAAAAATTGTCATGTTAGTTTTTCCAGTTACGTTTGGAGTGTTAAAAGTGGGTTACAAAATTTGTTGTACCTGACCCAGCTCACATAATAAGGGCGTAAATACCCTCAAACGGGTTCTCACCTACCTGATGTCATACATCTCATTATCGTGCCAGCACTCCTATCACATCACTGAAAAATCTGTAAACATTAAATGGTGAATAAATCCATTGTTTTGTCACCTTCAGAGTTCAGATTTGTAGGATATAGATGCCTGACTGATTGTCACTGTGTATTTGCAAAAACAAACCCAAAACAGTAGCTGACTGATAAGTTGAATCATCCATGTTGGTTAAAACGCTGTTTTATTTCTTTGTTGTGTTTAAATGCTCTTGCTTATGTGTGTATACATGTACATGTATCAATGATCTACTTGTGCACAAGCCATTGCCTTGCCAGAAAACCTCTCACTTAAATCACCTACCAAGTCCGCCATATAAATCACAATGGACCAGATTCGACTGCATCGCACTCTTAAAAGTAATGACAGATGACAGTCTGATTGGTTTATTCATGTTATGCCCGAAACACGCTCATGATTAATTAACGTAATAAATACAAACACTTTCAATACCTTATTTTTGCACTTGGATTAAGCACCATGCAAATCGTAAAGTGAAATTAAGCACCCATCAAATGTGCTATAGATCACGTCCTTACCGAGCATCAAATTTTGAATTTCAATGGCTGATATAGGAGTTGCTTTTTTACTCTATATAACAGGTTGGTATAATTACACCTGAAACATCATTTTGTAAAAGACAAAACAGGTTTTGAAACAGTTCATTTCCAAGGTCACTGTTTCATTAAAAACAAAATCATTTAACTGAACCTAGGTGGTTTGTGAACAGTTTTATAGTTGAACTATAAAGGCTTACCCTATTCAAAGGAATGATGCTTTGGCTTTGGATTCAAATTTAAAGTTAATACACAGATTGTGTTTTGAACACACCAGTGTCCAAAACAGAACTGAGCACGGGACCAGAGGGACAAAGGTTGAGTTGTATCACACAAGATAAATTACTCAGGTGCCCTTTAGCATCAGGGTGTGAATGTGAGGCATCACTGTAAAGCACTTTAAGATTCTGCGGCTATATTAGTGTAGCCCATTAATTGTTTACACTATTTAAAGTCAAACTTAATTTTTATTTGTAGTCCAGGAAGGAAACCTAATTAGATATCAACTATAAATCACGCTCCCACAAATTCACAGACCAACTGACTGATTGTTATATGTAATTTTACTGCCCAAATAACAGTCATTTGGTCTGTAAATTTGTGGGAGTGTGGTTTTTATTTGATATCTAGTTAGGTTTCCTTTCTGGACTAAAAAAGTAATATATATTCCATTGAACAAATAAAAATCAAATTTGGCTTTAAATAGTGTAAACAATTAATAATAATAATAAATTTATATTTTTTTTCATTTATGGTTTTTCTTTTTGTCCTCATGGTGTCTAATTTAATTTCATACCAATTTATGTGTTTTATTAACAGCATATATTTGTTTTTGCCTACTTTACATTTGATTACAGTCATGTGCACTGCACGTTGGTTGGAACATTTCCTGCACTTCTACCCTGAAGCTAACTAACTGTCGAATCGCGGCTGCTTTCTTTTACTGACACTGATTGAATTCAAATGTGTTTGTCTCCTTCCTTCATGCACAAAGGAACAGGTGTTTAATTAACCTGATTAACGGGAAGATAATTTTATGATTGTCCACATCATTTGAAATGTTGATCTCAGTGTAACGTGAGAGGTGTTCTGTGCTCTGTGCTGTATATTTCTGCTAACCTAACGCTCTTGTGCTGTAGTTTAACTGTCACGCTGGTCATGTGTATTTCAAAGGTAGTCTGACATCACAAGTAATCTTGAGTCATTCTTCAAAAAAACTGGAATATTTCCATTGAAAATGTAAATCACTGAGCAAGTTTGACAGGCCAACATATGAGATGTAACGGCTGTTGGTTTACGATTATAAAGTGACTTTAATGAATCAGAAAGGCATCTGGTGATAGTTTTGCATTTCTGCAAATCTTCAGCTTCACATGTATACTCAACAAAATTCTAAATGCAATTCTAAATTATTTTTGTTCCCGTTATTCATGCATTGAAGTAAAACGTCAAAGATTTCCTCTATGCACAAAAAAATGCTTAATTTGCTTCAGTTTTGTACATGTATTTCTTACAGTCTGTTAGTGAGCACTTCACCTTTGCCAAATTAATCCATCCACCTGCCTGGTGTAGCATGTGAAGATGCTGATTAAGCAACATGATTATTGCACAGATGTGCCTTGGACTGATCCAGTGGTGGATACAGTTATGCTAATTAGTGAAGCTAATGTTTTCATCAGTGGGTTAGCTTTTCAGCTAACTTTGAAAACCATCAGTGGACCAATTAGCTTCCACTAAATTCGGTTCCTCTAACATTCAGTTCACTAACATTTTTATTTTATTTTATTTTTTTTTATTTTTTTTTTTGCTGGTAAAGTGAGTAAATTTAATGGTCAAAAATGTTTGTAAATCCTATAATCATACATGTTAGTTTCTGTTTATGAGCGCAGAGAGCTAGCTAACACTTCCGGTTCACAGGTCAAAGCACACAAGCTCTGCTGTTGTTGCAACTTAGAGCCAAAAGAAGTTACACTGTGCATAAAAACGGTATGTAAGCAGCTTAAAAGTCAGTATTTTTATTTATTTTTTATGCATTTGTTTTGTGTTAATGAACACTATATGGGTGAGCTGTAGCTCTGTTAATGGTTTATAAATATATAATATAGAGAAAAACTGTGACTTTTATACTGGAATTTACTGCTTTTGGTAAAAAATGATGACTGTTTTTTTTTTTTTTCTTTTTTTCATGTGTTCCTTTTGTGTTTGTGATCGCCTTTGAATTTACCCAGCAGCCCCTGCAGCACATAAACTTGAAACGGGTTTATCAGTAGCCGACAGTGTAATCTGATGTGGGGCAACCGAGTCAACACTAAAAGTTAGCGGTAAATGGTGTTTAGAGGTTTGACGGTTTAGCATTATAAAATTTTACTTTTCACTTTTTAATGGTTATCGAAGCTAGCTTTTCGGTTAGGTGTGCCCACCTAAAAGGCCACTGTAAAATGTGCAGTTTCATCACACAACACAAAGCCACAGGTGTCACAAGTTCTGAGGGAACAGCCAGTTGATGACTGCAGGAATGTCCACCTGAGCTGCTGACAGTGAACTGAATGTTAATTTCACTACCGTAAACCACCTCCATCCAGTGTCACAACTTTAGATTAACCCTGCCAGCCCTGGACCACTACACCTTTACTTGGAACGGATCAGGGGAGGTGATGGTCTAGTGGTTAAGGCATTGGGCTAGAGACCAGAAGATCCTTGGTTCAAATCCCAGCGTGACTGGGAAATCACTAAGGGCCCTTGAACAAGGCCCTTAATCCCCTAGTTGCTCCCAGTGTGTAGTGAGTACCTTGTATGGCAGCACCCTCACATCGGGGTGAATGTGAGGCATTATTGTAAAGCGCTTTGAGCATCTGATGCAGATGGAAAAGCGCTATATAAATGCACTCCATTTACCATCTTTTTTCAAGATAATCATAGAGTGGCCGTTTTGGTTTTTAATAAATTTGTGAATGAAATTCGAGGCAAATAAGCCGTTTTTGATTGCATTAAAGAGGTCTTAAATCTTTTACTTCAATGTATGAAAAATGGGAATTTATATTCCTTTTTTATATTTTAGTTGACTGTGTGTGTGTGTGTGTGTGTGTGTGTGTGTGTGTGTGTGTGTGTGTGTGTGTGTGTGTGTGTGTGTGTGTGTGTGTGTGTGTGTGTGTGTGTGTGTGTGTGTGTGTGTGTGTGTGTGTGTGTGTGTGTCATAGAGCGAATAAGCAGCCTGCAAATGTAAAATGGCCAATTTTGTACCGGAGTTGAAGAGCTGATCGTGGACTAAGATGCACCCCAACACAATAAGTAAGAACAGTGTAATGATTCTTCAGAGAGGCAGCATAAATTCCTTTTTTTTTTATTGTATTGTTGACATATTTTGCACTATTGCTCACTTTATAAATTAAGCAATTACTTGAATTTCAGACTGTATATTGTATGTGTCTTCAAAGTGTTGTGCGTCCGTCCACCAACTGTTCTGACCATTCTGTTGATGTATCACTATTGTAAAGCAAAAAAAAAAGAAAAACTAATACTTTGGAATTAAGTTGTGCGGGACTGATGATCAGATAGCACAGACACTCAAAGTAGATCCTGAAAACTACAATATTTTCCACAATGGACCACACAAACTGTCCTCAATGCCTGCTGTTTGTCTAAATGCTGTTTAGGTGACATGGTGGAAAATGAGCATTGTGTGTGCTTTATTGTCACATTGTACAACTGTCAGCGACAATCATCAACAGCAGAGGTTATCAACGTATGATGAGTTTGAACGAACGCCTTAGAGACGCGCACAACTGTCTGCCACTTTTGCTTTTTGTGCAATAGCTGTGTTCCCATCTCACGACTTGTGTGAAACACTTGGTAAAGGATTAGAAGCCAAAACAAGTTCATGTTTTTACAAAAAGCCATATAATCATGTGAGAATGTAGTAGGCAACCACCTCCTCCTGCAAACAAAACCTCGAATGAGCACAGCTGATCCAAACATAATCGGCTACATTTTGCCATTGGTTAGACTTGTCATGATAAATGAGAGGAAATTTGCTGGAAAATTTTGTGAAAAGCTGTTGCAAATAACTAATTAGCAGCAATCATCTCTGTGTCATTTATTTTACTCTATGCACAATAGTCTACTGTAATTTAGCTGCATTATGTAGATGTGTCAGATGGATGTACGATCATTGTAATGTCATATATCAACTAATGGACCTGTTTCACATTTTGATGTACAACAGTGGCTCCCAAACTGTTCGACCCCATGAACCTTGACCTTCAAATGATTAAACTCTGGCTGATCTTGCCAGGGCATTTCTGGAATTCACCTATGTATGTGTCACATTTGGTTTGCATCATGCATTTATTTCCTCTAGGCTGGACTATTGTAATTCATTATTATCAGGTTGTCCTAAAAGTTCCCTAAAAAGCCTTCAGTTAATTCAAAATGCTGCAGCTAGAGTACTGACGGGGACTAGAAGGAGAGAGCATATCTCACCCATATTGGCCTCTCTTCATTGGCTTCCTGTTAATTCTAGAATAGAATTTAAAATTCTTCTTCTTACTTATAAGGTTTTGAATAATCAGGTCCCATCTTATCTTAGGGACCTCGTAGTACCATATCACCCCAATAGAGCGCTTCGCTCTCAGACTGCAGGCTTACTTGTAGTTCCTAGGGTTTGTAAGAGTAGAATGGGAGGCAGAGCCTTCAGCTTTCAGGCTCCTCTCCTGTGGAACCAGCTCCCAATTCAGATCAGGGAGACAGACACCCTCTCTACTTTTAAGATTAGGCTTAAAACTTTCCTTTTTGCTAAAGCTTATAGTTAGGGCTGGATCAGGTGACCCTGAACCATCCCTTAGTTATGCTGCTATAGACGTAGACTGCTGGGGGGTTCCCATGATGCACTGTTTCTTTCTCTTTTTGCTCTGTATGCACCACTCTGCATTTAATCATTAGTGATCGATCTCTGCTCCCCTCCACAGCATGTCTTTTTCCTGGTTCTCTCCCTCAGCCCCAACCAGTCCCAGCAGAAGACTGCCCCTCCCTGAGCCTGGTTCTGCTGGAGGTTTCTTCCTGTTAAAAGGGAGTTTTTCCTTCCCACTGTAGCCAAGTGCTTGCTCACAGGGGGTCGTTTTGACCGTTGGGGTTTTACATAATTATTGTATGGCCTTGCCTTACAATATAAAGCGCCTTGGGGCAACTGTTTGTTGTGATTTGGCGCTATATAAAAAAATTGATTGAATTGAAATGAATTATTGAAGGGCAATTTCACAACCCACCTCCATATCTGTGCTATGTTTGGCACAAACTGGAGTAAAACTTTAATTTTGACCCTTGAGCCAGCGATTAACCTTTGATTAAATTTGATTTTTTCCCTGGGTAATTCCAAAACCCACCTATATATTGTCTGCCAAGTTTGTTTGACATTAGAGTGAAACATCTCAGTTTTGACCTTTGGCTTGTCAACGTACACACGTTTGGTGGTAATTGGTCCAAGTACCTCAGACGAGTTGTGAAACAAAGTGTGGAGTGCTAAAAATCAGGGGTGGGCAACTTGTTCCAGAAGGGGCCAAGAGGGTGCAGGTTTTTTTGCAGCCACTGATTCCACCAGGTGACTTCACTGATTAACTGATTCCATCTGCTCAAAGTGATATTAATCAGTGAAATCACCTGGTGGAGTCAGTGGCTGCAAAGAAAACCTGCACCCTCTTGACCCCTTATGGAACAAGTTGCCCACCCCTGCTAAAAATGTACCCGTTTCAGTATTTTTAGTTGTCAGGGAACACCAACATTTTTAAGCTTCCAAAGCTGATCATATCATTAAAATGTTTGGGAGCCACTGATGTAATGATGTTTGAACGACTCTCACGCCTTCACTCCCACTTCATAGGATTTAATAAATGTGTCTTCACATCTTTAATGTTTGAATCACGATGACACCAACTTGTTATTTAAACGGCAACATGCTCTGGAGCACGCTTTTTACCTCCGCCAAGCAGGTAACGTTTCCGCCGGTGTTTCTTTGTTAGCAATATAACTCCAAACGTAATGAACCGTATTCAATGAAATTGGGTGAGAAGATGGATAATGTACTGGGAAATAAGTGATTGATCGAGAATACTATATCCTGGATCAGCTCCAAAACAGATATTCAGAAGAATGTTTGGCACATAACGACATTTAACTCAAAAAGCTGTGAGAGGATGTTGATGAGCAGATGGATAATGCTCAAGAAAATGAGTGTTTTTTTAATTTTGTTGTGGATCATATTTTGGGTCCAGGATTCAGATGTTTTAATATAAGCAGTGGCCTTGGTGGAGGTAGGCGCTATCTGAGTGTCTTCTACTTTTTGAATTTCAATACTAAACATGAGACTCATCAGGATGTTACTGCTCCGACTTTATCAAACCCCCTTTCCTAAATTTTCACAGATGAGCTCACATTGTGTCAACGTCTCTCACTGCTTCTGGAATCTAACGTCATTGTTGATCACAGTGACCTGCACTCTGTGCTGCTGTGTGACATTGTGACAGCATGATTATATACTACGTATATCGTTAAAATCGTGATACTGAACATTTTGTGGGGACAGACAAGAGGAGGTGGGTGGTGATAGAAATGTGTGTCTTATTTGGATATGTATCATCATTTCATGCTTTATTACTTGCCCGATTGCCTCTGTGTTCCATAGGTAGTATATGTAATAACAAATATAAAAGTCCATCCTGGACATTTAATGCATTGTATAGGAATTCAATCTATGAATATCTGCAGGTAACTAAATGTAAATGAGATATTTTAATGGCAATAGTAACGTGTACAGTAAAGACATCAGTAGACTTCTCCATTCACCACCATGTACAAAGACAAAACACACTAATATTAAAAAAGCATGGAGGAAACACATCTGTGTCTGTCTCTCTATTTGTAGATTTCAGAATAATTTCCCATTTTTCAACCTGGGGTAGAAATGTTATTGAGTTGATATTTTCACAATTAATTTCACAACTGTGAAATTTGTTTCACAATTTTCTCAATAACTTCACAACTGTCGCTGAAAGTTGTAAAGTTGTACAAAGTTGATTTTTATTGGGCAGTACTTAGAATGCAAACACGGTCATGAGATAAACAGCAACGCAATGTAATTGTACGAGGCAAGCCAAAAACATTCAGCTCAGCAGCCCACTTCCTGGCACCACTGACTAGATGAAAATATCATCTGGGATCCTCTCCAAAAGTATGAGAATGACCATTTGTTTTTGCTCCACACTGATCTACACATGGTAAATATTTACAAGGGTCGGCTGAAAACTTCTGGCTCCTACATGGTTATTTCAGTAAGAACCCAAGATCTTCACAAGAATTGCATACCTGCTTAGAAGCTCTATCAGGCACGTAGTCACCTTCCTTTTCCACACATTTTACGCCAAAACCAAACAAGCATTTGCATCCCATCTGTGAATAAATCAGGTGTCTTTTCTGCACCAGTTTCACACAACTGCATGCTTTGCGTTATTAGCATAACGGTGTAACCTCGGGTGTTCTTTCAACATGGGAAAAAGTCAGAGGGCAAAAACTCCAGAGTGTACGGCAGGTGTGGTAAGATTTGACCCACTGCAATGCACCCTGTGTTCGGTGACTCGTGTGTGGATGAGCATGGTCTTGCTGAAGAATTGTGTCTTTTCCAGGACGAACCTGCTTCAAGGGTGCACGTACCTTTTGCAATGTGTCCACATATTGGTTGAAGTTGACAGAATTGTCCTGTTCCAAAAATCCTGAGGACTATGCCTACACTTGATCTGTGGCTGTTATCGGACGCCCCCTAGGGGCCAGCCCTCGGGGCTGGATTCTCACCTTTCAAACTCCTCGCCAATCTCCTGACTGTACTGTCCACAGAGGCATCGGCATAGACGGCACTCATCACTGGATGTCCAAATCCTCTGCCGTGGTCAAATTCAATATTGTTGCAGCAGTCATTAAATAAAAAGTATTTAGAAACTATACCTGTTTCAATTAGATATCTTGCTTGTTATAGAAATACTAGCATCGGTGGGAGAACAATCTGTTTTCAGTCTTCTTTTCAGAAACAAAACTGTATAATTGCTGTTGATTGACTAAGTGTAGAACCTTTACCCTTTTCCACTGAAGAAGTCCTTCATACATCATCAGTAAAGATTTGTGAGCCTGATCCAGAAACAGCCGTGGAAGTCCAAACCATAACACTACCTCCATCATGGTTCACAACCGATTTTTGTTTTGGATCATGAGCAGATCCTTTCTTCCCCCGTGGATGGATGAGAGAAAGATTGCCATAAATAATAATGTTCCCAAACATTATCAATCATTTATTTCCCTGAACACCCCCCCCCCCCCCCCCCCCCCCCCGCCCACCCCAATTATTTTGGAGGAGACTGTACTTCTTAATACAGTGGTTCATGGTACCTTTTCAAGATTGTTCCTTAGGACTAAGTCAGTCCTATAGGATCTAAGTCAGGGGTATTCAAGTTGTTCCAGAAAGGGCCTCATTAACCAATTCCATCTGCTCAAAGTGATCTTAATCAGTGAAATCAGCTGGTGGAGTGGGTGCTTACAAAGAAAACCTGCACCCTCTCTGCCCTTTCTGGAATGACTTGAATACCCCTGGTCGAAGTCCATTCCATGGCATTTTTTAATTTTTGCAAATTTATTAAAAGTAAAAAACTAAAAATCATATGTACACAAGTTTTGACCATTCCTCTTTGCAGCACCTGTCAAACTCCATCAGGTTAGATGTGGAGTGTCGATGCACAGCCATTTTCAGATCTCTCCAAAGATTGTAGCGGACTTGCAACACCCAATGTACTATTCAGACATAATTCACCAAGTCAGATCATCGCCTGTGGTTGCAATGTGTGCCCAGATATATATACGAGGTCTATTAGATAAGAAACTGACACACTTATTTTTTTTTAACTATATGGATTTGAATGACGTGCGATTACACCAATCATGCTTGAACCCTCGTGTGCATGCGTGAGTTTTTTCATGCGTGTCGGTGACGTCATTTCCCTGTGGGCAGGCCTTGAGTGAGATGTGGTCCAGCCCTCTCGGCTGAATTCCTTTGTTTCACACGCTGCTCGAGACGGCGTGCGTTGCTTTATCAAAATTTTTTCTGGACCTGTGAGGAATATCCGAGTGGACACTATTCGAGAAATTCAGCTGGTTTTCGGTGAAAAGTTTAACGGCTGATGAGAGATTATGGGGTGTTTCTGTCACTGTAAGGACTTCCCACGGAGCAGGACGTCGCGCAGCGCTTCCAGGCGCCATCGTCGCCCTGTTTCGACCTGAAAACATCCTAATTTAAGGCTTAATTCACCCAGGACGTCGTCAGAGAACAGAGAAGATTCAGAAGAGGCCGGCATGAGGACTTTATGCGGACATTCCACTGTTTAAGGACATTTTTTAATGAAAGACGTGTGCGCAAATACAACAGCTTGGGCATGTTCCAACTTGCCCGTTAAGGTTTCCAACTGAGGTGTTTTTCCTGTCGTTCTTTCATTACAAAATGTCCGTTAACAATGGAATGTCCGAATAAACTCCTCATGCTGACTTCTTCTGAAAGTTCTGTTCTCTGAGGACTTACTGGGTCAACAGAGCCTGAAATGTGGAAGTTTTCAACTTGAAACGGCGAGACGCTGCCACCTCGAAGCACAGATCACCGTCAGGCGCCGTGGGCGTGCTTACAGCGACACTACCAGACCAAAATCTCTCATCAGCCGTTAAAATTTTTACTGAAAACCAGCTGAATTTATCGAATGGTGTCCACTCAGTTGTGCCTTACAGTTTTGAAAAAAATTTGATCAAACAAAGCAGCAGTCTGAGCCATTCCTAAACAATGAAAAAATCGACAAGAGGGTGGGCGACTCCTCACTCAAAGACTGCCCACAGGCGAATGACTTAACCGACAGGCGTGAAAAAACTCTCGCATGCCCACGAGGGTTCAAGCATGTCTGATGTAATCACACGTGATTCAAATCCATATGGTTTTTGAAAAAAATAATAAGGTCGGATACTTTTCTAATAGACCTCGTATATATATATATATATATATATTAAACCTGTTTTGCATGTAAATGTTCCACCACTTGCAATTACACTGTGTTCCTTTTTTACACGTTAACAAGCCAAGACGGGCACATCGCTGCTTTCCTGGCAGGACCCCTGCAGGGCGATGTATGATTGATTGTTCTCAAAGCTGTCTCAACAGCTTGTATTCAGATTCTGTTCACTCGCTGCATTGTGGCAGGTGTATATAACCTGTGTATGTAATCAACTGGCCTGGCCCTTTGATCTTTTACTGTCAGGACTCCTGCGGTGCTTTTCTCTGTAAGAACTCCTGTGTGGTAACGGACGGAGCCAAGCTGTAAAAGATGAAATCTATACGAACTACTATGACAAAGCAATGAAGATGTACAACTAGAAAGAATGTGAGAAATAAACAGTGCACACTTGCATTGCCAAAATGGAGAAATTCTGCCTCCTTCATTCATCACATCTACAAAATTTCCATAAAAATTGTTCATTTTGTGATAAAAGCATGGAATTTGGCACACGTGTTTGAAATTAACTAATGTTTATTTTATATGTAGCTCATTAGAGATCAGCTCCAGGATGGCTCCATATCTGAAAATAAACATTAGTTAATTTAGAACATGTCTGCCAAATTCCATGCTTTTATCACAAAATGAACAATTGCTTTGCTATGCTGCCCCACTATGGGCTCTGGCTGGGCCACTCAAGGACATTCACAGAGTAGCCCTGAAGCCACTCCTTTGATATCTTGGCTGTGTGCTTAGGGTCACTGTCCTGCTGAAATCATCGACAGGCAGGCATACTACAGACTGTACCCTGGGGACGCCACTCCATGCATCTATGGACTGCCCAAAATCCACAAACAGGACGTGCCACTCAGGCTTATTGTATGTAGCACAGATTCCATCACGTACAATTTGGCCAAGCACCTCAAGTGGATTTTGGCTCCTCTAGTGGGTAACTCAGACCACCATGTGGCGAACACACAAGATTTTGTGAACAAGATCAAGGACCTCTGGAGGCAGATGAAACTATGGTGTCATTTGATGTGACATCATTGTTCACCTGCATCCCCACCGCTGAGGCTGTCTCAGCTGTGAGGCAGAGACTGCTGGAGGATGTGTCTCTACTTGAAAGGACCAAACTCACACCAGACCACATCTGCCAACTCTTGGAGATCTGTCTCAACACCATGTATTTCCTGTTTAGGGGGAATTACTACAGGCAGATCCATGGTTGTGCGATGGGGTCTCCGGTATCCCCCATTGTTGCCAATCTGTACACTGAGCGAGTGAAGAAGACAGCCTTGACATCTTTCACGGGCATCCCTCCCAGTCACTGGTTCAGATATGTCGATGAGACATGCGTTAAAATCAAGCAACAGGAGGTTGAGGACTTTACAGAACACATCAACTCAGTGGACTCCAATATCAAGTTCACACATGAGGATGCCAGAAACAACCATTTAGCCTTCTTGGACTGTGATGTTACGATTGGAGAGAACAGGCAGCTCCAGACAGGGGTTTACAGAAAACCCACTCACACTGACCAATATCTGCCCTTTGGCTCAAACCTGTTGGGAAAGTGTAGTGACATGGACCCACAACAGGGGGGCGTAAATGAACGGACAATGGATAAGCCAAAATATAACAATTTAATGTTGCAAACTGTGCACAACGGAATACAGACAAATGCAGTTTGTGAATGATAAGCAATTATACGAAAAGTGACGTGTGGGCAGGCTCGAGGATAGAAGACGTCCGTCCAGAGAAGAGCCGGGTCCCACTCGGCCTCCACCGCCAACAGATCTGAAGAACACCGGAGCCGACAAGCCCTGAATCTCCAGGTGGCCACCGTCTCCAGCTGTCAGACCTGGTACTGCTGGCAGGAAGCAGAGACAGTTAATGGTGGGTGTGTGGATACACACCCAGTAAATCCTCAGACACAGAAAACAGTTCCTCCGGGAGGGAGCACCTCCACCTCCGAAATAGGAATACGTCAGCAGCTCCTGTTACCACTTATCTGGTTGGAGTGAGAGGCGAAGACGTCGGCACTCTCACAGACCGCCAACCCAACTGACAGGACACCACAGGACAACGGCTGCAAACAGATCACACGTAAGTCAACGTTCAGACTCAGCAGAGAATATTACCTAGTTTGGTAGATGATATCTCGGCAGCGAGGTGGAGTTACTGCCCGGCTTTTATGGTGATGTGGTGATGATGAGTGACAGCTGGTGCTGTTGATGAGTGACAGCTGTCACTCCCGGTTGCTCCGACGCCCTCTCGTGCCTGAAGCCCGCACTTCAGGCAGGGCGCCCTCTGGTGGTGGGCCAGCAGTACCTCCTCTTCAGCGGCCCACATAACAAAACCACCCCCTTGAACACAAGCTCGGGGTGATCAGGACTCTTCAACACAGAGCCCTACAGGTGCCCACAACTGCAGAGGGAAGGGCTAAAGAACAACAACTTGTCCGGAAAGCCCTCACAGTGGGCCTCATGTATCAATGTTGCGCACTTGTGGCGTAAATTTATGGCGTAAACTTGAAATACACCAAAGTCGCCGTGACATGTATCAAGCAGTGTGCACCACTTCTGGCCATTTCTGGCGTACGGCTGACGTGATCTTGATCAATGCGGTGGGTGGAAACGATCGTAATTATAATAAACACGCCCATAAATATTCAGACTCTGCTTCAGACACACCCTCATTTTACGACATGGAAGCCGGAAAGACGGCAATGAAAAAGAACTCCACCAATCACGACGCGTGCCAATAGAGCATCAAAAGCGGCTGTCGTATCAATTGTTTTGTAGTATATAATCAATAAAGTGTTATAGTGGTCCCTCATTAATCGCTGGAGTTACGTTCTAAAAAATAGCCCGCAATACGCGAAACCGCGACGTAGTCAGTGTTATTTTTTACAATTATTATAGACGTTTCAAAGCTGTAAAACCTCTCACTACACAGTTTATACACTTTCTCAATCAGGCATGAACATTTTCCTTAGTAGGAAAATAATACCAAACTGTTTTCAGGCCCCAAACATTTGTTTGAGAAATAAAAATAGAACGTTTTCCTATAAATAATTATGATGGCATTTAGAACTAACAAATTAATTTTAACGATCAACGAATGAGGTCGGACACATAAGAAATTATTAATAGTGACTGACCAGTATTTCACAGATCGGGCCTCTTTTCTCTTCTGGGCAACAAGATTCTTATAAACAGATACGCAGAATACAGAACACTGTAAAAAAGCGTTATAGCGAGGGACCACTGTGTTCTCTTTTCACATGTCAATAATTCTTGACATGGATATTTGCTCGCTCAATTAATAAGACACGCCTAATCTGTCAGATGTCTTTATTTTTTAAATGTATTTCTGTATTTATTTTATTGTGACAACCGAATGGAGACGACAAAACCTGGTTGCAGCACGGGGCGAATTAAGGGAATGACGAAACTACAGTTGTTATTATCAATTTCATAGTCTAAAACGATCACACCACATGAAGTTAAGCTCAGCGCTGCTCTGGCTCCAGGCTCGAAGTCTGGAGAAAAAGGCGAGCAGCGCTGTCTTTGCAGTAACGCTGTGGCCACGGATCGTGCTCCATAACAATCCCGCAAAGGCGGGATTTGTATTGATTATTATGTAGTATAATCAGGAAAGTGTTATTTATGTAACATATGCATTGATTTGTATAATGGCACTGTTTATCATGTTGATTAGCTTCATTTTTATGTGGATTCCAGCGGTGGTTCATTTTGGTGTATAATTTATGCCACCTCTCGACCTGGTGTATATTTTCAGCGCAGCGTACGGCAACGACCACATCGATAAATGCCAAGTAGCGCAGCCGTTTTGGCGTACACCCCATATACGCTCAAATATCGCCGTACGCAACGTTGATACATGAGGCCCAGTATGTGGGTATCCACGATGGTCCCTGGACAAAGTGCAGAAGTCCCAGACAACAAAGAGACCAGATAGACTGGAGACGGAGACAAGAAGAAGAGGAGTGTCTCTCCCTTATTTAGCAGGAGTAGGGGAAAAACTACAGAGGATCTTCAGACAGCAAAATCCCAGTTTACTTTAAACCGGTTAACACACTGAGACAGAAATTAGTTCACCCTAAGGACAGGATCCCTAGTTACAAACAGAGCAATGTAGTGTATTCTATCAGATGTCAGGAAAACTGTAATGAACACTACATAGGTGAGACTAAGCAACCTTTACACAAAAGGCTATACCAGTACCGCAGAGAGGGCGCCAGTGGACCTAAGTCTACAGTTCATCTCCACCTTAAAGACACTAACCACACATTTGAGGAGAAGGAAGTTAAAATCTTAGCCAGAGCGAAGAAATGGTTTGAGAGAGGGGTCAAGGAGGCATTCTATGTGAAACAGTTGAAACCCAGCCTTAACTGGGGAGGGGGTCTGAGACACGCTTTGTCCCCTGTTTACAATGGGGTACTCAGGTCAAAGCAGTTTCAGTCTTTTGTTCATGGTAATGAGTCTTTCACGTCATCAGGAGAGTCGTCAAGGGAGCCCTCAGGAGAGGCGTCCGTCGCATCATTAGGCAGGACAGCTGCCCTGTCATTAGGAGGGTGCTAACTAGAGCACAATAGTTGCTAATCAGCTATTGTTTAGTCACTAGCCTATAGCAGTCTGCCTCTCGGTAGGAGGGGTCTGGTTAGGTTTAAAACTCCAGCTTTTGTGGCTTCTGTTTATTCTTCTCTACAAGAGTCAAGACAGAAGTCAGACTACCACAGCAAGAATTTTAGCTGAGGAAGCTTCTGCGATTTGAAGCGAAACGTCCTCATGTCAAGCAACCCAGTCCAGTCAAGACTCAAGTTTCTCTGCCATCCTGCTGAAAGATGAACTGTTGCCCCAGTCTGAGGTCAAGAGTGCTCTGAAGGAGGTTTTCATGCAGGATGTCTCTGTACATTGTTGAATTTATCTTTCCCTTAATCATGACTACTCTCCCAGTTCCTGCCACTAAAATACATCCCCACAGCATGATGCTGCCACCACCATGCTTCACTGTAGAGGTGATGCCTGGTTTCCTCCAAACGTGACATCTGGCATTCACTCCAGAGTTCAGTCTTTGTCTCATCAGACCAGAGAATTTTGTTTCTCATGGTCTGAGAGTCCTTCAGGTGCCTTTTGGCAAACTCCAGGCAGGCTGTCATGTGCCTTTTACTAAAGGGTGGCTTACATCTAGCCACTCTACCATACAAGTCTGATCGGTGGATTGCTGCAACAGAGGAATGCTGGAGATCTGACAGAGTGCCCATTGGGTTCTTGGGCACCTCCCTGACAAAGGCCCTTCTTCACCGATTGCTCAATTTAGACGGGTGGCCAGCTCTCGGAAGAGTCCTGGTACATCCGAGCTTCTTCCATTTATGGATGATTGAGGCCACTGTGCTCATTAAGACCTTTAAAGCAGTAGAAATGTTTCTGTACCCTTCCCCAGATTTCTGCCTCAAGATAATCCCGTCTCAGAGGTCCGCAGACAATTCCTTTGACTTCATGCTTGGTTTGTGCTCTGACATGCACCATCAACTGTGGGATCTTATACCAAGCAGCACGAGGCGACGGAGCCATCGAGCGAAGTGAGGATGATGACAATTTATAATTTGAGGTCCTGTAATGAATATTTCTACAATGTCCATAGCATAAGTATCTAGTTTCATTGAATTAAAACACACACTCTTTGTTCCTCAATAAATACAATAAACACATTATACAGCACACAAATCTGTTCTAAATAGCCTCTAAGGAGAGAGGCATAAAAAGAATGCAAAACTTGAACATAAAGGTACATAAAAGGGTGGTTGGGGCGGGGTGTAGTCTTGATTCCGGGGTTTCTGGGGGGGGGCCACCCCCCCCCAGAACATTTTTTTTAAAGACCAAGTCAAATTTTGTGTATTCTGGTGAATTCTAATGGTTATGAAGCCTTCTGAAACAAAGAAAACTCACTTCAAACTGTTAAGTAAAAACACAGTATTGATTATGGGGGGTCTGCGGGTGCTCCTCCAGAAATGTTTTAAAAGAGTAAGCAAAATTTTGTACATTTCTACCTCATTTTCTTATTTTATTGTATTGTTACGAGTATTATTATTATTGCTTATCCTTGCACAAGCTGTTTGATGCACATTTTCCTCTACTCGCACCCATCTTGTGTCTTTTTTAAGAGCTGATGTAACATGTGAATTTCTTCACTGTGAGATCAATAAAGTCTTATCTTATCTTATATTCTGGTGAATTTTAATGGGTATGAAGCCCTCTGAAACAAAGAAAACACACTTCAAACTATGGGGGTCTGGGGGATCTCAAATTTTGCAAGCAAGTCAAATTTTGTACATTGTGGTGAATTTTAATGAGTATATATTTAATGAGAAGCCCTCTGAAACAAATAAAAGTCACTTCAAAGTGTGAAGTAAAAACACACTATTGATTATGGGGGGTCTGGGGGTGCTCCCCCAGAAATTTTTTAAAAGAGCAAGTCAAATTTTGTATATTCTAGTGAATTTTAATGGGTATGTAGTCCTCTGAAGCAAAGAAAACTCACTTCAATCTGTGAAGTAAAAACACACTATTGATTATGGGGGGTCTGGGGGTGCTCCCCCAGAAATTTTTTAAAAGAGCAAGTCAAATTTTGTATATTCTAGTGAATTTTAATGGGTATGAAGTCCTCTGAAGCAAAGAAAACTCACTTCAAACTGTCAAGTAAAAATTCTTTGTCTTCTGTAGTGTTTTGATCGGTTCTAATACGGTGAATGCACCAAATGGGTGCTGTGTTGCTGTCTGTACAGTCAATAAAATACAAAATTAGGGCCTAAAGCAACTGACAACGTTGTTCTGCTGTGCACAAAGTAACACTGTCATCAGTTTTGAAAACGCATGCGTACTGAGAAACTCAAAACTGGTTTATTCACATTTAATCGGTAAAATGCTCTCACTCATAAAACAAACTAGGGCTGCAACTAACGATTATTTTAGTAATCGATTAATCATTTTTTGTTGGTTTTTTTTACTTACATGAGTTTTGCCATTATTTCTTGAAGTGAGTTATTATTAAAAGGCCTTTGTCACGCAACATCAACGTTTGAGCTTGTAATAAAGTTATGATGTTATATTCTCGTCAAAAACATACCTGGAGTAATGTTTTTATTTTGCACATACATACATCACTGACACACCACAAAGAGATTTCTATCAGATTTCACCCGATTATGAGCATTTTTAGATGCCTACAGCAACTGTCTCAACCATTGACAACATAATACAGCAAGAGTCCACAAAAGTATTTTAAAGGCCTGACTAAAGTGTAATATGTGATCTTTAATAAGTTATTTTCATGAAAAAAGACACAAATGTGCAGTTTACTGCATTTTATTTTTTCTTGAGTAAAAACACAGCTTAGATGTGGTTTGACTGAAACAAATTGTCATTAAACTTAAATAAAACAGGGATGAAGTGGAGTCACTAGGTGTTCACAGGAAACAGTTATTTATTTCTGTTTATTTATTTGTGTTCATTGTTAGTTGGTTTTACCTTTTCTGTTGTGTTTTGTTTTATCAGGTTCTTTTTGCCTGTTTCTCTAAAAGTGTATTGTAGCAATATTACTTATTATTACTTTTGTTGTTGTTGCTATTATTATTATTATTATTAATATATAAATAAAAATAAATTTAAAAAATATTACAATTCGTAATACATTTGACTCTTTTACGACAACAAACGTTAAGCCATTAATTATTTATTATACAGAAAAATGCACAAACTGTGCTGAGATGTGAACAGCTTAATGCTAACTTTAACATTGAAAACGCCATAGACATGCTAATGCGTTAGCATCTGTCCCATTTTTAAGTTATAAAATACATCTATCAACTGTTTTAGAAGACCATAACAGGTCGGTTTAATATTAAAAAGGTAAATATTACTCACAGACATATGCTGTTTAGGGTTTTAGCAGGGCAAAATTAAGATAAAGCTAAATAATACAAGAAACCATCGAAGCAGTGAGCCGGTCTCCCGTCAAGATGAGGTGCGTTGCGCTACTGCGCATGCGTGCGAATGCGCACATCGCTCTACCCCAGACTTGAACACGTCACCCGTTGAGATGAGGTGCCTCGTGCAACTGCACATGTGGAGATGATGTAACTTGCTCAATGTGCAACTGCGCTTTTTTTTTCTGTCAAAGTTTTTATTATTATTATTATTATTATTATTAATTGGATTCAGTGTATTTATAGCCTAGTAAGTAAAATATTTTCTGTATTCTACGTTAGGAGCATAAATGCATGTACTGTAGTGTTCAGAATAATAGCAGTGCTATGTGACTAAAAAGATTAATCCAGGTTTTGAGTATATTTCTTATTGTTACATGGGAAACAAGGTACCAGTAGATTCTCACAAATCCAACAAGACCAAGCATTCATGATATGCACACTCTTAAGGCTATGAAATTGGGCTATTAGTAAAAAAAGTAGAAAAGGGGGTGTTCACAATAATAGTAGTGTGGCATTCAGTCAGTGAGTTTGTCAATTTTGTGGAACAAACAGGTGTGAATCAGGTGTCCCCTATTTAAGGATGAAGCCAGCACCTGTTGAACATGCTTTTCTCTTTGAAAGCCTGAGGAAAATGGGACATTCAAGACATTGTTCAGAAGAACAGCATAGTTTGATTAAAAAGTTGATTGGAGAGGGGAAAACTTATATGCAGGTGCAAAAATTATAGGCTGTTCATCTACAATGATCTCCAATGCTTTAAAATGGACAAAAAAAAAAAAAACCCACAGAGACGTGTGGAAGAAAACAGAAAACAACCATCAAAGTGGATAGAAGAATAATCAGAATGGCAAAGGCTCACCCATTGATCAGCTCCAGGATGATCAAAGACAGTCTGGAGTTACTACCTGTAAATGCTGTGACAGAAGACGCCTGTGTGAAGCTAATTTATTTGCAAGAATCCCCCGCAAAGTCAATTTCAATTTCAATTTCTTTTCAGTTATGTAGCACCAAATCACAAGAGTTGCCTCAAAGTCCCTCTGTTAAATAAAAGACATGTGCAGAAGAGGTTACAATTTGCCAAAGAACACATCAACTGGCCTAAAGAGAAATGGAGGAACATTTTGTGGACTGATGAGTAAAATTGTTCTTTTTGGGTCCAAGGGCCGCAGACAGTTTGTGAGGCGACCCCCAAACTCTGAATTTAAAGCACAGTTCACAGTGAAGACAGTGAAGCATGGTGGTGCAAGTTGTTACACTCGTACAATGACGACGACGTCCCACCTGGGGTGCCAGAGACTTTATTGTACGGATCACAATGTAAAACTGTAAAACAGAAAATAGAAGCAACCTTCAGTGAGTATCAGCTTTCTGTGCTGCTATCTTGACCATCTTCTACTTAATGACTGCGCTTGCTTCCTGTTACAACAGGATTACAGTGCCACAAATAATACAGTAACTAATAATACAGTAACTAATAATGTAATTATTACCGTTAAGCAAATAATGCAACCATTACTGTTCTACCGTTAAACACAGAATGTACCTACTAAACTGCTCATATTAATCATTCAACATCTCACTTACTGAACACAATATTTAGATGCAGCAGATTTTAAACCTTTTGTAGCACCTGCTTCCTGTTTGCCATAACCTCTGAGCTTATGATTTATTCACATGACAACAAAAGTACAAGATAAGGCTACTAACATTGTAGCACGACGCCATTAACACTCACACACGGCTCTCAGCTGACCGCTACGGCAGGCACCACACACACTGTGTTAGCAGCTGAGGCTAGCAGTAGTTAGCTGCCTTATTCCTGGACGTTGACTATATTCTAAACATATAAATATAGCACCAGAACTTACAAATAAACTTAACAGAACTGTAGGGGATGCTTGTGCACTTTGCTCACCTGTAAAACAGAAAACAGAAGCCGCCTTCAGTGAGTATCGGCTTCCTGTGCTGCTATCTTGACCGTCTTCTGCTTAATGACTGCGCTTGCTTCCTGCTACAACAGGATTACAGCACCAGCTTCATTACAAAGCCAATACTGCCACCGTCTGACGCAAATGGGTATTGCCCTACGATTACTTCAGGTAAAACAGGTGAGTCTACAAGTGACACAAAGCATTTTAAACTATATTAATGAGAAAAATAAGGGTGGGGGGACCAAGTTAATTGCAAGCACTAATAAAGAAATCATTCTGGATATAATTTGAACAATTTGAACTAATAACATGTCCAGGGTGCCACACCCTCCCCTACTTAAACAAAAGAAAAAAAAATGTTATACATTTTTTTTTTTTTAAACTCCATACACACTTATTACTGCACTACTGGTGCCTTTTCTCAAACAACCGCTATGCTGTATAGTGGCAGAACCCTTTTATACTATATTAAATACATCTAAACCCATAGTAGACTGTTGTACTGCTCCAATGATGCAGAATACTAGTTCTCGTAAAGGATAACCTTTTTTTTTTTTTTTTTTGACTTATAGACATCCTACTGTAACTAGACTCACTAATCGGCCAACACTCCACATTAGTCTGTTACCACACTCCCAGTGTCTACAGTCTGAAGCACCATTACATGTTTATCATCAGCTAAATTAGCGTCTGTGGCACTACAGTATGTACTAAAGATTAATGTTTTTTGTTGTCCATTCTTGTCAATGTCAGTTCAAACTATTTTCCATTTCTAATGTTAGTGTATTTGACCTGCTAGCAATTTCTTACTTTAGTCTCTAGCAAATTGTCTGTGTTTCTGTGGGCACCCATGGTCTACACAGAGTCTGGGAGCAAGGTGTTGCTGCGCCCACCTCAATGCTATCCATCTCAGCTTGCCTGACAGTCAGTTGTCCCAACGTGTCGTACATCAGCATCCTTGGCCGCCGTCGCTCTCTCGGGGGGTGGATGTGCTGGGCCCGAGGTGATGGCCCTGGATCTATGTCAGAGTCTCTCTCTCCTTGCTGGTGTTGCTCCTCTTCATCAGATGTTTGGTCTTTTTGTTGCCCCTGTAGATCCTGTGATGTCTGCAGCGCAGGTTCCTCCTCTTCTTCCACAGCCTGTATTTCTGGCTCACAGTCTCTTGTTTGCTGTGCTTCCATTTGTTGTTTCGAGGCCTCAGTTTCAGGAGTTGGAGCATCATCTCTGCCTTTACAGTTGTGTTGGTGTGAGAACCTCCACACAAGTTCACTTTCATCCTCACTTTCCATGTCTGTTTCCTGAAGTTGCGACTTTTGCTGAGCTCTCCCTTTGTTTTGTCTCAGCCCTCTCTTTCTTTTGTCCTGCTTGCTTGTCCCTGGCTTTTCCACCGGTAGGCTGTCACATGGGAGCAACAAGTTCCTGTGTACTGTATGGCTTCTTCCTCCCCTCTCTGGTTTGATCTCAAAGACAGGAATGTCAGGGCTCTTTTGACTCAACACCACATACACAGCATCCTCCTAGTGTGAACGAAGCTTGCCAGGTCCTCCTCTTTCAGTAAGGTTGCGGAGCAGGAGTCTGCTTCCAGGATGGAGTTGGGCTCCGTAGGTCTTTTGGTCATAATGATTTTTTCCTCTTGATGCTTCTTTCTGAGCTGTTGCTGATGCAATTTCATAGGCCTCCTTCATTTGTGACTGCCATTTTGCCACATATTCCCCATAGCTGACTTGCTGCTCCTGTGATGGTAAGTTGAACAGGATGTCTACCGGGAGTCGTGGTGTGCGGCCAAACAGCAGGTAGTATGGAGAAAACCCAGTAGCTTCGCTCCGTGTGCAGTTGTAGGCATGCACTACTTTTGCCAGCGAGCTTTTCCAGTCTGCCTTTTCAGTGTCAGTTAGTGTTCTCAGCATGGACAGGAGCATTCTATTGAAACGCTCCACTTGGCCATTGCCTTGTGGATGGTATGGAGTTGTGTGGGATCCACGCATACCACAGACCTTTTGCAGCTGGGAAAACATCTGGTTCTCGAACTCTCTCCCCATGTCGTGATGGATTCTTAGAGGAAAGCCAAAGGTGAGTGCAAAGTGATTGAAGACTTTTTCCACCACAGTTTTTGCTGACTTGTTTTTTTGTTGCATATGCTTGTGCAAAACATGTAAAGTGGTCCATTACCACTAAGATGTACTCATACCCATGTTTGCAGGTCTCAAGATGTAAAAAGTCTATGGACACAAGCTCAAAGGGGTAAGTAGTGGTAATGGAGGTCAGTGGTGCTCTGGTGATGTTGCTTGGTTGTCTCCGCTTTAGACACTCACAGGCATGCATCACAAAATACTCCACATCACTTTGCATTCTGGGCCAATAGAACCTGTCTCTTATCAGCCCCAGAGTTCTTTCTGCCCCAAGATGTCCCATTTCTTTATGTAGCTCCCTGAAAACAGTGTCATGGTGTTCTTTGGGGAGCACAAACTGGTCTCGGCCATTGGCTCTCCTGTAGAGGACTCCCTCATCATTTACATGCAGTCTATTCCACTGTCTCAGCAGGATTTTGACATCAGGGGGTTCTGCTTTCAGAGCACAACCTTTTGGCAGATAGTCATTGGCTTTGAAGTGCAGGAAACGACCAATCAATCTTTCTCTTGACTTGTTCTGATTTCCTCTTGGGAGAGCAACTTTCCAGCAGACAGTGGTGTGGAGTCTAGCACTAGGCTGATGGCACTCTGGTTGACTATAGTGGTGTCCCAGAAGGCATTCTGTTTCTGTAACACTGTACTCTCCACAGCAGCCCTGATTACATCCTGCTTTACCTCTGCTGTACACTGGGCCATGTACTGGTTGATGTTAAGGGGTAACCTGGACAGGCCATCAGCATCTGCATTCTTCTTACCAGGTCGATACCTGATTGTGAAGTTGAAGTCAGCCAATTCGCCCACCCAACGATGGCCTGTTGCATTCAGTTTTGCTGTTGTCAGTACATATGTTAGGGGGTTGTTGTCTGTGTAAACAACAAAATGTGGCGCATAGTAAAGGTAATCTCTGAAGCGTTCACAGATTGACCATTTTAAGGCCAAGAATTCCAACTTCCCGGAATGCATGTGATAATTTTTCTCAGGGGGTGTTAATGTCCGTGAACCATATGCAATCACCTTCATCTTGCCTTCTTTTTGCTGGTATAACACAGCTCCCAGGCCCTCTTGTGAGGCATCACAGTGGAGTATGAATGGCTCAGCAAAATCAGGATAACCTAGAATGGGGGGTTCTGTTAGACAGCCAATCAGCTTGCTGAAAGCATCCTGGTGGCTCTGAGTCCAACTGATGGGTGTAGTGGGTGGTGGCCTGCCCCTGTGCATCGTACTAACCCTTTTTGCCTTTGTTTTTGACACAAGTGATGGAGTTCTGTCTCGAGGCAGGGCCAGCAGCTGATAAAGCGGTTTTGCCACTTTAGAGAAGTCTGGAATGTAGGCCCTGTAGTAGGAGAAGAAGCCAAGGACTCTGCTCAACTCCCCTACTGTGGCTGGTGGTTTGTCTTTAAGAGCTTGAACTGGAGCAATCTCAGCCGGATCCATGGTATACCCCTCTGCTGATACCACACTGCCAAGAAAACGTACTTTCTGCTGAAAGACATCACATTTCTGTGGACTGAGTTTGACACTATGTTTTTGGTATCTCTGCAGGACAGCACGGGCGTGGTCCACATGGCTGCTGAATGAGGGTGAGTGGACTAGGTTGTCATCTAGGTATGGTTGGCAGATGACATCACAAAGACCCTTCAGGCAGTCCTCCATACTCCTTTGGAACTCTGCTGGGGCTGAGCTGAGGCCAAAGGGTATGCGGTTCCACTGATACAAGCCCCAAGGTGTTATGAAGGCTGTTAGGGGCCGGCTCTCTGGGTCCAGAAACCCCTGGTGATATGCTTTACCCTGGTCGAGAACTGAAAACCAGGAGCTGCCTTGCAGGGAGTTGAGCATGTCCAGGATCCTGGGAATCGGATACCTGTCTGGCACTGACTTCCTGTTGAGTTCCCTGTAATCACAGCACAACCGTAATTCACCTGACTTCTTCCGGACGCAGACGACTGGGGAGGAGTAGGGTGACCTTGACTCTGAAATCCACCCACGGTTCAGGAGGTCTTGGAGGTAGTACTCTTTTACCTCTTGGTGCAGGGGTTTTGGCATGGATATGTATGTTTTTCAGACAGGTGTAGTGTCATGCAGTGTGATGTGCATGCTCAAGCTGGGAATGCATCCCACGTCCTTGTCATAAGCAAAAGCATGACACTCCTCTCTTAAAAGCTGCCTCACAACCTGCTGCTGGTCCTCACTGAGATGGTTTAATTTCACAGGAGGATCCCAATGAGATGGCTTATGGCTGTGCTGTGGGTCGCTAGTTACCTCATTTCGCTGGACAGGATGCTGCGCGGTGTGTTGTTCAGTTGTCTCTGTCTCTGGTGCCTTGTCAGGGGACTCTGCTGTGATGGGGTATGCTGCCTTTATTTCTTCGAGGTGTCCCAGAATAGTGCAAGGTTTTAAGGTAACATCAAGCTTGGTGGTGTTAGCGACTGAGACTGGGATGTACATGGATCTTCCCACTGTGACAGTGATCAGTCCCTCTTGGATGATCAGGCCCTCCAGCAGCTGTGATGGAACATCAGGAACAAACAACAGGCTCTCTCCTGCAAACTGTGCTCCAACATGTGCACGAACAAACGTGGTGGTTATCTGTTCAGCAGCCAGGTGTATTCCCCCCCTTGCCTGTCTGAACTGTCCCCACACTGTGGTTTGGGTCTGGTGTCTGTAGTATTTTTAACATTGATTTGGCTTTTTTTCACCGACACAGAAGATTCTGCTCATTTCTGAATATTGTGTGTTTTAGGCTGCCACTTGCCCATTTGCCCACTATTTCTTCAATCACGTTGAATCCAATGATGGGTTGTTCTGCAACATTGGGGTCACTGGATACTAACATGGGAACAAAGACTGTCTTTCCAGGGTGTGCATCACAGTCCAGGTAAAACTCTATTTCAACCCATCCATCATATGGGATTCACTCCCATTAGCAGCTAAGGCTACCAGTGGTTCTGCCCCCAAAAGCTCAGAAAGGTGCCTGACAGCGCTGTGTGGGAGGTGTTGTTTGGGCCAATCATTGTTGATGAGGCTCGCCTGAGCTCCAGTGTCCCATAGAGCCTCAGCTTGTATGTTGTCCAAATGGCACTGGACCCAGGCATCGTCTTCCAATGAGACTAATGAGCTTGGTTTGGCATTGTGAGGGCACATAACCACTTGGTGGGTCGCTGCTGCTCGGCTGTGGGATGCCATGGAGGCTGTCTGTGTGGTCACTTGAGGGTCCAAGTGAAGATGGGGTGTTTTGCAGGGACACAGACTTTATTTGGGGCCCAGAGAATGAGTGGGCTACTGTCGGTCTGCTGTTGTCTGGTTGAGAGATGGCAGAGTGTGGGGCTGTGTTGTCACTTGGTGGTTCCTGTACAGGAGAGGGGGCGTTCTGGAGGGGCACATAGGTTGCTTGGGACCTGGAGAGTGGGTGGACTACTGTGGGTCCTGGCTCAGCAGCCCCCTCTCGTTTCCCTGAGAGAACCTGTTCTGCCTGCAACCACGGGAAAGGTGGCCTGCCTGCCGACAGCGATAACAGTGTTTACATGTGTCACCAACTTCAGCCTCTCTGCATACTTGACATCCTTAACCCATCTTGCAGCTGACAGTGTCCGGGTGGTTGTACCAGGCCTGGACTTTGTTGCCTCTAATGTCTCATTGAACTATTCTTCACCTCAAGAACATCAGCCTTGAGACCCTCAATCAACTTAACAGTCTCTGAGTCTAGCCCTTTACTCTGTCCTTGTTTTTTCTTTGTGGTGGCTTCCACACCCCCTGTCAACTGTGTTTCATCATTTGCATCTCTTCCACTATTCTGAGGTGACTGAATGTTGTTGGGTGGCTGCCCTGTGTTCATCTCATTTACCCTGGGGTGGTTTTGACTGTAAGGTTTCTCCTAAACTTGTTTTGCCGCTCTAGCTCAAGACTAGCAGCCTCCTTTATCTTTTCTATCAGGACTTCATCTGTAACTTTGAGGTTGCTAAGGTGAGGTTTCAACTGAAACTTCACTGCCTCACTCAGCAAACCAGTCTCTAGTGAGCGCAAGAACTTGCGGTGGATTAAGTCTGAGCTGAACTGTTCCCCTTCTGCATCATCACCAGACTTCCAGAGCAGTTTTTCTCTGACCTCTATTGCCCCGAACAGAAAGTCTTGCGCTGATTCTTTGGGATCTTGATATATGTTCATGAGTCTGTGCAGCAAGTCGGATGATGAGTCCACTTTATAATGTCCTCTAAGTATGGTTCTTAGTATGGGAAGTGTGAGGTCTCGCTTGACTTCCAGCAGGTCTCAGAGGTGAAGGCCAGGGCTTACTGCTTTAATCACAGCCTCGATGATTTCAGTCTCTGAGTAGCCTTTCTTAAGCCCAGACTCAATTTGGTTGGTCAGACTCATGAAAGATAATTTGTCCTTTTGCCCAGCCTCCCCTATCTGACCCCAGATCCGGAAGTCTTTCTCAAAGTCACTTCTGGTGCTGTGGGAGGGGGAGGATGACTGATTTCTCCCTCTCTTACAGATGTTGTGCTGCTGAGCTGGGACCCCAATGCTTCAATCTTGTCCTCTAAGACACGTTGTGCCTCTGTCTGAGCCTGCTGAAGCTGTATATACTCTTGTTGCAGTCTTTGTATTTCACTAGGCTCAGTTTGAGTTTTTGGATCATCAGTAACATTCTCTTGCAATGACTGTGTAAATGACTGGAGATCACGAATGAACTGCTGGAACACATGAGATTCCACACTCTTTTCGATTTCGTCCAAAGTGGTATCAGCTAGCCGAATCAGGGCCCAACGGGACTGTCCTCTGAATCCCTCCCCTGCTGGCTCACTGCACTTGAGATGCTGGCACACCTTAATGAGCTGTGGTTCTCAAGTGTCCACAACACTGCACTGATCTCATCCTGGAGCTGCTCATCTTGTGTTGTGTTGGTACTGGTTCCTCGAGGTTCATCTCTAATAGAGGGGCCCGTGTCTTCCTTGTCCTTACGGCTGCGTCCTGGCTGGGCTCGCCAAGTTTGTTACACTCGTACAATGACGACGACGTCCCACCTGGGGTGCCAGTGACTTTATTGTACGGTTCACAATGTAAAACTGTCAAACAGAAAATAGAAGCAACCTTCAGGTGAGTATCAGCTTTCTGTGCTTTTACATTTACTCTGATGGACTACCCAGCAGTGGGGAATAAGTTTCAATTACACTAGAAGTCTTTCAGAAAGCGCTGTAACTAGGTTTAAGGATATGATGCCTTCTTTATGTTCTCTAATGCCATATACCAACACAGTGCAGAGTAGCTACCTAAACTCGTAAGTGAGATAGAGTATCTCGTCAATAGTTTTACATCCTCATTGAAGACAACTTTGGATGCTGTAGCTCCTCTGAAAAAGAGAGCTTTAAATCAGAAGTGCCTGACTCCGTGGTATAACTCACAAACTCGTAGCTTAAAGCAGATAACCCGTAAGTTGGAGAGGAAAATGGCGACTCACTAATTTAGAAGATCTTCACTTAGCCTGGAAAAAGAGTCTGTTGCTCTATAAAAAAAGCCCTCCGTAAAGCTAGGACATCTTTCTACTCATCACTAATTGAAGAAAATAAGAACAACCCCAGGTTTCTTTTCAGCACTGTAGCCAGCTGAGCAAAGAGTCAGAGCTCTATGAGCTGAGTATTCCATTAACTTAACTAGTAATGACTTCATGACTTTCTTTGCTAACAAAATTTTAACTATTAGAGAAAAAAGTACTCATAACCATCCCAAAGACGTATCGTTATCTTTGGCTGCTTTCAGTGATGCCGGTATTTGGTTAGACTCTTTCTCTTCGATTGTTCTGTCTGAGTTATTTCATTAGTTACTTCATCCAAACCATCACATGTCTATTAGACCCCATTCCTACCAGGCTGCTCAAGGAAGCCCTACCATTATTTAATGCTTCGATCTTAAATATGATCAATCTATCTTGTTAGTTGGCTATGTACCACAGGCTTTTAAAGTGGCAGTATTAAACCATTACTTAAAAAGCCATCCTTGGACCCAGCTATCTTAGCTAATTATAGGCCAATCTCCAACCTTCCTTTTCTCTCTCAAAAATTCTTGAAAGGGTAGTGTAAAACAGCTAACCTGATCATCTGCAGAGGAATGGTCTATTTGAAGAGTTTCAGTCAGGTTTTAGAATTCATCATAGTACAGAAACAGCATTAGTGAAGGTTACAAATGATCTTCTTATGGCCTTGGACAGTGTACTCATCTCTGTGCTTGTTCTGTTAGACCTCAGTGCTGCTTTTGATACTGTTGACCATAAAATTTTATTACAGAGATTAGAGCATGCCATAGTGTATTAAAGGCACTGCGCTGCGGTGGTTTGATCATATTGTCTAATAGATTACAATTTGTTCATGTAAATGGGAATCTTCTTCACAGACTAAGTTAATTATGGAGTTCCACAAGGGTCTGTGCTAGGACCAATTTTATTCACTTAATACATGCTTCCCTTAGGCAGTATATTAGAACGGTATCTGCTTAAATTTTCATTGTTACGCAGAAAGACTCTGTAGTTTTCTCTGGGCCCCTCCCCAATCGGACCGGAGTGACATGTTTAGCCGCATGTTCTCCTTGAATTGCTGGCTGTCTGAGTGGTGTCCAAAAAATGAGGTGGGCTTCATAGATATTGGCAAAGCTTCTGGGGAAAACCTGGTCTTGTTAGGAGAGACGGCATCCATCCCACTTTGGATGGAGCAGCTCTCATTCTAGAAATCTGGCCAATTTTCTTAAATCCTCCAAACCGTGACTATCCAGGGTTGGGACCAGGAAGCAGAGTTGTAGTCTTACACACCTCTCTGCAGCTCTCTCCCCCTGCCATCCCCTCATTACCCCATCTCCGTAGAGACGGTGCCTGCTCCCAGACTACCAATAACCAGCAAAAATCTATTTAAGCATAAAAATTCAAAAAGAAAAAATAATATAGCACCTTCAACTGCACCACAGACTAAAACAGTTAAATGTGGTCTATTAAACATTAGGTCTCTCTCTTCTAAGGTCCCTGTTGGTAAATGAGTATAATAATTGATCACATATTGATTTATTCTGCCTTACAGAAACCTGGTTACAGCAGGATGAATATGTTAGTTTAAATGAGTCAACACCCCCGAGTCACACTAACTGTCAGAATGCTCGTAGCACGGGCCGGGGCGGAGGATTAGCAGCAATCTTCCATTCCAGCTTATTAATTAATCAAAAACCCAGACAAAAGCTTTAATTCATTTGAAAGCTTGACTCTTAGTCTTGTCCATCCAAATTGGAAGTCCCAAAAACCAGTTTTATTTGTGATTATCTATCTCCACCTGGTCGTTACTGTGAGTTTCTCTGTGAATTTTCAGACCTTTTGTCTGACTTAGTGCTTAGGTCAAGATAAGATAATTATAGTGGGCGATTTTAACATCCACACAGATGCTGAGAATGACAGCCTCAACACTGCATTTAATCTATTATTAGACTCTATTGGCTTTGCTCAAAAAGTAAATGAGTCCACCCACCACTTTAATCATATCTTAGATCTTGTTCTGACTTATGGTATGGAATAGAAGACTTAACAGTATTCCCTGAAAACTCCCTTCTGTCTGATCATTTCTTAATAACATTTACATTTACTCTGATGGACTACCCAGCAGTGGGGAATAAGTTTCATTACACTAGAAGTCTTTCAGAAAGCGCTGTAACTAGGTTTAAGGATATGATTCCTTCTTTATGTTCTCTAATGCCATATACCAACACAGTGCAGAGTAGCTACCTAAACTCTGTAAGTAAGATAGAGTATCTCGTCAATAGTTTTACATCCTCATTGAAGACAACTTTGGATGCTGTAGCTCCTCTAAAAAAGAGAGCTTTAAATCAGAAGTGCCTGACTCCGTGGTATAACTCACAAACTCGTAGCTTAAAGCAGATAACCCGTAAGTTGGAGAGGAAATGGCGTCTCACTAATTTAGAAGACCTTCACTTAGCCTGGAAAAAGAGTCTGTTGCTCTATAAAAAAGCCCTCCGTAAAGCTAGGACATCTTTCTACTCATCACTAATTGAAGAAAATAAGAACAACCCCAGGTTTCTTTTCAGCACTGTAGCCAGGCTGACAAAGAGTCAGAGCTCTATTGAGCTGAGTATTCCATTAACTTTAACTAGTAATGACTTCATGACTTTCTTTGCTAACAAAATTTTAAACTATTAGAGAAAAATTACTCATAACCATCCCAAAGACGTATCGTTATCTTGGCTGCTTCAGTGATGCCTGTATTTGGTTAGACTCTTTCTCTCCGATTGTTCTGTCTGAGTTATTTTCATTAGTTACTTCATCCAACCATCAACATGTTTATTAGACCCCATTCCTACCAGGCTGCTCAAGGAAGCCCTACCATTATTTAATGCTTCGATCTTAAATATGATCAATCTATCTTTGTTAGTTGGCTATGTACCACAGGCTTTTAAGGTGGCAGTAATTAAACCATTACTTAAAAAGCCATCACTTGACCCAGCTATCTTAGCTAATTATAGGCCAATCTCCAACCTTCCTTTTCTCTCAAAATTCTTGAAAGGGTAGTTGTAAAAACAGCTAACTGATCATCTGCAGAGGAATGGTCTATTTGAAGAGTTTCAGTCAGGTTTTAGAATTCATCATAGTACAGAACAGCATTAGTGAAGGTTCCAAATGATCTTCTTATGGCCTCGGACAGTGGACTCATCTCTGTGCTTGTTCTGTTAGACCTCAGTGCTGCTTTTGATACTGGTGGACCATAAAATTGTTATTACAGAGATTAGAGCATGCCATAGGTATTAAAGGCACTGCGCTGCGGTGGTTTGAATCATATTTGTCTAATAGATTACAATTTGTTCATGTAATGGGAATCTTCTTCACAGACTAAAGTTAATTATGGAGTTCCACAAGGTTCTGTGCTAGGACCAATTTTATTCACTTTATACATGCTTCCCTTAGGCAGTATTATTAGACGGTATTGCTTAAATTTTCATTGTTACGCAGATGATACCCAAGCTTTATCTATCCATGAAGCCAGAGGACACACACCAATTAGCTAAACTGCAGGATTGTCTTACAGACATAAAGACATGGATGACCTCTAATTTCCTGCTTTAAACTCAGATAAAACTGAAGTTATTGTACTTGGCCCCACAAATCTTAGAAACATGGGTGTCTACCAGATCCTTACTGTGGATGGCATTACCCTGACCTCTAGTAATACTGTGAGAAATCTTGGAGTCATTTTGATCAGGATAGGTCATTCAAAGCGCATATTAAACAAATATGTAGGGCGGCTTTTTGGCATTTACGCAATATCTCTAAAATCAGAAAGGTCTTGTCTCAGAGTGATGCTGAAAAGCTAATTCATGCATTTATTTCTCTAGGCTGGACTATTGTAATTCATATTATCAGGTTGTCCTAAAGTTCCCTAAAAAGCCTTCAGTTAATTCAAAATGCTGCAGCTAGAGTACTGACGGGGACTAGAAGGAGAGAGCATATCTCACCCATATTGGCCTCTCTTCATTGCTTCCTGTTAATTCTAGAATAGAATTTAAAATTCTCTTCTTACTTATAAGGTTTTGAATAATCAGTCCCATCTTATCTTAGGGACCTCGTAGTACCATATCACCCCATAGAGCGCTTCGCTCTCAGACTGCAGGCTTAGCTTGTAGTTCCTAGGGTTTGTAAGAGTAGAATGGGAGGCAGAGCCTTCAGCTTTCAGGCTCCTCTCCTGTGGAACCAGCTCCCAATTCAGATCAGGGAGACAGACACCCTCTCTACTTTTAAGATTAGGCTTAAAAACTTTCCTTTTTGCTAAAGCTTATAGTTAGGGCTGGATCAGGTGACCCTGAACCATCCCTTAGTATGCTGCTATAGACGTAGACTGCTGGGGGTTCCCATGATGCACTGTTTCTTTCTCTTTTTGCTCTGTATGCACCACTCTGCATTAATCATTAGTGATCGATCTCTGCTCCCCTCCACAGCATGTCTTTTCCTGGTTCTCTCCCTCAGCCCAACCAGTCCCAGCAGAAGACTGCGCCTCCCTGAGCCTGGTTCTGCTGGAGGTTTCTTCCTGTTAAAAGGGAGTTTTTCCTTCCCACTGTAGCCAAGTGCTTGCTCACAGGGGGTCATTTTGACCGTTGGGGTTTTACATAATTATTGTATGGCCTTGCCTTACAATATAAAGCGCCTTGGGGCAACTGTTTGTTGTGATTTGGCGCTATATAAAAAAATTGATTGATTGATTACTTGTAGTTCCTAGGGTTTGTAAGAGTAGAATGGGAGGCAGAGCCTTCAGCTTTCAGGCTCCTCGCCTGTGGAACCAGCTCCCAATTCAGATCAGGAGACAGACACCCTCTTACTTTTAAGATTAGGCTTTAAACTTTCCTTGTTGCTAAAGCTTATAGTTAGGGCTGGATCAGGTGACCCTGAACCATCCTTAGTTATGCTGCTATAGACGTAGACTGCTGGGGGGTTCCCATGATGCAGTTTCTTTCTCTTTTTGCTCTGTATGCACCACTCTGCATTTATCATTAGTGATCGATCTCTGCTCCCCTCCACAGCATGCCCAAACCAGTCCCAGCAGAAGACTGCCCCTCCCTGAGCCTGGTTCTGCTGGAGGTTTCTTCCTGTTAAAAGGGAGTTTTCCTTCCCACTGTAGCCAAGTGCTTGCTCACAAGGGGGTCGTTTTGACCGCTGGGGTTTTACATAATTATTGTATGGCCTTGCCTTACAATATAAAGCGCCTTGGGCAACTGTTTGTTGTGATTGGCGCTATATAAAAAAAAATTGAATTGAATTTATTTTTTTCAAAAACTATATGGATTTCATTCATATGTTTTTACGTCAGACATGCTTGAACCCTCGTGCGCATGCGTGAGTTTTTCCACGCCTGTCGGTGACGTCATTCGCCTGTGAGCACTCCTTGTGGGAGGAGTCGTCCAGCCCCTCATTGGAATTCCTTTGTCTGAGAAGTTGCTGAGAGACTGGCACTTTGTTTGATCAAAATTTTTTCTAAACCTGTGAGACACATCGAAGTGGACACGGTTCGAAAAATTAAGCTGGTTTTCAGTGAAAATTTTAACAGCTGATGAGAGATTTTGAGGTGATACTGTCGCTTTAAGGACTTCCCACGGAGCGAGACGTCGCGCAGCGCTCTCAGGTGCCCTCGTCAGCCTGTTTCAAGCTGAAAACCTCCACATTTCAGGCTCTATTGATCCAGGACGTTGTGAGGAGAACAGAGACGTTCAGAGAAGTCGGTTTCAGCATTTTATCCGATATTCCACTGTTAAAGGAGATTTTTTAATGAAAGACGTGCGGACGGGTCCGCGCGTCGGGACGCAGCCGACGCGGTGCGGCGGCACAGGAAAAACACCTCCGTGTTGATAACCATTTGTTAAAATCCAGGCGGCTTTTGATGGCTTTCAGTGGAGTGAGTATATGAGAAATTGTTTATCAGCTGGACATGTTCCAACTTGTCCTTAAGGCTTCCAACAGAGGTGTTTTTCCTGTGGCGGAGCGTCGCGGCGGCTGTGAGCCGACGCTGCAATCCGCCCGCACGTCTTTCATTAAAAAAAATCTCCTTTAACAGTGGAATATATGGATAAAATGCTGAAACCGACTTCATCTGAAACTTCTGTTCTCTCACAACGTCCTGGATCAATAGAGCCTGAAATGTGGAGGTTTTCAGCTTGAAACAGGCTGACGACGGCGCCTGAGAGCGCTGTGCGACGTCTCGCACCGTGGGAAGTCCTTAAAGCGACAGTATCACCTCAAAATCTCTCATCAGCCGTTAAAATTTTCACTGAAACCAGCTTAATTTTCGAACCGTGTCCACTTCAATGTGTCTCACAGGTTTAGAAAAAATTTTGATCAAACAAAGCGCCAGTCTCTCAGCAACTTCTCAGACAAAGGAATTCCAACGAGGGGCTGGACAACTCCTCCCACAAGGAGTGCCCACAGGTGAATGACGTCACCGACAGGCGTGGAAAAACTCACGCATGTGCACGAGAGTTCAAGCATGTCTGACGTAAAAACATATGAATGAAATCCATATAGTTTTTGAAAAAAATAAAAAGGACCTATACTTTATTGATAGACCTCGTAATTTGAACAATTTGAACTAATAACATGTCCAGGGTGCCACACAAGCATCATGATATGGGCATGTTTCTCCTACTACGTATAATGAAATGTGATAAAGCTTTAATTCACAAGGGGCATGTGTCCATATAGCACCCCCCCCCCCCCCTTCCCCGGGCAGTGCCATCTTTTTCAACAGTTCCAAGGAAAAGAGTGTATGCAGCCAAAGAGGAAAAAGCACCACACCCAGCTTATTTTTATGTTTGGCTACTCCAAGCGCTTTAAGTTGAAAACCTCTCAACTTTTCAGACAGCCGCTGGTATCATGCAGTGACTTTTCAGGAAATCAGTCAGATGGGACAAGACTATCACCCTGACAACCAAAAAAAAATAGAGAAGTTTGTTTTGGCCATCCATCTACCCTGATCTCAGGGACAGCTTTCTCCCCAGAGCTATCACTGCACTGAACAATAACAAATCACTCTAATCCTCACCTTTCAAGTTTCTTGTGCAATATCTGTAAACCATGTGCAATATGATTCCACAGTTGTATATAATTCTCATTTTACATTTTACTTGGTCCACATTTTATTTTATTTAATTTCATTTTACCTTATGTTTATATTAGTTGTACATATACTCTAAATAATTTACCGTTAAATTTCACTATCTTTTATTTGGCTAAAAAGTACTCGCACCACGGGAAAGCACCTTTTTGGAGTTGTACTCAATCTCGTAATGCAAATTACAATGACAATAAAGGCGATTCTGATCTGTACAACATATTACACAAAACTCAGAAACAGTTACAACAGAAACAGAAAAGTTCGATATTGTACACATAATAAACTTGTTAGTTGTGCATTGCTCAAAACTTACAAGTAATGTTGCTTTGTTTATTTTAATAAAATCATGAAAGGACTAAACGTTTCCCAGTTCCTGATCAGCAATTTTCTGCTGGGGGTGGGGTGCTATACACAGTTGGGCACAAGCCTCAACATACTGACGATATGCGTAGTGTTCTAATGACTTAGATCTACGGTCATTCATTTCCTATATCCACTTACTCCAATCAAGAGTCACAGTGGGATGGAGCCAATCCCAGTGTCGCCAACCGAAGGGTCACCTCTAAAAATTGGTCCGCCTTGCCTTCACTGGGCATGCATCATTTCGGAGCATCGGCAGCTCCGAAATGACTTCCTGATGTCTTCCTTGGTCTACCAGTAATGTTTGCCTTTAACAACCTTCCCAGGTTGTTTGTATTTGGCCCAGAGTTTAGACACAGCTGACTGTGAACAACCAACATCTTTTGCAACATTGCGTGATGATTTACCCTCTTTTAAGAGTTTGATAATCCTCTCCTTTGTTTCAATTGACATCTCTCATGTTGGAGCCATGATTCCTGTCAGTCCACTTGGTGCAACAGCTCTCCAAGGTGTGATCACTCCTTTTTAGATGCAGACTAACAAGCAGATCTGATTTGATGCAGGTGTTAGTTTTGGGGATGAAAATTTACAGGGTGATTCCATAATTTATTCCTCAGAATTGAGTGAGTCCATATTTTTTCCCTCTGCTTGGTCTAAAAAAGTAACCGTTACTGACTGCTACAATTTTTTTTTGCTGATTTCTTATAGTGTTTTTTTTAAAGCCAGAAAGATGCTATTTGAAATGACTTTGAGTTATGAGTTTTGTGTTATGTCTGTGATCTGCTTTTTTTCTACAAAATTAAACAACTGAATGAACATCCTCTGAGGCCGGTGATTCCATAATTATTGCCAGGGGTTGTATGGTGTTGGGCCTATATATCGCATACCAGGTATCATGGATCAGTTTGGATATGACAAAATACTTGAAGAGGTCATGTTGCCTTATGCTGAAGAGGACATGCCCTTGAAGTGGGTGTTTCAACAAGACAGTGACCCCAAGCACACTAGTAAACGAGCAAAATCTTGGTTCCAAGTCAACAAAATTAATGCCTCGCGGATGTGAAGAAATCATGAAAAACTGTGGTTATACAACTAAATACTATTTTTTTCACATAAATACTAGTTTATTCATGACTGCTAAAAAAGCAGTTTGAACATAGCAGTTTTTGAGTTTGTAGTGTCAACAGCAGATGCTACTATTATTGTGAACACCCCCTTTTCTACTTTTTTTTTACTAATAGCCCAATTTCATAGCCTTAAGAGTGTGCATATCATGAATGCTTGGTCTTGTTGGATTTGTGAGAATCTACTAGCTTGTTTCCCATGTAACAATAAGAAATATTCTCACAACCTGGATTAATCTTTTTAGTCACATAGCACTATTATTCTGAACACTACTGTATATGTATATTTTGCCTGTTGAAATAAGCTACCTACAGGTTAAAAATACTTATCGTTTTATAGTGAGTAGATTTTATACATTACTATATTCGGATGAACAATTTATACATTTACTTGCCCATCAAAATAAGCGAACTTCGTCAAGAATTTTTCAGTGCACACGTGCAGTTACACGACGTGCCTCATCTCGACAGAACACCGGATCAATGCTTCATTGGTTTAGTGTTGCCAGATAGGAAATATGCAACTATCGTACCAAAACCTCAAAATTATCGTATTTTGGGAGAAATTATCGTACACAAACAAAACGCATACAACTTAGCTAGCGGGGTTTTTTTAATTTTTATTTCCAATGGTGACGGGGGTGGGCTAAGCTACGTATGTGTGCATGTGCAGCCAAAACAGTCTACATTACAGGTCAGTTGTCTTGGGCCCAGGGCCGAGAATTGGAACTCATTACTTTGTATGGAGAGGGGGTGGGCTTTCAAATGACTTTGTCCCCGGGCCGGCCAAAGCTAGCAGCAGCCCTGTGTGTGGTGTATCTTTGATGCCGTCTGAGTGCAACACCTGCGAAATGATTCTTGGGTGTCAGAGAGAAATGCGTGTTTGGGCAACCAACTGAAATTATCGTACATTTTGGATTTTTTTCACATTATTGATCGTACAGAGGGCAAAACTATCGTACAAATATGATAATTATCGTACATCTGGCAACACTGCATTGGTTCAAAGCAAAGCCATGCCCCGCTTTACTTGGGGAGTGTCTGCCAATGTTCTCATGAAGACAGGGAGGAGAAAGACCATGGCTCATGGAAAGCAGTAAACAGAGTGGAGAGGAAGGAAAATTCAGTCCCTTCCTCTGCAGTCCATGCAGACATTGCTGCTGCTTTGATTAGCACAGAATGGGATGTTGCTTTGACAGTGAGACTATCATATTTCAGCCCCAAAACACTCGTGACACCACGTGCGCATGCATGTGTGTGGTTAAATTTTCCAAATGACGGAAATCCGTCATGGTGACGGAGAACTTTAACCCATGTCATAAGGTGTTGTGAGTAGAATTTTGAGAAAAAAAAATTAATTTAATTCATTTTGGAATAAGGCTATAAACAAAATGTGGAAAAAGTGAAGCGCTGTGTATGTATATACACACACACACACCAGAGGTGGGATGAAGTCACTGTCAAGTCATTCTTAAGTTGTGAATCGCAAGTCTCAAGTCAGATTGGTGGTCATTATGACTTGAGACTTGCCGATTCATGACTTGTTGATGACTTTGTCCCACACACACACACACACACATTTTTAAAAATAGTTTTACATGTAAATAATTTAAAGATTCTAATTGCCTAGTAACATGAGTTGTGTTGTTGAGGTGTACGAGTATGTACATAAACTTCTGAACACTACTGTTTTCCTGCCATGATACAGTTTTCTTAATCCAGCAGTACTGTTCTAAATGCAACGTGTTAGAGAACATAAAGACCACTGAGCTAATGGGAACAGAAACTTTATTTGTTTTACAATAATTATCTCGGTTACATTCGTATATAAATTTTAGGATTGTTTTTTTTTTTTAAACAGAATGACAGTGATGTTTATAAGATTGCATAACTAGAAAAATTAAATGAAAACATGCATCCAAAGATGAACAGCATTAAAAAGAACATCATTATATAACAAGTAGGAATTCAGTTAACTGAACTGTGTGTTGCTGTTGCTCATCAGCCAAAAAAGGAATATGAGGGAAATCCTCTTAACACAGCAAAAGAGAGTAAGCTCACGGGCTAAACCCACATCATTAATGATATTCAGCACTGGATTTGAACAAATTTAACAAACAACATACAACTTTGTATTCACTGATTCCGTCATTAACATGAGGCACCACAAACACAGAATAATAAAAGAGCACAGCTCAGTAACTGCTGAAATGGAAACAGGAAAGACAACCTCTTAAAAGGTAGTGGAAAGTGCACTTAGTGGGTCGGTCCAGCACAGGCTCCGTCCACTCGCCTGCCAGGTGTGCTAAACATCCCCTCAAAAATAATGGCTTGACAACATGAAACCTTAAAAAAACACTTTACAGCTGAAGCAAACTGTTTAGATCAGTAATCACATGACACAAGGCTACAGACTGGCTCACTTTTAACATTACTCAGTTTGAGGACAGGTCTGAGTCTCAGCTGGACAGAGCAAATGAAAAACAAACAAGCATCTGCCCAGTTACCTGCACTATCCACTGGAATGTGCACACTCGCTCAGCAGGACACCTGCCTGTGCAGACATCGCCACCTTTTGGTAAATGTGAAAAGAGCTGTATAATGGGTGGTTCATAAATGCATATTTTTAAAGTTGGGATCCTTTTTATATAAATTACAAAAAAAAAAAAAAAAAAAAAAACCTTAAATGTGCATCTGCACAAAACTGATCAGTCTGTGTCAAAAGCTAAAAATCAGTTATGTTGGTAAAACCTACTGAGTGAAAATGACAGCACACCAGGATCAACGCTGCATAACGTCACATAACAGGCTCTCCGCTTCGAGTGATCAGTTATTGCATCACTTCCTGTACACGCGAGAGGCCAAGTGCAGGGACTGAGAGCACAGCCAGTCGGACCATCGGCTTTTACAGCATTTTGAATACACAAGGTGAATGATTCATCTCCACAATGACGGAGGAAGCCCTGAACTCAAGATCGTGTGCTTGGCATATTTAAAAAAAATAGGAAAAAAGAAAGAAAAAGAAGAGGCAACGATGATGTTAATGAGTAAACAGCGGTGACGGTACAGGAGAAGGTTTGTTGAAATGAAGATGGGTGAAGACATGAGGTTAGAAAACAGCGTAACCATCTTGATAGAGGTGTTGATAGTCGTCCTGCTCCTCACACCTCTGGGACAGAGTGGTCCATGGATGACCGCAGGAGACCGGTGGACATTCTGGAAAAACAATTACACACAAACTTGTTATTGGAGAGCAACAATACAAGATCCCAGGTCAGTCAGACTTCACTCATTTCACTGAGGCAAGGTTAAAAACTTCATGAATTTACATGCAGGGGGTGGTCTTGGATCAGATTTATTAAATAATCACTTTGTTAGTGAATGATCAGCAGTAAGGTTTGTTATCTCCTGCATCACCCTGGTCAGTATACAATCCTGTCAAAATTATTAACACCAATATTAGACTGCAAGTACAGACCTTCACATATGTTAGGAAATACATGCAAATTAACCATTTTTTTTTATAATCAGGATACTTAATAAAATCTATAAATTTACTCAAAAACAATAACCGTTTTATTACGTCCACTAAGGACGTAATAAAATCATTGGTGCTTATTTGTCTGTCTGTCTTTCTGTTTGCAGAATTACATCAAAACTACTGCATGGATTTTGACGAAACATTCACCACAAATAGGTATTACGCCATGGAAGATTCCATTAAATGTTGGAGGTGATCCAGATCCAGATTCTGGATCAAGTTTTACTTTATATAGGCCATGAAGAACTACGGTTAGCAGGATTACGTCAAAACTACTGTACCGAATTTGACGAAATTTTCAACAAGGATAGATAATAGGCTATGGAAAATTCCATTAAATTTTGAAGATGATCCAGATCTGGATTAGGTTTCACTTTATATAGGTTTTGAAGGATTACTGTTAGCAGGATTATGTCAAAACTACTACACAGATTTAGACAAATCCAGATCCAGATTCTGGATCAAGTTTCACTTTATATAGGCTTTGAAGCATTACATCAAAACTATTTCACAGATTCTCACCAAATATTCACATTAGGCCAGGGAAGACCCCATTAAATTTTGGAAGTGATCCGGATCCAGATTGTGGATCAAGACTTCCCTTTCCCTTTTTTGAACAGCCACAGTAATTAAGCAATCAACACCAAACTTGGCATGGTGACTGGGGGCACCAAAGGGGACATGGAAGACTCCCCTGAACTTTGGAGGGGATCCAGATCCAAATCCGGATTCTGGATCAAGATTCATATTATATAGTCTCTGAAGGATTATGTCAAAACTACTTCAAAGATTCTCACCAAATTTGCACCACAGATCTATATTAGAGCATGGAAGACTCCACTGAATTTTGGAGGTGATCCAGATCCGGATTCTGGATCAAGATGTCCTTTTATATAGGCTTTGAAGGATTACTTCAAAACTACTTCATGGATTCTCACCAAATTTGCACCACACATTGACGGATCCTGGATCCAGATTGGCTGAAGTCAGAAATCTCTGATTGCTCCTGTTTAGTCATGGAATCACTTTAGGTTACAATTCAAAACAAAGGAAGTAAAAAAAATTCTGTGAGGGTTTTTTATAAACATCCAAACAATTTGCTTCAACCCTTTCTTGATAGACTGATAAAATCCACAAAGAATGAAAAAAAATGAAAATTGAAATGAAAAGAATGAAAATTATAGTCTCCCATGAAAAAACAGCTTTTTTCATGGAAGACTATAATTTGGACTTGATTAAGTATGACTCATTTACAAATTCAACACATTATCATCTTACTTTTTCAACCACACATATTGCAACCAACTAGAATAACTCGTCATTCTGCTACACACTGATAATATATTTTTTAAATTCACTTGAATTCTCTACACAAAGTGGAAATATTCTCTATGCTCTAACAGACCATCTTCCAAATTTCCTTTGTATTGACTTAATTCATATTCAATTTCATAACAAAGAGGTCTTCCAAAGAGATTTTTCTAAGCTCAATGAACAAGCCTTAAATTTTGATTTTCAACAACTGAAATGGACTGCATTTATAAAGCACTTTTCCATCTGTATCAGACGCTCAAAGCACTTTACAATTATGCCTCACATTCACCCCGATGTCAGGGTGCTGCCATACAAGGCGCTCACTACACACCGGGAGCAATAGGGGATTAAAGACCTTGCCCAAGGGCCCTTAGTGATTTTCCAGTCAGGCGGGGATTTGAACCCAGGATTTTCTGGTCTCAAGCCCAACACCTTAACCACTAGACCATCACCTCCCCTAGGTGGTCACTCCACCTAGGGGAGGTGGTCACTCCAGTTTTGTGGTATGAATAATGTCAATGAAATTTTCTCCAGTTTTTTCAGCAAATCTAGTGAGGTTATGCTCATGTTCCTCTGAAAAATATATCAAGGAAGGAAGTCAAATTTAAATCTAAACCCTGGATTTCTTCAGGCCTTAAAACCTCAATTAATCATAAGAACAGAAAATTTATGAAATTTAGAAATCAGTATCTTTTTTTCAAAATTGAAAATTTATAGAAACAAGCTAAATCACCTAATGAATATCCGTAAAAAGAAATATTAAAATGATTTTATGTTTAATAAATTCAATATTAAGAATATATGGAAATGTATTAGGAAAATCATAATTAAGACCCATTTGGCTGCCTCAAAAATTATCTCTTCTAATAAGGTTCTTACAGATGCATATGCATTAGCAAATGAGATCAATACATTTTTTGCAAATGTGGGAAAAAGTACATCAGCATCTCGATATCAAAAGCTAGTGTTTCATTCTCTGAATTCTTACCACCTTCTGCAAGTAATAGTTTTCTAATTCTAAACAACCACGGAAGAAATACAAAATAGAATTTTGGGGCCTAGGTTGGGAAAAGCTTGCGGACCATTTAGTATTTCTGTCCCACTACTTAAATTGTTGAATGTAGAATTTTATTTGAAAGCCAAATTAAAGCAACATTAAAGCCATATTACATACGGAGAAAAAAACCCCCAAACAAACCAGAATGACTGTGTGTACTGGAGTAAGTCATGAAGTGAACACAGGTGAAGTGACCTTCAGGCGGGCACCTGAAGTTATGACACTTGTTTCGTTACATATACCTCTGAATCTGTGTGCATTTTCAGATGCTATATGGCTAATTTTATTTTTACCAGCTACACCAGGACTCGCAAAAGTTAAAGAGGTGGAAGTAATGATTCACAATCTGGTATGTAATTTTTTCAGAGAGTGTTGATAGGAGTACGATCATGCCCTTTAAATATGATACATTGTTTAGGTGACACAGCAGACGCTGCAGCAAAGTGAAATCCTCATAAGCACCAAAATGATTAACTTATGAATAAACAATGCTGAAAGAATGTGCACTCCCACCTTTTAATCATGTGCTCGTAGACAAATTTGGGCATGATGGTGATGGTCATGGCGGTGGAAGAAGTGGCCAGAATGTCCTTAATCTGAGAATCCTAGAAACACACACAAATGTTCACAAATTCAACAACATTAACTCAAACTATAAGTCAACCAGCAGTCATTATGTCTGTGTATACTTATGTTATAACTTGTGTTTTCATCTGCGTTGGTCTGTTGGCAGGATAACTCAAAAAGTAATCAATGGAATTCAATGAAATTTGGTGATTGGTGAGCAGGTGCGCTGGGAAACAAATTATTCAATTTTGGTGAAGATCCAGAACATATTATGGAACTGTGATCCTAAAGAGTGTTTGGCACATAGTAACATTTAACTCAAAAAGTTGAGAGATGGTGTTGATGAAACCGAGTGAGCAGATTGATAATGTACTAGAAAATGAGGGATTTTAATTTGGAACACATTTGGCTTTGGCAGAAGTATGTGCTTATATATATATACGATTTTTTTTTTTTTATTGTAAAAGCACTTTGAAATGCATTATTTGTACTAGAAAGTGCTACACAAAAAAGGTTTATTATCATCATGATTAATCCGCAAAATGCATTGTGATATGTGGATAAATCACGTTTTTCAAAGTCTAAAGTACACGGGGAAGGTGAAATGCATGTTGGGAAATAACGTTTTGGTTTTCAATCATTACACACACACACACACACACACACACACAAAAAGGTTTGCTTCAGAAGATTGCTGACAACTTGAGTGAGGAGCACAGCACAAAATGAATTTTATAGTTAATGACATCAAATGAACAGTGCATTCTGAAAGTATTCACAGTTCTTCATTCATCCACATTTTGTTGTTACAGCCACATTCCTAAATGGAATAAATAAATTTTTTACCCTCAAAATTCTACTCACAACACCCCATAATGACAACATGATAAATATTTTAAATGTTTGCAAATTTATTAAAAATAAAAGCTAAAAAATCCCACGTCCAAGTATTAACATCTTTTTGTGCAATACTTTGTTGAAGCACCTTTGGCAGCAAATACAGCCTCAGGTCTTCTTGATGATGCCTCCAGTTTGGCGCACCCGTCTTTGGACAGTTTTGCCCATTCCTCTTTGCAGCAGCTCTCAAGCTCCATCAGGCTGGATAGGAAGCATTGGTGCAAAGCCATTTTCAGACCTCTCCAGAGATGTTCAACTGGATTCAGGTCTGGGCCACTCTAAGACATTCAGAGAGTTGCCCTGAAGCCACTCCTCTGATATCTTGGCTGTGTGTTTAGGGTCATTGTCCTGCTGAAAGATGAACTGTTGCTCCAGTCTGAAGTAAAGAGCACTCTGGAGCAGGTTTTCATCCAGGATTTTGCTGTACATTGCTGAATTCATCTTCCCCTCAATCTTGACTAGTCTCCCAGTTCCTGCCACTGAAATACAGTGAGGAAAATAAGTATTTGAACACCCTGCAGTTTTGCAAGTTCTCCCACTTAGAAATCATGGAGGGATCTGAAATTTTCATCTCATGTCCACTGTGAGAGACATAATCTTAAAAAAAAAAAAAATGTAAAGCACAATGTATGATTTTGTTTTTTTTTAAATAATTTATTTGTATGTTACTGCTGCAAATAAGTATCTGAACACCTGTGAAAGTCAATGTTAATATTTGGTACAGTAGCCTTTGGTTGCAATTACAGAGGTCAAACATTTCCTGTAGTTTTTCACCAGGTTTGCACACACTGCAGCTGGGATTTTGGTCCACTCCTCCATACAGATCTTCTCGAGAGCTTCCAGGTTTGGAGTTTCAGCTCCCTACAAAAATTTTCTATGGAGTTCAGTCTGGAGACTGGCCAGGCCACTCCAGGACCTTGAAATGCTTCTTACGGAGACCCTCCTTAGTTGCCCTGGCTGTGTGTTTGGGGTCATTGTCATGCTGGAAGACCCAGCCATGACCCATCTTCAATGCTCTTACTGATGGAAGGAGGTTGTTTGCCAAAATCTCGTAATACATGACCCCATCCATCCTCCCTTCAATACGGTGCAGTCGTCCTGTCCCCTTTGCATAAGAGCACCCCCAGAGCATGATGTTTCCACCCCCATGCTTCACGATTTGGATAGTTTTCTTGGGGTTGTTCTCATCCTCTAAACATGGTAAGTGGAGCTGATTCCAAAAAGCTCTATTCTTGTCTCATCTGCCCACATGACCTTCTCCCATGCGTCCTCTGGATCATCCAGATGGTCACTGGTGAACTTCAAACGGGCCTGGACATGTGCTGGCTTGAGCAGGGGGACCTTGCTGCCCTGCAGGATTTTAAACCATGACAGCATCTTGTGTTACTAATGTAATCTTTGTGACTGTGGTCCCAGCTCTCTTCAGGTCATTGACCAGGTCCTCCTGTGTAGTTCTGAGCTTTCTCGGAATCATCCTTACCTCACAAAGTGAGATCTTGCATGGAATCTCAGACCGAGGGAGATTGACAGTCATCTTGTGTTTCTTCCACTTTCTAATAAATAATCATAACAGTTGTTGTCTTCTACCAAGCTGCTTGCCTGTTGTCCTGTAGTTCATCCCAGCCTTATGCAGGTCTACAGTTTTGTCCCTGGTGTCCTTAGACAGCTCTTTGGTCTTGGCTATAGTGGACAGGTTGGAGTGTGACTGATTGAGTGTGTGAACAGGTGTCTTTTATACAGGTAACAAGTTCAAACAGGTGCAATTAATACAGGTAAAGAGTGCAGAATAAGAGGGCTTCTTAAATAAAAATCAACAGGTCTGTGAGAGCCAGAATTCTTGCTGACTGGTAGGTGTTCAAATACTTATTTGCAGCAGTAACATACAAATAAATTATAATCATACATTGTGATTTCCGGATTTTTATTTATTTATTTATTTTTTTTAGATTATGTCTCTCACAGTGGACATGCACCTAAGATGAAAATTTCAGACCCCTCCATGATTTCTAAGTGGGAGAACTTGCAAAACCGCAGGGTGTTCAAATACTTATTTTCCTCACTGTACATCCCTATAGCATGATGCTGCCACCACCATGCTTCACTGTAGGGATGTTGCCTTGTTTCCGCCAAACATGATGGCTGGCATTCATGCCAAAGAGTTCAATCTTTGTCTCATCAGACCAAAGTTTCTCATGGTCTGAGAGTCCTTCAGGTGGCTTTTGGCAAACTCCAGGCAGGCTGCCATGTGCCTTTCACTAAGTCGTGGCTTCCATATGGCCACTCTATCATATAGGCCTGATTGGTGGATTGCTGCAGAGATGGTTGTCCTTCTGGAAAGTTCTCCCCTCTCCACAGAAGAATGCTGGATCCCTGACAGAGTGACCAGCGGGTTCCTGGTCACCTCCCTGACTAAGGCCCTTCTCCCCCGATCGCTCAGTTTGGACGGGCAGCCAGCTCTTGGAAGGGTCCAGGTGTATCTGATCTTCCATTTACTGATGACTGAGGCCACGGTGCTCATTAAGACATTCAAAACAGCAGATATTTCTGTACCCTTCCCCAGACAATTCTGTCTCAGAGGTCTACAGACAATTTCTTTGACTTCATGCTTGGTTTGTGCTCCAACATGCACCATCAACTGTGGGACCTTATATGTCGACAGGTGTGCCCCTTTCCAAATCATGTCCAATCAACTGAATTTACCCCAGGTTGACTCCAATTAAGCTGTAGAAACATCTTAAGGATGATCAGTGGAAACAGGATACACCTGAGCTAAATTTTGAGCATTGTGTGTATAATTTTGAGAGGAAAAAAAAAAGAAGAATTTCACCCATTTTGGAATAAGAGAGTAACATAAAATGTGAAAAAGTGAAGCCTTATGAATAATTTACAGGTTTACTGTAAGTTTTTGTTGATTTTGGATTAATGGCTTTTTCCTGATTCAACCGAGGTGGTCATCATCCTGTACAAGAAAGGCCAGAGTCACCTCCACCTCCTGAGGAGACTGAGATCCTTTGGAATGAGCAGGCCTCTGCTTAAGACTTTCTATGACTCTGTTGTAGCCTCTGCTCTCCTCTATGCTGTCGTCTGTTGGGCCCCGGGCAGCACAGAGTGGGACAGGAAGAGACTGAACAGTTTCAGTTTCAGTTTATTTGCCATTTGCAGTAAAACTACATTGGAAAAAAACAAGCTGGTCAGGAAGTCCAGCTCTGTCCTGGGCTGTCCCCTGGACTCTTTGGAGGAGGTGGCTGACAGGAGGGTGTTAGTCAAGTTCAAATCCATCATAGACAACTCTTCTCACCCTCTGCACCGGACTGTAGTGGAGCTGAGTAGCTCCTTCAGTGACAGACTGAGGCACCCTCAGTGCAAGAAGGAACGATACCGCAGGTCGTTCATCCCTGCTGCTGTCAGACTGTACAATAAAACTGTGAAATAACCACATGCAATAATATGTCCACAAATCATGTGCAATAACAACTTGTTTACAAATTCCAGGACTAGTGTCACCTTATCACATCTTAACTCCACTTCACATATTGTAAATAAGATGCTCATATTTTTTCAATTGCAATCATGTTTATATAATTTCTACCTCATTTTCTTATATTATTGTATTGTCACAAGTATTATTATTGGTTATCTTTGCACATGCTGTCTGATGCACATTTTCCTCAACTCACACTCATCTTGTGTGTTTTTTAAGAGCTGACATAACATGTGAATTTCTCCACTGTGAAATCAATAAAGTCTTATCATATCAGTGAAAAACAATCTGAGGAAAAGTGGCTTTAAGAAAATCAAATCTCTCACCTTTAGTCCAATAACATTTTGTCCATTGATTTCGCAGATGTAGTGATCGGTCAGCAGGCCGTTGCGGGCTGCAGATCCATCCTTTACAAGTGAGGTGATTTTACCAGACTTGTAGATAAAGCCAACATGCCCCGCACTGTCTTTGTGCATGGTGACAATGCGCTGAAATGGCCTAGAACAAGAAACATTTGGGAAATTATTTGAAAATTATTTGAAAACCAAGCCTTTAGTTGGATATGTATAAGAAAGGAAGAAAAGAAAAAAAGACCTACAAAATAAAAACATTCAAAATACACTAAAACAAAAGCCAAGTGACAGAGATACTGTGACAAAAACACATACGAGTACATACATACATACGAGGTCTGTCCATAAAGTATAGGTCCTTTTTATTTTTTTCAAAAACTATATGGATTTCATTCATATGTTTTTACGTCAGACATGCTTGAACCCTCGTGCGCATGCGTGAGTTTTTCCACGCCTGTTGGTGACGTCATTCGCCTGTGAGCACTCCTTGTGGGAGGAGTCGTCCAGCCCCTCGTCGGAATTCCTTTGTCTGAGAAGTTGCTGAGACTGGCGCTTTGTTTGATCAAAATTTTTTCAAAACCTGTGAGACACATCGAAGTGGACATGGTTCGAAAAATTAAGCTGGTTTTCAGTGAAAATTTTAACGGCTGATGAGAGATTTTGAGGTGACACTGTCGCTTTAAGGACTTCCCACAGTGCGAGATGTCGCACAGCGCTCTCAGGCGGCGTCATCAGCCTGTTTCAAGCTGAAAACCTCCACATTTCAGGCTCTATTGATCCAGGACGTCGTGAGAGACCAGAGAAGTTTCAGAAAAAGTCGCTTTCAGCATTTTATCCGGATATTCCACTGTTAAAGGAGATTTTTTTTAATGAAAGACGTGCGGACGGGTCCGAGCGTCGGCTCGCAGCCGCCGCGACGCTCCGTCGCAGGAAAAACACCTCCGTTGGAAGCCTTAAGGACAAGTTGGAACATGTCCAGCTGTTAAACAATTTCTCATATACGCACTCCACTGAAAGCCATCAAAAGCCGCCTGGATTTTACAAATGGTTATCAACACGGAGGTGTTTTTCCTGTGCCGCCGCTCCGCGCCGGCTGCGTCCCAACGCGGACCCGTCCGCACGTCTTTCATTAAAAAAATCTCCTTTAACAGTGGAATATCCGGATAAAATGCTGAAACCGACTTCTTCTGAAACTTCTCTGTTCTCTCACGACGTCCTGGATCAATAGAGCCTGAAATGTGGAGGTTTTCAGCTTGAAACAGGCTGATGACGCCGCCTGAGAGCGCAGCGCGACGTCTCGCTCCGTGGGAAGTCCTTAAAGCGACAGTATCACCTCAAAATCTGTGTCTCACAGTTTTAGAAAAAAAATTTAGAAAAAATTTTGATCAAACAAAGCGCAAGTCTCTCAGCAACTTCTCAGACAAAGGAATTCCGACGAGGGGCTGGACGACTCCTCCCACAAGGAGTGCTCACAGGCGAATGACGTCACCGACAGGAGTGGAAAAACTCACGTATGCGCACGAGGGTTCATGCATGTCTGACGTAAAAACATATGAATGAAATCCATATAGTTTTTGAAAAAAATAAAAAGGACCTATACTTTATGGACAGCCCTCATATACACATACATACACATATACACACATATACACATACATACGTACTCAATCAATCAATTTTATTTATATAGCGCCAAATCACAACAAACAGTTGCCCCAAGGCGCTTTATATTGTAAGGCAAGGCCATACAATAATTACGTAAAAACCCCAACGGTCAAAACGACCCCCTGTGAGCAAGCACTTGGCGACAGTGGGAAGGAAAAACTCCCTTTTAACAGGAAGAAACCTCCAGCAGAACCAGGCTCAGGGAGGGGCAGTCTTCTGCTGGGACTGGTTGGGGCTGAGGGGAGAGAATCTGGAAAAAGACATGCTGTGGAAGAGAGCAGAGATCAATCACTAATGATTAAATGCAGAGTGGTGCATACAGAGCAAAAAGAGAAAGAAACACTGTGCATCATGGGAACCCCCCAGCAGTCTAAGTCTATAGCAGCATAACTAAGGGATGGTTCAGGGTCACCTGATCCAGCCCTAACTATAAGCTTTAGCAAAAAGGAAAGTTTTAAGCCTAATCTTAAAAGTAGAGAGGGTGTCTGTCTCCCTGATCTGAACTGGGAGCTGGTTCCACAGGAGAGGAGCCTGAAAGCTGAAGGCTCTGCCTCCCATTCTACTCTTACAAACCCTAGGAACTACAAGTAAGCCTGCAGTCAGAGCGAAGCGCTTTATTGGGGTGATATGGTGCTATGAGGTCCCTAAGATAAGATGGGACCTGATTATTCAAAACCTTATAAGTAAGAAGAAGAATTTTAAATTCTATTCTAGAAGTAACAGGAAGCCAATGAAGAGAGGCCAATATGGGTGAGATATGCTCTCTCCTAGTCCCCGTTAGTACTCTAACTGCAGCATTTTGAATTAACTGAAGGCTTTTCAGGGAACTTTTAGGACAAGAGATATTGCGCAAATGCAAAAAAGCAGTCCTACATATTTGTTTAATATGCGCATTGAATGACATATCCTGATCAAAAATGACTGCAAGATTTCTCACAGTATTACTAGAGATCAGGGTAATGCCATCCAGAGTAAGGATACATACTCTGGTTAGACACCATGTTTCTAAGATTTGTGGGGCCAAGTACAATAACTTCAGTTTTATCTGAGTTTAAAAGCAGGAAATTAGAGGTAATCCATGTCTTTATGTCTGTAAGACAATCCTGCAGTTTAGTTAATTGGTGTGTCCCCTCTGGCTTCATGGATAGATAAAGCTGAGTATCATCTGCGTAACAATGAAAATTTAAGCAATGTTGTCTAATAATACTGCCTAGGGGAAGCATGTATAAAGTGAATAAAATTGGTCCTAGCACAGAACCTTGTGGAACTCCATAATTAACCTTAGTCTGTGAAGAAGATTCCCCATTTACATGAACAAATTGTAATCTATTAGATAAATATGATTCAAACCACCGCAGCGCAGTGCCTTTAATACCTATGGCATGCTCTAATCTCTGTAATAAAATTTTATGGTCAACAGTATCAAAAGCTGCACTGAGGTCTAACAGAACAAGCACAGAGATGAGTCCACTGTCTGAGGCCATAAGAAGATCATTTGTAACCTTCACTAATGCTGTTTCTGTACTATGATGAATTCTAAAACCTGACTGAAACTCTTCAAATCGACCATTCCTCTACAGATGATCAGTTAGCTGTTTTACAACTACCCTTTCAAGAATTTTTGAGAGAAAAGGAAGGTTGGAGATTGGCCTATAATTAGCTAAGATAGCTGGGTCAAGTGATGGCTTTTTAAGTAATGGTTTAATTACTGCCACCTTAAAAGCCTGTGGTACATAGCCAACTAATAAAGATAGATTGATCATATTTAAGATCGAAGCATTAAATAATGGTAGGGCTTCCTTGAGCAGCCTGGTAGGAATGAGGTCTAATAGACATGTTGATGGTTTGGAGGAAGTAACTAATGAAAATAACTCAGACAGAACAATTGGAACAAAAGAGTCTAACCAAATACCGGCATCACTGAAAGCAGCCAAAGATAACGATACGTCTTTGGGATGGTTATGAGTAATTTTTTCTCTAATAGTTAAAATTTTATTAGCAAAGAAAGTCATGAAGTCATTACTAGTTAAAGTTAAAGGAAGACTCGGCTCAATAGAGCTCTGACTCTGTCAGCCTGGCTACAGTGCTGAAAAGAAACCTGGGGTTGTTCTTAGTTTCTTCAATTAGTGATGAGTAGTAAGATGTCCTAGCTTTATGGAGGGCTTTTTTATAGAGCAACAGACTCTTTTTCCAGGCTAAGTGAAAATCTTCTAAATTAGAGAGACGCCATTTCCTCTCCAGTTTACGGGTTATCTGCTTTAAGCTGCGAGTTTGTGAGTTATACCACGGAGTCAGGCACTTCTGATTTAAAGCTCTCTTTTTCAGAGGAGCTACAGCATCCAAAGTTGTCTTCAATGAGGATGCAAAACTATTGACAAGATACTCTATCTCACTTACAGAGTTTAGGTAGCTACTCTGCACTGTGTTGGTATATGGCATTAGAGAACATAAAGAAGGAATCATATCTTTAAACCTAGTTACAGCGCTTTCTGAAAGACTTCTAGTGTAATGAAACTTATTCCCCACTGCTGGGTAGTCCATCAGAGTAAAGGTTATTAAGAAATGATCAGACAGAAGGGAGTTTTCAGGGAATAATGTTAAGTCTTCAATTTCCATACCATAACTCAGAACAAGATCTAAGATATGATTAAAGTGGTGGGTGGACTCATTTACATTTTGAGCAAAGCCAATTGAGTCTAATAATAGATTAAATGCAGTGTTGAGGCTGTCATTCTCAGCATCTGTGTGGATGTTAAAATCGCCCACTATAATTATCTTATCTGAGCTAAGCACTAAGTCAGACAAAAGGTCTGAAAATTCACAGAGAAACTCACAGTAACGACCAGGTGGACGATAGGTAATAACAAATAAAACTGGTTTTTGGGAATTCCAATATGGATGGACAAGACTAAGAGTCAAGCTTTCAAATGAATTAAAGCTCTGTCTGGGTTTTTGATTAATTAATAAGCTGGAATGGAAGATTGCTGCTAATCCTCCGCCTCGGCCCGTGCTACGAGCATTCTGGCAGTTAGTGACTCGGGGGTGTTGACTCATTTAAACTAACATATTCATCCTGCTGTAACCAGGTTTCTGTAAGGCAGAATAAATCAATATGTTGATCAATTATTATATCATTTACTAACAGGGACTTAGAAGAGAGAGACCTAATGTTTAATAGACCACACTTAACTGTTTTAGTCTGTGGTGCAGTTGAAGGTGCTATATTATTTTTTCTTTTTGAATTTTTATGCTTAAATAGTTTTTTGCTGGTTATTGGTGGTCTGGGAGCAGGCACCGTCTCTACGGGGATGGGGTAATGAGGGGATGGCAGGGGGAGAGAAGCTGCAGAGAGGTGTGTAAGACTACAACTCTGCTTCCTGGTCCCAACCCTGGATAGTCACGGTTTGGAGGATTTAAGAAAACTGGCCAGATTTCTAGAAATGAGATCTGCTCCATCCAAAGTGGGATGGATGCCGTCTCTCCTAACAAGACCAGGTTTTCCCCAGAAACATTGCCAATTATCTATGAAGCCCATCTCATTTTTTGGACACCACTCAGACAGCCAGCAATTCAGGGAGAACATGCAGCTAAACATGTCACTCCCGGTCCGATTGGGGAGGGGCCCAGAGAAAACTACAGAGTCCGACATTGTTTTTGCAAAGTTACACACCGATTCAATGTTAATTTTAGTGACCTCCGATTGGCGAAACCAGGTGTCATTACTGCCGACGTGAATTACAATCTTACCAAATTTACGCTTAGCCTTAGCCAGCATTTTC